>NC_139251.1:44980527-45381156 GCF_977018435.1 Lepisma saccharinum
AAGCAACAACACCCCAAACTTTTGTTTTTTGATATACTGTTAGTATAGGACAGTTTGCTTGTATACATCAGTTGTTTTGAGGGCCATTGTTGCTTTCCATTGTTATGTGGCAACAAAGAAGGTCCAAAATGCTGTTTTTGCCTGTTTTCGGCCCTTAATATCTTGGTTAAGCAACAATACCCAAAAATTTTGTTTACTGGGCATTGAAGCTCACTATTAGGACAAGCTACCTGGTATAGCACATTACTTGAATATTGACGCTGTTAGCAGATATATATAGTGCTCCCCTGTGCATAGCACCATGCCATGAAGGCGTATATGGGGTGTGGGGGTAACGCCCCACACTTTAGAATTAGGCTTATCTCAAAACTGCTGAAGGGTAGAAAAAAACTTAGTATGGCATCTTGTAGCTGAATATATGTACTAACACATGGAAGTGAAAAATCATTGGGCCTCGTCCCATTTGAGAAAAAAAAAATGTTAAGAAATGTCAATATAAATTATCACACTTCCTCCTCTATCAGAAAGTGATTGATTTGTTGTTTTAAGTCCACTTTAAGCACAGTAAGGCTAATCGGAACTGCACCTACAGTTTAAAGTGGGATCCGAACCACTTGTGCCTCCACCGGGTATCGAACCCGGAACCCCTTGATTACAAGGCGACGACTCGACCACTGCGCCATCGGGGAGGACCCTTATCAGAAAGTGGAACAGCCCTTTCTGCTCCCTTTCTTTGTTCCAAATGGAACAGTCCATGTCTTTAAAAATTGTGGGACAGTTTTAGTTTGTCTTTCTTTGATGGATAGCGTAGTGGTAACGTCACTTCCTTGTAATCAAAGGGTCTGGGTTTGATGCAAGGTGGACGTACAATTGGTTCGGAATCCACTTTAAACTGCAAGTGCCAGCAATTGGTTTAGATGCCACTTTAAACTGCAAGTGCCAGTCCCGATTACCCTTCATGTGCATAAAGTGGGTTTAAAAACAAACTCTACGTACAGTGATGTACCATGGACTTTCGAAATTGGGGGTAACCTATACATTTTTGTAATAGTCAGCCATCATTTTGCCACCTTTTCCTGCATTTGACATTCCTTTTACTGGCCAAAGGGAGGGATTATAATCCCCTCCTCCCTCAATTTTTGGCATGCCATTATATATTTCTTTCAGAATTCGTGCGATAAGAGAATGTTTGTAAAAGATTCTGTATTATTGTATTCCCAAAAATAAAACAATTTTTCAATTCAGGTAGGCCTAGGAGCAGACCTTCGTGGCGAAGTGGTTACCACAACACGGTACGCCACCAGGGGTCCTAGGTTCGAATCCCTTTCCGTGTAATGATTGTTCTTTGTGAGTCTCTCTTCATCAATTTCATAATATCATCACTCATCCTCATTGTCGCAATTAGCCAAAAATTGCAGAAAAGCAATGTAAAATAACTTATCAAGCAACCACTCTCAAATAGGCCTAGGAAAAGCAGGTTTATGATATTTCCATCATATTTAATATTGTTGCTGCAAATTATCAATGTGATTTTGTCATAATCAAGGCCATTGCTTGAATAAAATGTTAAAACATCAGACAATTTATATTTTCGGGTGCTTTACCTTGCAAGCATAATGGCATACTCCAGATGTGCTTGGTTTGCTTTGGATTGTGGTGTGGACAAGCAAACTGTCTTATACTAACAGTATATCAAAACAAAGGTTAGGGTTTGGGTTTGAGTTGGTGTTTTAAGTCCACTTTATGCACAGTAAGGCTAATCGGGACTGGACTTACGGTTTAAAGTGGGATCCAAACCACTGTGCCATGTGCCTCCACCGGGTATCAAACCCGAGACCCCTTGATTACAAGGCGACGACGCTACCACTATGCTATCGGGGAGGCCAAAACAAACGTTTGGGGTGTTGTTGCTTTCCAAAGATACAGCACTCCAAACGTACTCATCATTCACTTTTCATGAAAAATGGACAGTTTGACTTTGAACTTGGACATTTTCTACAGGGCAGGGAAAATTTTTTCAGGGTCTGAATATTAATTTTTCATGACCTACTTCAACATATAAAAAAACACTGAGATCACAAAATGCAACTATCCAAATATCACTTTTTTGTTCGAATTTCAAAATATTGGCTCCTACAGCATTACATGTGACATTTTTCACACAGAATGTAACGATGTATGAGATTGGATTGAAATATTCACAATAAACTCATTTCTTAGAATAATGAAGTACCTTTTGGTGTCTCCTAACAAACTAAAAAAAAGAACTTGAGCCTGATGACAGACTGAATACATGACACTTTAAAAACGTGGAAAAATTTGACTTCATTTGTTTGTGAAGCATATAGGCTCCAGATGAAATATCTAAATTACATTCAGAAGCATTTAAACCTTAATGCAACTACAAACAATAACAATTTCCAGATTAATTCATTTTGTTATTTACATGGAGTAGGATCACTTTTCGTGGAATGCATCATATGTGTAAATCCTATCCCATTTTTTCTTTAGGGGAATTCATGATGGTCAAGAGGCACCTGCTGCCTGATTTGAAATAGAATGGGCCAATAATTAAATATTAACAGTAATATTGTTATTAGCAATACATGGTCAACGGCTGTTTCAATGTTAAATACGAATTTAAATTTTAAAGGAGAATAAGTAGTAACAATTGGTATTTCTTTGATCGTTTATCACTAGTAATATAAACATCAAATATGAGATGCACATACCTTGCTTCTTTTCTTTGATGCTTTTAACTTGGATAACAGTTTCTTCTGAAAGAAAAAGGATTACATGTTTACTTCAATATGTCCATTTTAAAATGACAAAATGACACACACACATATTTCTTCATAGAGTTTACTGTCAGCATTAGTTCATATTTTAAAAACTCTGATCCACAAAATATAGCTGCATTTAAATTCATCACAATATATTACGAGAGATGTTCATGCAATCTTCTCTTAACTTTTTTTATATTGTAATAAGTAAGGAGTGAATTTTTAGGTAAAAGTACACTCCCTACAAAAAGTTTGGAATATTACTATATTAGACACTGGGTGATAGGCACAGGCTTGGAATGCAACAGCACATGGTATCTGTCTGTCTGTCTGCTGGACGTTCTTGTATTTTCGCCAACATATTCCACCATGCCTATCACCATTGTCTAATATAGCAATATTTCAAACTTGTGCCAAATATAACAATATTCCCAACTTTATGTTCTTGCTTCAGAAGTCAACCATACTCTGTAGAAGTGTGGACCATATGGATGCAATGTGAAGTCTTATGTCACATGAAAATGCATAATTTAACACATAAAACGCCTATTCCTGGAGAAAAAACAAAAATGTACATATTTTAGATATTCCAAACAAAAAAAAAGTTTTTGAATTCTTTGTGTACACACATAATTTGAAGTTAATGTTTAAAATGGATAAAATACTTTGTGATAATTCAAGATTTATCGAAACATAGATGTTTAGAAAACAATTTGGGGTTTCTGATGCATTTTGTGTGGAGTAATATAAAAACTGGAAACCTCTACACAACTGCTTTGCGACACAGTAATAGGAAATTGAACTGTCTATCAGAGGCATGCATGCAAGTGCTTCAAGACAAATCTGTTCGAAAAAATATTGGGTACCGAAAACTGTGTAAACTTTCTCATGATCTGGAGAGTGAACATGTAGGTTAAATAGATGTTAAGTGTGCATGGCATTGCACATTTCAAATATGCACATCTGGCTACGTGTGTAGTTTTCATAAGTCATTGTTCATATTTAATCTGCTCAGTGGATAATTTGGTATTGTGCTTTGTTGTTCATTGTAATCACGAGAATACAACAAGCAAGTCCTGCTGTCACTGGTGAGTACTTATTTATTCGTTTGGCAATAATAAATATTTCCACAGTTTCTTGAACAAAAATATGTATCAGTTACTTAGCACCTAAAAATTCGCTCCCTAAAAATAAGTCTGAAAGAGGTGTAGAACTAAACTACAGGGTGGCTCAAAAAGTCACTTAACACCCCCGGAACAAGGCCACTGCAGTTTGCAACATGGAAATGGTGATGACCAATCGTTATCAGGCCAAGGAGGAACCACATTGACGCTACCCACGTGGTCGGTGGCCATTTTGAATTCAACTTCAGAATTTTAAATGGGAAGGGAGTGATATATCAAATCGGTCTAGAATTTCACGAGAAATGCAATGGTGAAGGTTTTTTTTTATGTATCTTAAACCAGTAAAATGTTATGACTGAATTCTTGTACCAATTTGCTCCTTTTCGAGGTGTTAGAAAAATGCCTTAAAATTTGTTTAGCGCATTGGTAATGCATTGAGATCAAAGTGATGTCTAGAGAGAGAAGTTCACATGCCATTGCACACGATTTTAATCGGATACATCCACAAAGAGGTGCGCATTATGAATGGTTGTTGCGGACAATTTACAGTGTGACGCTTCCATTGAATTAAAAGTCCTTCACAGTGACAAGGCTAATGCTTATGTTCATAAGGAAGTTCGTAAACAGAATATGTGACCTTCGTCATCTGATAACTAACTTTGGACAGAAACTGCTTCACAACATTCCCATAGTGTTCTGGTGTTCCTCCCTATCGAAAAAAAACTGTAAAAAGTAACTTCTTCCATAAGCAAGGATGAAAAACCTGTTTATTTAACAAATCCAAGTAGCCCTAAGCATGTAAGGTTCCGTTGATGGAAAATTGACTAACCAATCGTGTTCCACACAGCATGCCACACCATTAACTTACCAGCATTACCCATTGAGCTTTGATCTGTCGAAAATGGGTTATCAGATAAAAAGCATTGAATATTCTGTTTATGAACTTCCTTATGAACATAAACATTAGCCTTGTCGCTGTGAAGGACTTTTCATTTAATGGAAGCGTCACATTGTAATTATTCGCGACAACCATTCATATTACGCAGCTCTTCATGGATGTAAAAGATTAAAATATTGTGCAATGGCATACGAACTTCTCTCCCTAGACGTCACTTTCATCTCGATGTGTTACCGATTCGCTAAACAAATTTTAAGGCATTTTTCTAACACCTCGAAAAGGAGCAAATTGATACAAGAATTCAGTCATAACTTTTTACTGGTTAAAGATACATCAAAAAAAAACCTTCACCTTTGCATTTCTCGTGAAATTCTAGCCTGATTTGATATATCATACCACCCCCTTCCTATTTAAAATTCTGAAGTTGAATTCACGATGGCGGACATCAAGATGGCCACCGACCGTGCGGGTGGCGTCAATGTGGTTCCCCCTTGGCCTGGCAACGATTGGTCATCACCATTTTCATGTTGCATGCTGCAGTGGCCTTGTACTGGGGGTGTTAAGTAACTTTTTGAGCCACCCTGTATAACTGTTACTTTCAAATCTTCATTAGGAACGTTTCACACCAAAGTGGCAAGCGACATGCAATAGGCGACACTTGGAGATGAATCTTCAGAAATAAATGCAGCCTTTCATACTCCAGAAGCGAAATGAACTGCAAATGCTGCTAGTCGTTTGCATGCCACTCAGACTGGGCCATTTGCTCAATAGCATCATGTCATCTTGGTCTGTCGATACCACATACGAAGTGAATGCTTTTATTTAGACTAAAGGGTTCAACTTGTTGCTCGTTACATCAGTATGAAACCCATGTGTTGTATTGTAAACAAGCTATTACTTGCAACAGGAACAGAAAATACATTAGTAGTAAATCTTGTACACACTGTGCAATGAGTAATATGACAAGAAAGTTTGCAAGGTTCAGAAATGTCTCCATTTTCAGCTTTGATAGGCCGGCCACTGAATCTAATAGTGTGGAAAACAGGTTGACGTCTAAGGGTTAAAATAAACTGCTAGTCCTCTTGGAAGGCAAACAATTACAATCCGTAACCATTCCTTAATTATAGCAATCAAACCTGTCTCACTTACAAATATTTTTCGGAATTAAGAACGAAGTAACTATATTGAGTGTCAAGAGTGAAAAAGATGTCAGTTTCTAACAGGCTGGATAAAAATTATGATTTTTATTTAAAAATATATATATATTGTTTCCTTTGTTTTCCTCTCTCAGAGCCTAATAAACACGATTACATGATTACAAGACCAACGTATTTTAACCAAAAGTGATTCTGATATCTACAAATTCCTTATGTACATTATTCTATATATTATTTCATTACAGTGATGAATTCAATTCATCTTGGTTTCTACAGTGGAACAAATACAATAAAATTAAAGTTGATTAGGTAAATTTGAATTTGAAATTATTACACAGTATGACCCCAAATTTTATGTCGGAATTAAATGCAACTTCAGTTATAACTAGTTTATTGTGTTTAGAACATCAAATTGGCCTTTTCTTCTTCATTCTAGAGCATGTGTTCCTAGATGACCTCCATCTAGCTCAGTGTAATTTTTGAGGTGCAGCACAAAGTTGCCCAAGACGTCCTTACAAACAGACCAAGGAATGGCTCTTATCTCCTCCCTGATGGTTTCCTTGAGTTCAATGATGGTCCTGTCCTGGGTCTCCCTGCATACACTAGGTCCTTCAGATAGTCCCAAAGGAAGAAATCTGGGGGGGGGGGGGCTAAGGTCTGGTCTATGAGGTGCCCACTCAAAATCAGTCTTAAGACTGATCACATGGCCTCCAAAGTTCTCTTTCAGCCAATCTTGGGACAGGTTTGAGGTGTGACAGCTTGCTCCATCTTGCTGGAACCAGAACTTTCATTTACTAGTAGTAGTTTCACGAGATATACCGAGGGACTGACTTCGCTTGCACACAGAGCATCTCGGACTTTGCTGAACTGACTCTCTCACGCTCTCGACCACCTCGGCTGTACGCTTCTTGGGACGTCCTGAGTGGTTTGGACGGTTGTCACTTGCTGCATTGAGGTTCTCCAAGGACCCATACTTCTCAAAGTGGTCCACCCAGTTCTGACTTCTGCTTTTCGAGGGGCCCTCTCACATTTGAACTGATGCACGAAAGTCTCCTGGATTTTCTTGAAAGAGCCCATCTTGTAGTAATGTTTCACTCAGTACATTCTTTGCTCGAGCTTCCATTGAGGGCTAGCTGTTTTCACAGGCGTTGCTTCTGATATGTCCTCCAAAATAAGGGTGATTAGTGAATGGATGTAGGAAATATCACAAAAGGTTCGCGTGGGGCCCATTTTTATTGAGTCACCCTGTACAATTGACAATTTTTCTAGATTAGTGTATCCCATAACATTTGTGACTTGTGTTTGTAGATGTATTTCGAGTCTGAGTTTGTGAAGTGGCAAATGTAAACACTGCACCTTAAATGGAATATTTTAAATAGTATGTATACCGTTTAATTGAATTGAATTAGAAATTTTGGATACATTGAAATTACACAGACCCCTTATACTGTAAATATATATGTGTGTGGGTGGTGAGAGGCGGTAATACATAAGGTTGAAACAGAGAAAACATCTGCTTGTTCCCTTGAATTTTTTGAAAGTTCACCTTGAAAACTGGGAATTATACTTGAATTTTATCATGATCCTAGAGTGGCAACCCTGATTTTGTATGATTGTTTTGCTGCAATGCGTTGGTTCATTGACCCGGATCTCAGAGCTGATTGCAGGTTGAAGTGAGGTTAAGGGTGAGTCTATATTTGTCGGCTGGTTATTGTCCTTACTGAGAGATCCAAATATGTGTTTCGTTTGCACATTACTTTAAATCGCATTGTAAAAGGAACACTGTGTGGGAAAAAAAAGTATTTGTGTTTATGACGTACTTGAGATGAAACTTTGAGTTCAATTGTCACAAAAATGTCTAGAGTAAATGGAAAGAACGAAATTCTAACAGTGGACAAAGTGGATGCGGCAATTATTGTGATCCCGACTTTCCTACAAGCACATCAACAATGAGTGTATTTTGCACGGCCTGGGTTTTGTATTTAAGATAAGGAAGCGTTCGAAGACAACATTGTTGCTTGGCTCCACCAATATCTGCACCATCAAAGCATTACATGGACGAGACATGAGTTAATGTCAGCTATTCTGTAAACAAAACTTGGGAGGGCACAAAAGTTGTTTTGTTTCATATCGGCACGAGTTCAGCCTTAGGCGAAAAAAGGAAGTTTCATTGTTGCGTACACATAGGAAGCGAAGTTGGTTTTCTGGAAGTGTTTGCTTGTTGTTTAGTTTGAAAAAATCATAAGACAGCATTTTGAGACGTGGTTTGCCGATATTCTAGCCAGACTTCAAGCAAATAGCTTAATTGTCATGGGTAATGCTCCGTATCATTCTGTAAAAAACAATGCTTCCAAAAAAAATTACATTAACCGTGGCTTTCGTCGAAGACTGGCAAAAACAAAGTCATATGAAATTGAAAGCTTCTTCACTCGAGCGAATAACACTTGTACAGGCAACATGTGTGGTATACGCCCGGAGCCAGTATCATATGTATAATTGTAATTTGTCCATGGTAGTGGGCCCTCAAATGTGGATCCTGAAGTGAAAGATGCAGTGAAATTGAAACTTAAGTGAACATAGTCGTCATCCCCATTTTAAAATGTGGTTTAGGGGCTAATGACCGATCCTACACCCTTGATAATTCAAACTTTTTTCATTCCAATCCACACATTCCGATGTCTTAAGGTGTCTGAAAGTGATTTTAACATGCTGAAACCACAAATAAGCGATATATTTAACCTCAAAATTTGACCACCGCACGTTCAATCCTTCACATCCTGAACCACTTTTGCCACTTAATTGAATAAATTTTTGTCATACATACAAGAAATAAACAGCGGATATCAAAGGATAACACGTAATTACCATCACCATGAAAAAAAGTGTAATTTTTTAAAAAATAACGTCTGCTACAGTTCACACATTTCTTGTTCTTGGCAGCTCATGAATCTACATCAGGGTCTCTATTGAAGAAATCATAAATTTGGTTAAGGGTACCAACTTCCGAGTGCTTGATTACCCCTTGAATCCCCATCTAGAATCCCAAAGACCTCGGTCAGTGGGGCAAGTGGGCGGAGTCTTGATGGCACTACTCGCGGGGAGCCTTGGGTGAGTTTCCCAACTCGTTGGGCGGCTCCCCACCTTACCGGTCCCCGGCCACCGAAGCGGCCGGGGTCCAGCATTGGTGGTTCTGCCTTTCAGAGTGCAGGGACCCACGGTCACGCAGCTCCGGGCACGGCTTCGGCCTTAGAGGTGTTCAGGCTTCAGCCGTCGGACGTAGCTTCGAACCAAGGTTCAATCGAACCGGCACGGTACCATTGGTCCGAACCTGGGGTTCCTCTCGTAGTAACCAGGATTACCTTGGCCGCATTCTAAACGCCAGGAGGATAAAAGTAACCTGTGACAAACATGTTTGGTAGCACACTTTCCATTTGCGATGTTCACTTCAACGATGTTCATGCTAAGAGAACCAAACCTAACAACATAGGTATTCCTCGTGTGCATGACATCATAAATCATTACCTCAAAAAATTGCCAATAACTCACTTATAACGCATTTCCCACGTGGTAAAAACAACAAGAAACATTCATATGAATAGCAATCTTTCCAACCCACTAAAAATTTTCAAGTTTCTTGCGGGGTATGAAGGGTCACCATCACCATAGTTTAGTCATCTTACCAATACAATGACATGTGAAAATTGAATACATACTTGTTTTGATAATAGCATGATTTTTCTTTGTATATTTGTGACAAAAACACATGCAATTAAGCATGCAACCCATTAGGTTCAAAGATGATTATGTAAAAAGCGCTGGTTTCTCAAATTTCTTTATCAGCTTCGGAAACTGGCTCAGCGAAGTTTGTTGGTATCTTGTAGAATAACACAATGTGATTGGTAATATATTCAAAGATGATTCCTCCAGTCTTATATCTCATATTATGACATTTGATTCAAGTTTCTCAATCTGTATTTGTTCTAAACGAGTGTTTCTATACTTAAGGACTACCCTGCATTACTAATTCATCTTACCTTTTTCCATGTCATCTTCTGAACTGTCTTCATCTGCAAAAAAGATAAGAAATGTTGAAAGATTATTTTTAATGATCAAATCAAAAATAAACACATTAAATTAGTTAAATGAAACCGAGCTTTAAAAATTGGGTTTGGCTATTTTCAGCAAGTGGTGGAAGGTGTATATTTCCTTGACTTATGGTGTTTAACCCTTAGCTGGTGAGGTGTATATTTTTTGGGTCCTAACTGGTGAGGTGGGATGAGACAAACCCCAAAAAAAAAAAAATGTCCTCACAAAGGAATGGTTGTGAATATAGTTCAAAAAATAAAGTAATAAATGAAGTTGATTTTAATTAACATAACTACCTCACATATTTAGACAAAACATTACAGAAAATACACATAAATGCTATTTTCTTTCAAAATGCAAAACGAAAAGCAAAAAATGAACACATCTTTACATTTTTTAAAATTTTTGCAGCTCATAAAGAAGGAAAAATTTAAATTCTTACAAAATATTTATTAGTAGGACATAGATATAAAGAATAATAAAAAAAAATCTACAATCAGATTACACTGATGCATTTTTCATGCAGTTTATATTTACTCCACCTCACTCTGTATATGCAATAATATTTCACCAGACTGTTTGAACCATGGAGCTAAGAAAAGAGAAGGAGCAGCATCGTGCGATTTTTCTGAAGCCGGGTCACGTGACAGAACCGGAGAAGTCAGACCAAAACATTCGAAGATGCCGTAAGAAAGCATGTAATTTTGTGTACTTCTGAATAAGATTTTGGGAAGCAATGGTGCCTGCTCAACACACGGCTGTACAAACTGAAGCGACAGGAAACCTGAAGGAATAATATTCCATAAGCAAATAACGCTAGTTATAGTTTGTTTTCTAGTATTTAAGTGTAAAGTAAACCTTGAGCTTGCGTTTGTAGTTGGAGCCTACTTCCATGCTCCTTCCAGCCAGCGTGCGCTTGCAGCAACCGATGCAATGTTGTTCTGTCTGCGAAGTCATTGGTTGAAGTAGAAGCAGGCGGCAGCATGTGGCTATCTTACTCAGACCATAAGTTCCTCCCACTGGCTTCAAAACGAAAGCAAGGAGCGATACGAGACTGCAGGCACCTGGTTTGAACAGGTCAACACAACCTCATCCTCGCACAGCTGCTAGAGAACTGACTGAAAGGTACTTAAGCATTCCAGGTAACAGATGTGACTAATATGTAAATACAGTCACTTCAAAATATTCGTGGGGTAACTCAAAACCCACCTCATCAGTTAAGGGTTAATATTAGCTTTGGCGTAAACTTGCTGAAGCAAGTTATAACTAGAAATTGAACCATGAACAAAATGTCTGTTGCCCAGGATGAAATCAGAATTAACAATCAGAACTTGGGCCATTTCTTTATTGTCTTCTTGCATACAGGCTGTTGTTGCAACTACATAGTGAGGTGCAAAGGGTACATATTAGGTTAGGTGGGTAAGGTTTAGGGATGTCAGCATTAAATTAAGATATCCGTAAGTGCTACCACTTGATCACATTATACCTGGTATCAAGTATGAAACACCTGACAATACTTTAGTATCCAAAATGGCAGTAAACCAAAAACGACTAATTGCTAGTGAAATCACAACTTCTCCAGTAAATAAAACATGATGAGGCTCTTAAATGTATTAATGTAGCCGTTAAAACGTGTCCCACCTACCTACTGCCATGAGAATATAAAGGCATCAATAAAATTCTACTCGTGTAGAAACTGTGGGTGTACAATACAACAGGGTGTGCGGGGCGAAAAACGTATGATCCCGACTAGTTTTTATTTCCCGACACGTTAAAAATGTTGAATAATACAAACTATTTCCCCTTCAATGTAATGTTTTTTTGCAATTTTGGAATAAAAACTGTTCATTTCAAGAAATTTTAGACACATGTATCGCAGAAAACATCTGGAATTAAGCACTCTTTAATACAATTAAATGGACAAGAGGATCCCAGAGAGTCGAAAAATAGTTCCTCGAAGTCTGGATGGGAAATTAGTTTTTCCAAATCCCGATACAGACTTCTTGAGATCCCTCACAGCTCTAGTGTACAATGAGGGTTTATCCAGGATTTTTCCCTTGTGGGGGTGTTGGAAAGTTTTGGGGGGTGTAAGTTTGGGGATCTTAAGCGCATATTTTGGACCGATTTTATAATGTTTGCCCTAATTCAATTTGTTCATAGATGTTTCCAGAGATTAAACCCTCCCTTCCCTTCACATAACATTTCAAATATTGCTAAAACACAACAGATGACATTCAAAAACACAAAGTTCAAATATATTATTACCAGGAATTATTTCATGCAATTCTTAAGCTAGTTATACAGAAATTAGAAACATTTGCCCATATGTTTTAAATGTATTTGTATGGTTCTTATCGTAGGTGTCACTCTTGAGTTCATCTTGGGGGGTGCCCAATTCATCGATGAAATATCAGTGCTTGGATGTGTGTGTGCTCTCGCCTGTCTCAAGTAGTAGCAATAAGTACAGATATAATATGACTCTTGAATAAAAGATCGTACTGCAAGACAAACGAGCAAGAAAATTTTTAGAACTATTTCCTTGCAAACTGATTATGCATATTGATAATTAAACATAGCGACAGTATCCCACAATGTTTACTCTTTACAATCTTGCTTTGCTCATTCGGCATCCTCTTTACCTCAGCACATGCCCCCTGCCCCCTCCCTGTTCTAGCTTCAGTTACAAATTATGCATATATATATATAATTTTAATAGTTCTATGTAGCAAGTGGGTTCCAAATTCTGCTGGTGTTTTCAAATCTATGTTTAAACAATGATTTACAAACTGAAATAAATTAATGTAACTCTATAGCCTATATTTAGAGCATGGCCATGAAGACTTTAAAATATAGTGGGAAGTTGGGATGCACGTTTGATAGATGATATCTGGTATTGCTTTTGAACAAAATTGATCAAGGAATTTCATATTGAAGTTTCATACCCTTACAAAGCTTTGGAAAATACGCTTGGGGCTATTGAGAGAGTATCTCTCAAATATTGAACAAGAGACTCTAGGGAATTAGGAGTCATGTGCATCTTTGCCTTAAAAGAAAACTAAATAACACATGCAAATAAATGCATGGCATGTTAACTGCAAAGGGAAAGCAAGGAATTTTCACATCTAAATTGAGGTAATGTTTATTTTCAATTATTTAAAAATTGAATAGCATTTCTTTCACTTTTGAACACAAACAGCACAATGAACCAAACGATTTTTTTCTCTCCATGTTTTCCACCAGGCAGTGGCAAGCGCCGTCATGAACAAACTGGTGCACCTATGGTCAGATGTAAATTTGGGACTTAACATAAATTACATTTCTTTTTTTGTTTATTCCATATACTTCCTTTGCTTCTTCTGAAAAGTTGGAAAAAATTAAATATGTCATTATGTCAGGGAACCAATTAGATAACAAGAGGAAGTCAATTTTTACTAAATCTATATCTTTGCAAACTGACAATAACTTTAATTTAACAGGGTACCAGTAATTTCACAGGGCACTACGACGTTAAAGCTTTTCTATTTATATTTTTATCTGTTTTGCTTATTCGGCATCCCATTTGTCCTTAGCGCCCAGGCAACCAGAACATGTGGACCACCCCCCCCCCCCTTTACAACTTTCTTTCTAATCTAATATATAATTTATTTTACAAAGGTAAGAAATCTTACAGCCACAAAAATGGTCACATACATTAACTATAGACGTGAATGAATCACTTTGGTTCTTCATGAAATACTTGTGGTTTTATATCAAATACGCAGTCAGTAAATTTTATATTGGTATTTTATAAATATTGTTGGAAGAAATTATACCTACATATAGTGTCACTGCTTTTCTACTCACCACTTTTGGTTTCATTCTGTCTGGTTTCATTTTATCTACCTTCTTCAGCCAGTTTTGCAGTAAAGTTTAAGTTTCAGACATTGTTACACTAAGCAGAATGACAACACACGAACTGAGATGCTACACTGAGACTGGCTTAAGGCATTTGACTGTTATTTTCTCCACCACTGCAAAATCATCCATCTCGTCCAAGTTACAGAAAGTTAGTGTTGATATCCAAAGTAACAGAATTCAAGGTAAGGAGTTAAATCTGTATCTTTCGATTTCTTCCCTTACTTTTATGGTACATTTTTCACATGAAAGAATCGAAAAAAAAATGCAACAAAATTTAAATTTCATTGAACTCAGGGGTTAAATTTACAAATCTGTAACGTATTTAATAAATATTGGTACTATTATAGTATAAGGGAAACACCTATAAATCATATATTTCACACTTTTTTACATTGGTACCATACTATTCTGCATTGCGGAACATTTCCTAAGGTAAAATAATGAACGAAAATAATGTATATATCTTACATTAACGAGTACTTACAGTTGTTCCTTATTTCCCACAAACCATCCACGGTTGCCCCCAAAACCATTAGCCCAAAAATTGACGATAGCATCACGAACCATCACGGGGTCGAGCTATGCCTACTAGGTTAGGTTCCATTCGCACTCCTTTCGTTCAATTTAGCATATACGGACAACATCGGCTTGCAGCAGCAGCAATATCGTGTATTGTGCTCTCGTGCAGAAAGCAAATGGCGGCAGCAGCAATAGCACGTCGGAAAAATAGATTTTCGTAGAAAAAGACATGTTTTCGCATTAAAATGGATCAAAACTAGATTCACGAACTTCCACAACGCTACAGAAAATGATTTCCGTAAGTACTTTCTCCTGTAAATTTGAAGAAATCTGTTTCCCTTATACTATAATGATACTGAAATATTTATTTAGGTATTCAAACGCTGAACTGTCAACACTATGTGTGGTATGTGCTCCCTGCAAACGACTTAAGATGACGGACCCCTCTCCGATTTTCTTCACATTTGGCATACTCACTAATTGAGCCCTCCTAATAACGAATCTGAAGTTATAAGTTGTCGGAAACGTCAGGAAATTGCAAAGTAAGTGAAAATAAGGCGTTAGTTTTCGGAATGGAAACAGTCTACTTTCGCGAATTTTTTTTTTGTTTCACAAGGAAATATAAGTACCAGTTCCATAGATCGCAGACACATTAAAATCGGATATTTTGTGTTTCACATGGTTCGTACTTACAAATTGTGTATTGCGGAACGTAGTTCAAGGTGCCATTATGCTTTTTACACGAAAACAAACACATTTTCTACTAAAATAACGCATTTTTCTAAGTGCTACCGAATGCACGTAACTGTGCGATATCGCTTACTTTGCAAATGATATAGCTTCTTTTCTTTTCGAATATCAGTGTTTCCAACCTTCTTCACCGAAAAATACCTACTATCGTGTTCGTCACGTGTGCAAATTGTACATTATGCACGGGTAGCTCACAGATAGCCCCACGAACCATTCCGATAAGGTTAGGTTACGTTTGGTTAGGCAAGCATAGTTAAAAAAAAAGGTATCGAAAACAATGACATGATTTCCTGGTCAAATAGATAGCCTACCACGATGAAAGAAAATACCTCTACTAACGTTGGAAACCTTGGAGAAACTCATTTCCGTAAGTACTTTCTTCTGTAAAAATGAAGAAATGTGTCTCCGATGTATGAAACTGTTACCGAAATATATATATATTCCTGATACTACCATGACACCAAATTTTAACTATGTTTGCCTAACCTAACCGAAACTAACCTAATCATGGTTCCCATTATTTTGCAATTTCTAGACGTTTCCGACAAATTTTAACTTCAGATTCGTCATTAGCAGGCCTCAATTAGTAAGTATGTCAAATATTACAGGTGTCTGGTCATCTTAAGTCATACCAAGTATTGTCATTCTATTGTTAATATAGAAATTCATATTTACACCCCCCCCTCTACAGGAAGGTGTTCCACTTTTCTGCTTGGGGGGTGTTTGTCAAAATTTGGGAGTGTGTTGGGGGTTATTAGGGGTGTGTGTATAAATAACTGACAATGATGATATTAGAATTACACAATATGAAATTGACGCACACACATATATATATTATATCTAAAACCAGTGTAGAAAAATAAATGGTGCTATTATAGTATGGGGGTGACACCTATAAATCATATATTTCGCACTTATTTACATTGCTAACGTACTATTTTGGAATGCGGAACATTTCCTAAGGTGAAATAATGCATTTCTTACATTTACGAGTACTAAATAAATCTTACCATCATCAGGTATGTCGTTTTCTTCGCTTGGAAGAAAAAACCGTAACCTTTCTATGAACTTATACTCAGCAATTATTTGATCTCTAACTTTATGTTTTTGAATTCTCATCGTGCCTCATCTGCTGTAATATCACACCAAACAAGACGAGGCAACAAATTACTACACGCCGATAACTATTGTTACAGATTTACTTCAAACATTAGAAAAGATATAGAAAATTAAATCACATGCGCTGAACATCACAGGCTAGTTGCAAATGCTACCCAAGGAATATAGATAGAGGTATTTTAGGAAGAGCATTCCGAGACACGGAGCTCTCCCATTGGCTAGAAGCCGCAACGAGCTCTGACGTGACCAAGGGGATCTGTCAAGTGGCGAGGCTCGCGTAGCAATGGAAGCTTACGGGAAATATTTTCATTTTTCATTGTCCATATCTTGGTTCTATTAACCATTTGCAGCAGAATAATAAGCAAAACGCAAGGAATAAGACCTATGCAATAATATGAAGAAGTTTACAGCACGCAATTACAATAAATGGCGTTATACAAATCAAACAAAAAGTAATCACGACTATCCTCTTATATCGCCCCTACATTGAAATCTGAAGTTGCATATGAGTAAATAAATACAATTTTACGTATTAAATATTTCGCTACCACACCAATACTTATTATCCTTCACACCTTCAAATTTTCACAGATGTTTGTTATTAATAATTGGTTCATTTGTCACGGTATCTAGTGACATGTGAAACGCAGTTCGATATAAATTATTTTTTATATATATTGATTCATTTTATGCACAAACATGAAAGTGTGAGGTTTGATCTTATTTTGTGAATAAACTTGTATCCGAGCCAGACGTCGGGGGTTGGGGACGAGTTTTTCTTGAGTGACAGCCGCCGCCTAGAACATGACATATTTGCACCAACGCGGAGATAAGGAAAGATTATTTTCGCCGCTACCGGGCTCGAGTCGCAGCAGGCGTTCAAACCCATGTTCACGGATGACCAGGAGAACCAGCTGGAGCCCAACTCTGCAAGGATCCAGGACGCGTCGCTGACCGCGCCTTTCAAGACAATGGACAGAGGTCATTTCCATCCCCTGAGAAAGCGAAGCCAAGCCACTAGAGCGTCCTGTTCAACGGAAGAATTCGAATCTCTTATATATAGGCAGTACTATGATTCCAGACACAGTTTTTACCCGGATTTCACCGAGAGAGCATCTCCGCGCTACACTCTCGCGTGATTATTGTTTTGTGTCCGTGAACTTTGTTTCCTTACGTACTGTGAGCGACTTGCGGATAGGGAGTTACCAGTGTGCGCCTTATTTTGGTGAAGATTACGCGGTGATTTGTTTTTGCCAAGCGTGGACTACATAAGGATGGAGGGCTAAAGAAGATAGAGAAGGGGGGGCGTCGCTTCCCTGACGCCTGCAACGACGCCGAAGCCAGTCAGACGACGCCAAAACGAAACACTGCCCAAAGCCCGAAGGACGCTTTCAGATCGACGTCCCAACCAAAGCCCGAAGGACGTTTCCAGATCGACGTTCCAACCGAAGCTAGTTACCAGAGAAAGAGAGGGAAGGATGATACCAGAACGACGCCCAAACGAAGCCCGGCACCAGAGAGAGATGATTGCAGATCGACGTCCAATTGATGCCCGACACTAGAGATATTCCGAACCGGCGCGTGACCACGTACACCCGACGCTAGTGACAAGAGGAACGCCCGAAGTACTGAGGAGGTGCAAGTACACCATGTCGTCGCAATTATTCCTCGTCGCGATCGACCTCGGAGGACAATTTCGCCACAAAGGAACCGTGTGCAAGTCCCGCGTCCAGGAGAGATGAATAACCACGCCATGTAGCAGAGTCTGGTACAGTATACTTCAGAGGGTCTCATGTACATGTAAACGTGCGTCGTTAGTATCAACACCGTACAGTTAACGCCGAAGTCTCACTTATTCGCAAAGTTACTCAGGAAACCCCGAACCTAATCCCCGCATCTGATAATTTTTGGTATTGTTATAAAAAAGAGTCATTTCATGTTCAGATGTGCTAATTTAATTGTCTGCATTCAGGGTTAGAAGCTCCATTTCATTTCTTTAATATTTAGTATAAATTGTCAAAGTGTGCTCCATTTTTTGTGTAACCGACCGCCCCGTCGCGCCATTTGATTTGTCAATACTTGACTGATTCCTTTTTAATTGTGGAAAGCGTAGTTGTTTTTATTGCAAGGTCGTGTGCGTGAAATAGTATTATTTGTTGCATAGTGGTTTTTAAGGTAATTTTTGCTCGCGCCGACGATTGATTTGTGTATTTCCGGCAGCTGGAGCCAATTAAGTTTTTGCATCCCTATGTAATTGTGTAGTTGTTCTCATTGGACGAGAGAGGCTTATGTGTAATAACCCCGTCCGAGAAACTTGTAAAATGTCGTGCTTACGACTGGATGCATACGTACATTCGAACGAAAGATTTAACCACGCCGACCCAATTGTCTTAGTTAACCGCTTTCCGAGGGCTGGCACTTAAGTTAATTTAAAAGAGCACAGGAGCTGGCAGACAAATGCCCTAAATTCACATTAAGGTTTAAAACTAAAGAGAAATGATGTGTTAATGAGATCCATGATTTGTATCCATACTTCACATGTAAAAATACCTCATGTGTGTGAAAGAGAGATAGAGTGAATGTTGTGAGAGTGAGGAGGCATTGTAAACAGTTGTTGATTGCAATATTATTTTGTTGTTACAATATATATTCACTTTTTACCGTTCTTCAGTGTTGTTATTTGACGTTTTTTCAGGTACCAGATATTATGCTATTAGTGTTTTATGATTGTTCGAATCTACATATCAAAGGTAAACAAAACAGTGTAACTTTTCAAGGTATTAATCTCCGCCTCGCAATAGTATGACAATAAACGACCGTCTCAGTACCGAACTTGATAACTGGACCGTGAGTCACGACCGATTTCCCGTACGCATAACGACGTTTGGCCCCGTGCCGGGGTATGATTGACACGTCATTTCGGGAACCGTGAGTGCACTCGTTACATTTGGCGCCCGAACAGGGACGGCAACTTTTGTCATGTCTTTCCAGGAAAGCCAGGTTGCGAGAGCGGTAGAAATTTCGTTGTTATATACGTCATGCATAAAATTCTTGTGTTAGGTTCCTGATGGTGTGTGTTTTTCGTTTTGTATGTCGAGGGTTATTTTCATGTATTTGTCGTAGGTTCACGTGTAAGGACACGTTATTGGGCGTAATTGGTAACAATAGGGCAGATATTTTTTTCGGCGAAAGCAGCAAGGGCAGCTGCATAGGGCATTTTTTATGTACTTTTTGTGTACTTTTTGGTTGTTGGCGTAATTTATGGCATCAGGCTGAGTTGCGGGATAAGGGATTCCCGACGGACCTCCTTTTTCTTTTTATGTATCGATTTGTAATTCACATTTTGTGTGAGCTCGCGTAAGTTTGCGTAACTGTTCCAAAGTGCGACGGAAGATTGAGCAGATAATTAGGGAAAGGCCTTCATGAGATTAAGAAATCGTCGTATAGACTGTTTGAACAAGAGTGACGTCATGATGGTTTGCGAGGCTTGTGGAAAGGAATTTGCTGATTCCGAAATCGACAGCGAGGGGGCCAGACCGGTTTGTCTTCAGTGCAAGGGCCCGTTGGAAATGGAAAGGGAGATACCAAGTGCCCAAGGGGGTACATCGTCACGTGCGGACAGCGACCACAGCAAGGAAGAAGATGACGTAGGAGGTGGCAGTGTTGCCAACCAATTCAAGCTAATCATCCAGAGATGGGAAACCAGATTGCAGACCGAGATGCGGACCATGTTCCAGGAATTGCAAACCAGGCTGCAGACCGATGTACGAGGGATGGGAGAACGCCTCAAAGGAACAGTTCGCGCCCCCGGAGAAGAAATGACGCAACAACTCCTCCCAACGATCCAAGAATCCGAGGCTCAAATCAAACCCAGGACCGCCGAGACCGACGCTCGCATCATGGATCAAGGAGCCAAGGTGGCAACACTGGCGCAGAGCGTACGTGGACAAGAAGGAACCTTGCAACACATCGGCCAGCAAAGTGCACGGCTGGAGTTCTTTTGCAATCTGAGCAACGATGACCTCGAGCGACAAGTGCGGCGAGCAGCGAACCCAGCGGAAAGGAATTCCGAGAAGATAAAGGGAATCCAGGAAAAACTGCAACAATTGAACGTAGCCAACGTTCCGGTATCACCGCGAGAGCCGACAGCTATGACGTCATCGCAGCCAGCTGAAGTTCCTTCGCCTTCAAGGAGCACGAGTGACGTAAGACCGACTAAATGTGTCAGCCGAGGAAGCGAAGTGGAATCGGGACTACATCTTCCATCGCCGCGACCGTTCGAAGCCCAAACTTCAAGCCAGGACGACATATGGCCTAAACCACCGTCGGCGAGAGCTTTGTACCCGTCCGAATGTAAGAAAAACTTCAAGAAGTTCTCCGGGGACGACCGGATATCGCCGTCTGCCCTCGTCGAGGAATTCGAAGCAACAGCCCGGGAGTTAGGACTGACGGATGGAGAGCGATTGCTTGTACTGAAAGGCAGGATGCAAGGTCGAGCAAAGAACTGGCGGGATCAGAATGAAAGACACTTTCATTCGTACTCGGCGTTTAGGGAAGCCTGCCTAACGCACTTTCCACGCTCTATGCAAGTGAAGGGAAAGATCAAGAAGCCGTTTTTCATGCACGACGGGCCGTATTTTTGCAGAGAAATGCAAAAGGTGGAACTGCTCCGACGAAAAGCGCCAAGAGTGGTTAGCGCGATATAAAAGCACAAGCGAGTCTTTGGTTTGAATTCTGATAAGGATGTGAGGTACATTTATCCTATTTTTGTGTAAATTATTGAGGGTATAAAATGTATATTTATTATGTAAATTGGAGGTATCGTTTATATCATGTGTTTTGTGTTATCGAACTGGTTTATTTTTCTTGTACAGGGTGTTAAAAAATTTGTAGTCAAAATTTCATGCCCCTGAGTAGTGAAAAATTTTATTCGCCTACAGAATTTTTTGATCGGAAGGAGGGCGAGATGTCACGGTATCTAGTGACATGTGAAACGCAGTTCGATATAAATTATTTTTTATATATATTGATTCATTTTATGCACAAACATGAAAGTGTGAGGTTTGATCTTATTTTGTGAATAAAACTTGTATCCGAGCCAGACGTCGGGGGTTGGGGACGAGTTTTTCTTGAGTGACAGCCGCCGCCTAGAACATGACATATTTGCACCAACGCGGAGATAAGGAAAGATTATTTTCGCCGCTACCGGGCTCGAGTCGCAGCAGGCGTTCGAACCCATGTTCACGGATGACCAGGAGAACCAGCTGGAGCCCAACTCTGCAAGGATCCAGGACGCGTCGCTGACCGCGCCTTTCAAGACAATGAACAGAGGTCATTTCCATCCCCTGAGAAAGCGAAGCCAAGCCACTAGAGCGTCCTGTTCAACGGAAGAATTCGAATCTCTTATATATAGGCAGTACTATGATTCCAGACACAGTTTTTACCCGGATTTCACCGAGAGAGCATCTCCGCGCTACACTCTCGCGTGATTATTGTTTTGTGTCCGTGAACTTTGTTTCCTTACGTACTGTGAGCGACTTGCGGATAGGGTGCGCCTTATTTTGGTGAAGATTACGCGGTGATTTGTTTTTGCCAAGCGTGGACTACATAAGGATGGAGGGCTAAAGAAGATAGAGAAGGGGGGCGTCGCTTCCCTGACGCCTGCAACGACGCCGAAGCCAGTCAGACGACGCCAAAACCAAACACTGCCCAAAGCCCGAAGGACGCTTTCAGATCGACGTCCCAACCAAAGCCCGAAGGACGTTTCCAGATCGACGTTCCAACCGAAGCTAGTTACCAGAGAAAGAGAGGGAAGGATGATACCAGAACGACGCCCAAACGAAGCCCGGCACCAGAGAGAGATGATTGCAGATCGACGTCCAATTGATGCCCGACACTAGAGATATTCCGAACCGGCGCGTGACCACGTACACCCGACGCTAGTGACAAGAGGAACGCCCGAAGTACTGAGGAGGTGCAAGTACACCATGTCGTCGCAATTATTCCTCGTCGCGATCGACCTCGGAGGACAATTTCGCCACAAAGGAACCGTGTGCAAGTCCCGCGTCCAGGAGAGATGAATAACCACGCCATGTAGCAGAGTCTGGTACAGTATACTTCAGAGGGTCTCATGTACATGTAAACGTGCGTCGTTAGTATCAACACCGTACAGTTAACGCCGAAGTCTCACTTATTCGCAAAGTTACTCAGGAAACCCCGAACCTAATCCCCGCATCTGATAATTTTTGGTATTGTTATAAAAAAGAGTCATTTCATGTTCAGATGTGCTAATTTAATTGTCTGCATTCAGGGTTAGAAGCTCCATTTCATTTCTTTAATATTTAGTATAAATTGTCAAAGTGTGCTCCATTTTTTGTGTAACCGACCGCCCCGTCGCGCCATTTGATTTGTCAATACTTGACTGATTCCTTTTTAATTGTGGAAAGCGTAGTTGTTTTTATTGCAAGGTCGTGTGCGTGAAATAGTATTATTTGTTGCATAGTGGTTTTTAAGGTAATTTTTGCTCGCGCCGACGATTGATTTGTGTATTTCCGGCAGCTGGAGCCAATTAAGTTTTTGCATCCCTATGTAATTGTGTAGTTGTTCTCATTGGACGAGAGAGGCTTATGTGTAATAACCCCGTCCGAGAAACTTGTAAAATGTCGTGCTTACGACTGGATGCATACGTACATTCGAACGAAAGATTTAACCACGCCGACCCAATTGTCTTAGTTAACCGCTTTCCGAGGGCTGGCACTTAAGTTAATTTAAAAGAGCACAGGAGCTGGCAGACAAATGCCCTAAATTCACATTAAGGTTTAAAACTAAAGAGAAATGATGTGTTAATGAGATCCATGATTTGTATCCATACTTCACATGTAAAAATACCTCATGTGTGTGAAAGAGAGATAGAGTGAATGTTGTGAGAGTGAGGAGGCATTGTAAACAGTTGTTGATTGCAATATTATTTTGTTGTTACAATATACCGGGTGTCCGAGAAGTCTTTGTATGAAAACAAAAATTAACTGTATCCGCTATATGCAACATAGACATGAAAAAATAGTACCAAAATGTTCGGAAACTATTCAAGTTTTTTTTGTTACAGATTTCTGTTCCGTTGCAGTAGTGTACCAGTGCCAGTGTCCAGCAAACCGGAAATGTACACAAATCAGAAAAAGGCTGAGTGTGTCCTGTGGTTTCACGAGAGCAGGTCACAAAAAACAGTGCAGAGACAGTTTCAAACATCGTGCGTATCTGGGGTAAAGAGCCCCCTCATGAGGTGAGGAAGTCGACCATGGGCAACCCGAAGGTGAACGTTTGGTGCGCGCTGCTGCATGACAGAATAATCGAACCATTCTTTTTCTGTGAGGACACCGTAACATCTGGAGTGTATCTCGACATGTTGCAATTGTTTGCTGTTCCTCAATTGCTAGAATACCACCCAGATGTTATCTTCAACAAGACGGTGCACCGCCACATTAAAGTCTGGAGGTTCGTTCCTACCTTGAACAGACATTTCCTGGAAAATGGATTGGTCGAGATGGACCGACGGCGTGGCCTGAACGATCTCCAGACATAACCCCTTTAGATTTTTTCTATGGAGTTATGTGAAAGACAATGTCTACAGAACTCCTGCATCCGATCTTGCAACTCTGCAACAACGGATAACCCAAGTCATCACATCAATCCCTCCTTTGATGTTGGCTAATGCATGGCGAAAAGTTGAATTTCGACTAGATGTACTCCGTGCTACCAAGGGTGCTCACGTGGAGATTTATTGATTTCTTTCCTATTGCCAATAAAACTTGAATAGTTTCCGAACATTTTGGTACCATTTTTTCATGTCTATGTTGCATATAGCGGATACAGTTAATTTTTGTTTTCATACAAAGACTTCTCGGACACCCGGTATATTCACTTTTTACCGTTCGTCAGTGTTGTTATTTGACGTTTTTTCAGGTACCAGATATTATGCTATTAGTGTTTTATGATTGTTCGAATCTACATATCAAAGGTAAACAAAACAGTGTAACTTTTCAAGGTATTAATCTCCGCCTCGCAATAGTATGACAATAAACGACCGTCTCAGTACCGAACTTGATAACTGGACCGTGAGTCACGACCGATTTCCCGTACGCATAACGACGTTTGGCCCCGTGCCGGGGTATGATTGACACGTCATTTCGGGAACCGTGAGTGCACTCGTTACACATTATAATTTATATTTCTAGTATACATAGGATGTCGCTGTCGCTGTTGTTATATGACGTCGCTTTTCTACGTATTTAGGGTAACCGCAACAATAAAAATGAATGATGAAATGATAAATTTGATGGGAGCGTAGGCTAGATGAGTGTGGCAAGCACTGGTGTACTCAGGGGGGCTTAAGGGGCTGCAGCCCGCCGAAATTCTTAGAAAATAAAAAAAATCATATGAAGACAGTAATGAAGTAAAAAAACAACTTTAAAGTGACCCCCGATAACTATTTTTTTGTTTGAATAACTTTTAAAACGAAGGATTAAAATGGTAATTGGAGCTCGTATTTAATGAAAATAGAACAGCGACAACGGGATATCAGCGAAATTGATTTCCGGCGATACATTCTATGAACCAATCTCATTTTGTTCAGTAAAGGTTAGATTCATGGCACTGAACCCGTGTACAATTTGAATTGAATTAACAATCCTTGAGTGAGGTGGAAATGGGTTTTGGATATTTTCTTTTTGTAGTTGTGAAAATCTTTAACTAGTGATGCACACATGCTTTCGCTTACATTAAAGTTTACACTATGGTAAAATTGCAGAAATATTCTACCTAAACTGATTTGTGTTTAAAATACCGTAACATCAAAATATGTTTTTTAGAAATTAATAAATAAATAATAAATGGATAAAATGCAGTGTCGTGGGAAAGCGTAATCCCTTAATAAATTCAAAGAATCTCGTGCCAGCTCGATGGCGAATCTGGTCAACCGAGTGTTCGACTTTGAATCCCATCACTGAAGTTCCCGACTTGGAGTCACGTCGTGGGCATTGATGTTCTTTGTGCCTGCCCTTTCATCAATTTTATGTGATCAACACTCATCGCCGCGATTAACCAAAAGTGGTAAAAAAGCGACGTCAAATAACAAATACATAAACAATAGGCCTGGCCTCTGTCTTGGTTTAGCAATGTGATTTGTTAATCACTATACGGTGGACGCCGAGGCGGAAATAAATATCAGTAAGAATGATAATTCATTACAACTTACCCTTCCTGGAGACTTATGATTTTGAAGACGATGCTACCCACTGTCATCTTTTTCTCGCTGCACTTGCTTCCATGGACTTGAGTTTCATTACTTTATTCAAATGTCGAATTCTAATAAAAGTTCTTGTTCTGACATACAGGGAAATCATCTTTTCGTTAACTTCAGGAAATTTTGACTGAAGTACTGTCTTTAGAGTGTCCATAACTTTATGTTGCTTGGAAACAGTTGACCCATGGAAGGATGCAAACACAATCTCAAATTGAATAACTTTTTCCATATCCGAACCACTACGTGCCTCCACCGGGTACCGAACCCGGAATCCCTCGATTATAAGGCGATGACGCCACCACTACGCCATCGGGGAGGCCCTCAAAATAGAAATAGATGTGGTGCCAGATTCCTTAAAGCCCCAATTGGTAAACTTTGCAACAGCACAAGAATGTTTACCTTTGGCACGCTTATTCATGGTACACGTAATACGACCTAAAATTACTCGCTTTAATATTCAAGACAAACAGCACAAGCACTTCTGTAAACGAATACCTGATCGCTACTACTGGACCTGCAGATTTTTCTGACATCTGGGAGAAATCTGTGCCTCGAAGTTGGCTTATACCGAACAATGAAAGCCATGTCGCTTTCGGAAACTGGAAGCAATTACTTTCCATTTGAATGTTCCCAACTGCAGGTATGAACCCCCTCGGTGTACGTCAAATCGTCTATCGTATATCCCTTACCTGGAGGAATCGCTAGCGTAACGCTCTATGGACTCAGAAGCGAACTTTGGTTGAGGCATATGTGTGTATCATTGTGTGTCTTATCTATTTCATCTTTCATTTTCATTTCATTGCCCTAGTTTGCTCTATATGTCAAAAAGCGACGTGAAATAATAAGACAGATTGATTGAATTGGCGTTTGAAGTCCAGTTTATGCACATTGAGGCTAATTGGGACTGGACCTACAGTTTAAAGTGGGATCCGAGCCACTATGTGCCTCCACCGGGTATCGAACCTGGGATCCCTTGATTATAAGGCGATGACGCCACCACTACGCCATCGGGAGGCCCTCAAAATAGAAATAGATGAGAACGTTAATTGGTTCAGTAACGATCTCGCTACCCAGCGAAGGTTTAAGGCTCGAGTCCCGCCTGGACATTGTGTCCCTTTGCGGGTGTCCATCTATTTCATCTATTCATTACTCATCCTCGCCTTTCAATTAGGTAAAAGTTACAGGAAAGCAACCCAAAAATAAGAAAAAAAAATATTTGCCTCGTAATGACGCAATTTGACAAGGACGCCCGCAAGATGTTTTCACAGGAGAGGCAGCAGTGCTCAAAGAGGGAAAGGTTTTGGAATGTTATCTCTCTAGTTCAGAAAATCCTCTTAAAGAAAATTCCCCCACTAGGATAAATTGCATAAACATCCTCCACCCACTGCATTTTCTCTATGATTTTGCAATATACTCGTACTTATTATGTTATGCAGCAGTAACTTCAATTAATTCTTCTCAACAATAAGTCGCCCCTGCAAAGAAGTTGCTGAAATTCTACTGCTGGAATTTTTTAAAATACAACACTACCTGAATATATGTACAATATATTGACATAATTTGATGCATGTTTCTTCCGTATCAAAAAAAACACTACGTGTTAAATAAAAATTAAATAAGAAGGATACTGTTATAGACATTCGTATTATTGAAACTGATGGCAATATTTGCATTCATACGGCTTAGAAGTTTATTATTGCGTAACTGTAACTTCATAATAATAATAGTTTTACTCACACACACACAACACCGAAATTTTGGAGCTTCCCGTGGATGCAACTCGACAGGACCCAAAGACTACAAAAAAGCCTAAATATAGGGTCGTTACACACACAATATATATATATATATATATCCTGAGTGCCCAATTGTATTAATTTCCACGTAATACACCCTGGACTGCATTTTACATACTCGTGACTAGCGAGGCTCTGGCGTCTGAACTCGTGGCCATTATAATCCTTGGTGCGGCTCGTATTGTGTTGTCCTTACATGTTTATGATTGTCCCTTCATCCGCCTCATCTTATCACGATTCATCCTCATCTTCGCGATTAGCCAGAAGTAGCAGAAAAACGAAATAATAATAAATCAATATGTATGTATGTGTCGTTCATTTAAATACGAATTTCTACTGGGTTGGTCGCTACTATGAGGATGAATGATGAACTAATGAGTGGAGAATGAGACAAGCATTGCTTTTTGCCTTACTATGGTTCAAACTAGGGCCTCTGGCTTCCTAAAGCGTTATGCTGTCATGGAGACCCGTTATATACATGTAGAGGAACTTACTTAATCCTTTCCGTTCAATCTTACTCTCTCGATCCTGTTGCAGTTATGTCCATGCTATAATTAATTAAGTTAGTAAATTATTTGCATGAAAATAAGCGCACGAGACTCTAATCCCACCCCCCTCCAGCACACACAGGCATTTAAAATTGTTTCACTTTACGATTTTTCGTGTGTTCTATCTATTGTGCTCGTCTCAAGATGAGACTCTCATCTAATAATCATTTAACTTCATTGCTGTGTCTCGTAATCAAGGGGTCCCGGGGTCGATACCCGGTGAAGGCACATGGTGGTTCGGATTCCACTTTAACCTGTAGGTCCAGTCCCGATTAGCCTTACTGTGCATAAAGTGGACTTAAAACACCAAATCAACCAAGAAACTAACCAACCAACTTTATTGCTGCGTGTAGAAGTGTAGACAAATAGTGTTAAAGAACCAAAGACATGGATTCCCTTTTAGCTGAATTCAGCATGAATTTGTTCGTTTGCCATCTTCAGTTAACTTGAGAAGGTACGGGAAAGCAGTGAAGAAGAACTACATGTTATAAACATTGCTTCCCAAGAGTTATAATCGCCTCTATGAGGCGATAAACTTGTATGATTTTACATGTTATTAAGCGGCCCGCAGCTGAGGGATCCCCTTTTTGACGTCACTCTAGCAGAAGACCTTCACGTGCCGCCGTAGCGCGGGAAGCCGGAATAGCACCCCCTGAATGCTACCTTGGCACTCGTTCATTCAACTTCTTCTTCTTCTTCTATCTAACCCATAGACATACTACTACAAGATGTTACAGCTGCGGGTTAAAAATGGTTGACAGTATGGCGGCACTGGAAGGTCGTTTCCTCGCGACCACCGACGGCAGCACCGTCGGGGGAAAACAGATGACAAACGATATGCGCAAGCACGCGCAGATTGCTCGAAACGACAAAACACTATCGTGTGCCGTACCATTCGCTTTGCGATACTTTCTAACCGCGTTCAGGCGATTTGCGCGTATAATAAATTATACGCGCAAATTGACTAAACGTAGTTAGAAGTGGCGGAAATTAATTATATGCAATGATTTCGTTTAATTACAAACTTTTCGCATTAAAATTGATTTATATAAAAAAAATAAAAGTATACGAAAATTATACGGAAAACGTACTATTACCAAAACTTCCTGAAATTGCATTATTACTTTGAGCGGAAATATATAATTTCCTCTAAAAGCATTTTTTTTTTAAAATCTTCATCATACGAAAATGACAGTCTTAAAATAGGTGACTTTTTTTTTCTTGGGTGGAGAAATGGAATGAAATAAGTATACAAGAATTCAGAATGATTTATGTCATGCTAATCCATATTTGCAAAAATATTTTTTCCCTGATTGATCCTTCGGCTATACAGGATTGTATTGCAAGATTTTACACAGATCAATAAAAAATATTTTCTTTGCCACATATTAAAACGGAAAAAAATGACTGTGTACAGCAACTACGCTCCATTCGATAATAAAAATTTCAATACTGTCAGGGATTAG
This sequence comes from Lepisma saccharinum, assembly GCF_977018435.1. Lineage (NCBI taxonomy): Eukaryota > Metazoa > Arthropoda > Insecta > Zygentoma > Lepismatidae > Lepisma > Lepisma saccharinum. The sequence goes on from NC_139251.1 coordinate 45,009,969, forward strand.
ATCCAGTGGCGTGACCAAGGGGGGTTGGTAGGGGTTATAAACCCCCCCCCCTTTGGCCCAGTATTCCCTAAAAAAAAGAACATCAAATGCAGGTAAAGATGGCAAAATGAGTGCTGACTACTAAAAAATGTATACATAACCCCCTCCTTTCGAAAATCCTGGGCATGCCACTGATCAGATCACATACCTTAAGGCACTGATTAGAAATAGGTTAGTCTGTACAGAAAAAAATATAACAATTACTAAGAGAATTCTCGGAAGTTTTCTCAAAAATCAAATAAATAAGAAGTACTAGGTTGAATGCTACGAAAAGGTTCAGCCTTTAACACAAATTTACCGTCATGACAATGACCACTAAGTTGAAGTGAAATTTCATACCTTATTGTAGCAAGTGCAGCAGCACCTACTATACATACTATATGCTTGAAAGAAAAGTATGAAAACATTTTGGAAAATTAATTGTTGTTCCTTGTAGACTTCTTTCAACATTTAAAGCAATTGAAAGAATGAAAACCTCTAATATTGAAAATTAATATTTCTTCTTTAAAAATACTAAGAAAATATTAACAAAAAGAATATCTACATATACATATATATAAAAAATATCTACAATATCTCTTACATAAAACAGCTTATTTAAAAAACAAATACTCATCATTTACTAAATAGCTGAACATGAATGAAGAAATGTTGATTTATTTCCCTCCACGATGAACTTTCTGCCAGCTGATACGAGACTTAAACAGAGAAATGCCATATTTATTACACTTCCCACGTCCAAGTCCCATACCGGACTTTGCATTTGTATCTCTTCTATCTTGATGTGTGCATAAAACACGCACACAGGTGGATAATTCCTAGAAACTAAATAAATGCTTTACAGTGCTGTACAGTGGGATTAATTTTCTTGCATTTTCATGTTCAAATACTATTAAAAAAAATATGAACTGGGAACTGCTCAATGGGTAACATAGTTTCCCTGGTGACACTAACATTTCAGTAGCCAACATGCTAGAGTGCTCACCACATACGTAAATGAGAGTACACTTTGAAAAAATAAAGTTTACCGAAGCTATGGCAAACAAAAATAATGTACTTAATGTATTCACTCTAAGAAATGCATGACTTCATCAGTAACATCTGTACTGTGTGTATCATGATACATGCATGTTACTGAACACAAAAATGTTCATCTTAAAATAGATAAATTGTGGAAATGATCACACTCTGAAGTGGTTTTTTTTTCCACACAAAGGTTTCTCCGAACTGCAAAGTTATTCCCACAGTTTGCAGTACTGAAAGCACCATTTATTTATTTATTGAGAAAATTTCAGATACAGCACGTAGCCATTTTACACTGAAATCAGTAACAATGAAAATAACAAAAAAGAACAAAAATAAAAATAGCAAAATAAGACAAAATATTAATATAAATAAGTCAAGATAGCACAATTAAATATTATTTAGCAACATATCTTCTGATGGTTGACCGAAAGGCATATTCTGTGGAAAATACATCAGCACTTGATGGGAGGTCGTTATATTGAGTGGGAAGTCTGTGGAAGAGCGATCTTTTTTGAATTTCCAGTCTTGGCTTTTTTGTGTAAAATAGATTTGTGTTGCGTGTTGAGCGCATAGGCACTCGAAAGTGGAATTCCTGGAGGAGTGTGTTGCAACGGATTTTGCCATTGACAATTTTGTAAAGATACCTAAAATCATTCAGTAAACGGCGCTGATAGGGAGTCTGTAGGTTTAGAAAGGCCAGGAGATGTGGTGTTGGAAAGTTGCGTAATGAGGGAACCCTGTAACGAACTATAGCCAGGAAAAAGTTAAGAACAGAATCAATTCTGGAGAGCTGAGTGGGACATGCCATGGACCAGACGGGAGAGCAGTATTCTATTATTGGGGAGATGAATGATTTATAGTACAAGGTGAGGGCTGAGATGTCACTAATTTCGGTGAAACGGTAGAGTAAACCTAAGAGACGCATAGCCTTTTTTGTCGTGCCTGTAATATGTTCTTCAAATGTGAGCTTTTGGTCGAAAACAATGCCTAGGTCTTTATGAGAGGATACTGCTTTGATGTTATTGCCAAAGATGGAGTAAGATGACTTTAACAGGTTCTTTTTGAGAGAGATGGTGAGAGTAGTACATTTTTCAGGATTTAAAGTAAGTTTCCATGTCAGGCACCATGAAAAAAACGTTGTTATGTCATTCTGGAGAAGATGAGCATCGTTGGAAGTGGAGATTTCTCTGAAGATCTTACAGTCATCTGCGAAGAGAAGGTAATTACTAGAGGCGGCTGTGAGATGGTCGGTAAGGTCATCGACGAATAATATGAACAATAGGGGTCCTAGAACACTGCCCTGTGGTGTATAGCTTCTAAAACAAAATCACACAATGGGAACCATGATTTTCAGTAATTATTCTCAAAATAAAAAAAAATGTGCAACTACATTCATGAGGTGTTGAGACTAGCAGAACAAGTTATTTTTACCATTTTTTTTTATCTTTTATTATGGTAACAGTTTCATACATCGGAGACACATTTCTTCATTTTTACAGAAGAAACTAGTTACGGAAATGAGTATCTCTAAGGTTTCCAACGTTAATCGAGGTATTTTCTTTCATCGTGGTATCTATTTGACCGGGAAATCATGTCAGTGTTTCCAACCCTCCCTTTTTTTTAACTATGCTTGCCTAACCTAACCAAACCTAACCTTATCGGAATGGTTCGTGGGGTTGTCCGTCAGCTTCCCGTGCATAATGCACAATTTGCACACGTGACGAACACGATAGTAGGTATGTGTCTGCGATCTACGAAACTGGTACCACTGGTACCTTTATTATTAAGTACAGATTCTATTCTATTTCACACATTGTCAATTTTTGCAAGTTAAATCACTCAACTAACCACAGAGCTTAACACAAAATAAAAATGCTGATTGTTGATTATTATTACCACTTTTTAGAGAGAGCAGTGATATCACATGGTATAGATGATTATTTTTTGAGACATAGAACCTAACAAGCAATACAAAACAAAATCTTACAAGGGAACGTGAATGTTTTCTAAAATAAAATAATTCCCACATTGTGAGGAATCATGAGTTTATGTGAAAATAGCACAAAAACGAGGTTGACCACTTGGTGAAAATAGTAACTGAAAATATGCTGCTTTCAATACAAAGCTGCATTTACCTCAAATGATCCTTAAGCATTAGCTACATACAAATAAAAAGAGGCTGCGACTATTTTCACCAGGTGGTGAGAATAGCATGTAGGGCTATTTTCACTAGCAAAATAATTACCAGAATCATAACATAAGTAGGTTAGGATCATTAGGTTTAATTATATGATTATTTCCGCGCGTCTGTATAAATATAAAAGTAAGAGAGCCAAACCTGGTCCACCTAAACCACCCAAGCAAGTAAATACGAGAGGAATTAAAAAATAAGTTATTGTAGAAGCATAACATCACAGATTAAGTTATACACACGGAACTTGGCCCTTACAGAACAGTTTATAATATTATTACCATTTCATTAAAATTCCTGAGTATTTATTTTAAACAACAAATGATACACAATTACAATCAAAAAGTTGGATTTAGATACTGAATGCAAGCCTGTACTGATGTATGAAATGAACGGAATTTGGTTCGCGTTTGGCGATACTTCTTATCACTTTTTGAAAAAAAGCTTTGATACGTATTACGCAGTGATTTCATACAATGTTAAATTACGATTACAATAGGCAACACTTACCGCATCCCCAAAATAATATTCTAATGACAAGAATCAGACGAGACAATCGCAGATCATATATCCCCTACACAATTTCAAAATTTAAGCAGTAGTGATGGGTCGTTCCGGAACGAATCGTTCCAAAGGAACGAAACCAGCAAGTGAACGAATCGTTCCGATTCCGGAAGTCAGCTGGAATCGAATCCGGTTTTGTTTTGAGCTACTGCGCCTGCGCCGTTGTCAACACATGCGAGAAACTTCTACAAGCGGCTTCTCCTGTCCTATTGTTCCCTTACTTTCCCGTTATCTGCCTCAGCATTGAAAAGGCACTCCGAGGAGAAGGAAGGGGAAGGGGGGGAGGAGTAGGAGGAAAGATGTATTTTGCACATTCCGAGTGGTCTGGGCTAAACAGCAGGGACAATGTGAATTCTGCCCTGGCTCAGAGAAAAACGTCCCTCCCGTGTAGCAAAAAATTTCCCTTTCGACTTGAAAATTCCTGGTCTTCCACAACCAAGAAATACAACAATAAGATAGAAAATAAATTCTCCTTACTTTCAGGATTTATCCAGAACTTCTAATCTAAGAGGGTGTAAATGATGTAAAGGCAAATGTAGCACCAAATCAGACTGATTGATTGATTTGTTTTATTTTACTTCGCTTTTAGTGCCACTTTTAGCTAATTTGCGAAGATGGAGATCATTTTTTTATTTTGATTTAGTTTATTTTACTTTGCGTTTTGTGCCTCTTGGCTAATATGCCAAGATGGGGATGAGTGATGAAAGGATGAAATTGATGAATGAACATTCACAAACAACCAAGCCCGAGTGGGAATCGAACCCGTGGCCCTTGGCGTCGCAGCGCGATATGCTAACCACTCGGCCACAGGGTCCGGCATGCGAAGATTGAGATGAGTGATGATTGATGTATGGACACTCACAAACATCCATGTATTCGAACCCTGGACCCCCTAGTGTCGTAGCGCGATGTGCTAACCCTTCGCCACGGGGGTCGGCTATCAAATTAGATGATTGCGAATAAATATAAAGAGGGTCTGTTGCGAAAAAAATATAGCCGTGTTATTTAGAGGTGGATAAATCACTGAGTATCTAGTTAATTTATTTTCTTCACGTTGGACAAAATCTGCTTTATTTGAGTCGTTATTGTTAATTAATATTTTCACTTGAATGTTGTTACACTTTTTAACTCAATCACGATCAACTAAGTTCGAACTGAAAGAAAATACATTTCAGGTGTTTATACGTCACCAAAGGAAAAAGTTAAGTATTATTTAATGCAAGACGTCTAATTCCACCGTTTCTTGCACATTTCCCTTTTTCCCTTCCTTGGGTCCAAAATTTCCCGTTTCTGGGAAAGTTTCCTGCTGGGGCCATCGCGGTTAAACTCCCCTCCCCGCTATTGAGGTCAGAAGGAACCAACCAAGAAGCCAATAATAATAGAGGGCGTTACTACAGTTTTTAACTCGCTCCAAGCTCCCCAATAGGGTAGCTGTACATTTGAAGGACTAGTCAGTGAGCCTTGGTACGAGTTTTTGGAATCGGAACGAGAATTTGGAGTCGGAACGAATCGTTCCGAGGTTTCGTTCCGACCAAACAGCCCGGAGAGAGGTGAGGGTGCGGGTGTGTTTGAAATGCACCTGCGCTTCGTAAAATCAAATGTTCGCTGAAATCTGAATCTGAATCATAAGAACATCGAATTCTAAAAAGAAACGGACGTAACTATGTATTTGAAGTTGATAAAAATACATTTACATTGAGAGAAGAGCGCAGTAATAATTTGGCATACATAACACCCTAATTTATTAATTATATTCGACGGTTAAATTTTTCATTATTCTCCCCCCTTTCCCTCTCGTTAAACAACCTTTATCAAGAATAGATACAAGGTAAAAAGAAAATATGAATTATGAACCATTCTTGTTGTCGACATAAAAGAAATTGTTTTTTTTAAAAAAAAAAAAAAACGGTATTGATATATTTACGTCGACGAATCAATTACACGCAATCGGCATCTTTGAGAGATTTTGTTTTACCACATGGCATATTTTTCTTAGCTTTATTTCCATCGCTTTTAGTGTGATTACTATTTGTTATAGGTAATATCAATAATAAATGGGATGGGAATAAAATGCATGATGATAATTTTCTCCTTTCAAAGTAAAGTATAATTTCACATTGTTGAGCAGTGCAGCCGCGAAGTGTAAAACGCTGCAAAACAACATTGAATGGGTCCACTCTTCAGCCGCGTGTAATTAACTCACACACATATTACCAGTTCCTCGTCAGCACATCCTGCATTATTTTCAATTTCCCCCACCTCCTCTCCTGGCCAGGAGGAACGAAACATGAGCCTCGTTCCTCGGAACGAGAAGATATGATTCCAGGAATCATGATTCCGAAAAGGAACGAGTGAACGAAATCTTGGAACGAGACGGCCGGAGTCGGAACGACTTCCAGTGGAACGAAAGGAACGAAGGAACGAGTTTGAGGAATCGATTCCAAATTAGAAACTAAATATTGTGTAGATGAAAGAGTTGTAGAATACGTACATTGCTGGTACTATTTGTAAATATTACACGTATTCTACTCACATGCTCGTAATAAAATTTAGTAAAAAAAAAAAGGTTCGTGAATATGGACACGAATTTGACTTCAGCCGGTTCGCGAGGAACCGTAGAAACACAGACTACTAACTACGGTCAACCAATCTCCCATAAGACTGAAACAGCCCTGATCTAACCAAACCCAGCCTACTGCGTCACTAACGACGTAGAGAAGAAGTAACTGTAACTGCTGTAACTTTGGTGGGGGCAGAACCAAAAAGGTTTTCATTCTATAAAATAGCGTACAGCATTATTTGCTAAATAACAGTTACATTACGGAAGTCTCCCTTATCACACAACGCGAGAGCAACATTTAGTTCTGACGTCACCGTCAAATGCTTCCATTGTTATGCTAAATGCCTAAGCCGTTAGGTTGCATAAATAATACATTTGTTATCTATGCGCGATTAAAATTAACCGATATGCCATCTGGTGGGACTTTCAGGAACTAGTCTAAGTAGGATACGTTGTGTTGAAGTCGTTTAAAGCATGGGGAATATGCGAAAGAGTAAGGTATACTGTTCAGGTTTTTTGTGCTCTAAATCGTTCTATGGGTCAAAACAAATGACAATTTTTCATGCATTTCCACCCCGTGGAATCAACAAAATGAAATTTGTAAATAAATCAGGGGATACGTAATTGATTGACAGAAGATTGCCATGAGGAATAACACTGTATTTCGGCAAGGAAATTACGAAGAATGCACGAGTCTATTCACTTTCCTTTTCGAGAGATTGCCATGAAAGTAAAGTTTTAAATTGTACTTTATAAAAAAAATATTTTTTATTTTTCGAAAAGTCATCAAGCGTCTTACCCAATGCATTCATGTATTAGCTATCATGTGTGAAATTTGGAACAGGTGCAAGTCGATTAAGAGAGAAGATGAAAATAGTTTGAGAATGAATTAATGTCAAATGTAACCAGTAAAAGAAAATGGAAATGCTAATGTTGCGGTTTCATTCAGTACGAAGTCCTTTTTCAGTGAGGATAGCCTGGTCATGAAATCCTGCATATTATCGAGAAAGAACTGCAACGATATGTTCGTAATTTTCTCCTGCCAGCTTTTCAAGTATAGGTCAATTTCAACTTCTTTATTTTCAAATAATTTCCGAGAATCCCAGTTACAACATGAGGTGGAGATGATACAGCACTGCTTTGAAGAACCCATAGACTACTAGAACCAGTGCGTATACATTAGTTTCGTCTGCGTTTTCCCTGTTATTGTTGAAGGATGCCAGTTTCCGGGGGGGCGAGGGGTACACTGACCTACCGACGCCCATGGAGAGAGCGCTTATCAAAAACCAAAAGGCAAATGCGTTATAATATGATTATAAATAATTCCAACTTTTAAATTTAGTCAACCCATGTGCATCAGACAATTATAATTTTCGAAAGACGTAAAATATTATCATTTGATTTGATGAAGTTCCGACTGCAGAGCCTACTCCCTTGTGTTTGTGTCCAATCTTTTCGCTTTACTTCTTAAATCCACTGATTTTTCCGTATCGGGTCTGTCTGAAAACGATGCATAGATACCTGACAACAATAGTTTCTTTCCAATCTCATGTTGAAACCAAAAGTCACATAAATATTGTCGCCTTTTCCGAAAACACTGCCTTTACAGCTTTGGAATCAATGTTATTCTTTTCAAAACTAGAAGTGTAGTCCCCGCCAGCGCCAAGGAAGCACAGAAATGTAAACATCCGGTGAATAGCGCCCATTCCACTTGTTTACATTGGAAAATTCGCCAAACCGGAAGTTCTTTCCCAGCCATCAATAATCGAATTGTCTGATCGATCATTTTTTGTTTACTCAGGAATAACCTCCATTACGTCTGTAACACACACTGTGAAGTTTTAGCGATTACATACACAAAAATGTTTTAAGATTAGGTCCCTTAGCATTCTTCTAAATAATAAACCTAAATACTCTCGTAGTTAGGTTAGGTTCTGTTAAAATAATATCGCTAAATGCTTTCTAAAAAAGAGAGGTTCTAAATGAACTGTACATTCATTCCCGGTCACTAGTCATAAATTTGCATTTTTCTTGTCTTCGTCTGTTCTTAATATTTGTAACATCCTTTTAGCAGACGTATTAAGAGGCATGAGCAAATTTGACGCTCATTCTTACTGCTGACACGCGCGTGGCAGCAGACTCGGCCATAATTTATATCTACAGAATTTGTTTGGATAGGCAGAGTAATTGGCCATAAATTAAGCTTATATAAGATAAGATCTTTATTGCCATAAGTAGGGGTGTGCGGGACACAATTGTTTGGGTCGGGACGGGAAATTTTTTTCAATCCCGATATTCGGGACGGGAAATGTTCGAAATTTCCCGAAGCTTTGGAAATCTCGAATTCCACAAGTCATCTTCACTTTAAGTGATTTTTTTTTTTTTTTTGCATTTCAGGAATAAAAACTAACAATTTTCGATAAGTTTCAGACATTTGCAATCCTGAAAACGTCGAGAATTGACAGTTCTTAAAATTACCATTCGGTATTTCCCGAGTGCTCGGGATCCAGAAAAGTCGGGAAATCATTTCCCAAAGTCGGGATCGAGACGGGAATTTTTTTTCCCGATCCCGATCCCGACTTTGCAGAGGTCCATGCAGGGGTTATTTGTCGATGGTGTAGATTTTAAAAATGATATTTAAAAAAAGTAGTGGAAATGTCCGGTAGAAGTGGTTATTCACCGGATATTTCCATTTTCGTGCGTCTTTGGCACAGGGAGAAATTTTACTTATTGCTTTGAAAAATAAACATGGATTTTAAACGAAAACGTTACAGTAGTTGTTTAAAATGGCAGCCCCAGCGTTGCAAACAGCTCTGTCGCATCCGCTGTAACATCTTCGTAGTCGTTCTGACGATATCATAGGCAGCAAGGATTCTTGCCTGGGGTTCTCAGTTGTCTTATTCTACTGTAATAGGCAGCTACAACTAGTTTTGGCTTCTAACTTTTTTGAAGAAGCGCTTTCGGACCGGGGTTCCACATCTCATCTCTTGATTCACATCTACGCTCAAGCAATACTAAGGTCACTCTCCCCTAACGCTGCGCTCACGATCAGAGAGTATCCACACTAGCGGAGCGGTCAAGCTTCGCCCCGGTCAAGGTACTATCAACGTGAGTCTGGTGTTGGCTAATATGTTGCTAGTGCGGTACACAATAACGTACTACCAGGTGTTTTGCTCACAATTGTGTCAGAAGGCCTGTGTGAAAGTCATAAATCCAAGATGGCTACCGCTTCATGCACTAACTAAGAACATCCATCATAACTCCTTTAATAGTGGTTTTGGAATTTTTTTATACATACATGTTTCGTTCAGAATTGAAAAAGGAACAAAACGGATTCTTACAGTTTTTTTCATATCTCGCACTGTTATGGAGATATATTTAGTGAAACTATTTCGTGCCCTTTTCTGCAAGGATTCTATGCATATTTTACACTTTACTTGACATTCTGGCATATAAAGGGGGAAAATTACTGCCTGTGATATTTTGTTGACGCCTACTATTGTGGCGTATTGCCTGTGTGACATCATACATCCAAGATGACTGCCTCTCCAAACATTAACAAACCAAAACGACCCTATCTCCTTAACTCCTTTAGGAGTAATTTTGACCATTTGTAAGTTCGTTGGGTTTTTATACGAAGGGAAAACATGTGTATGTAGGATGCTTTCATTTGGAGGCATGCAATCATGTATTACTACAGGTGTCTTGCTGGATAATGTATCATAGACTATACATAACTTCCCAAATCCACTACGGCGGCTTTGAAGGTTCTGCACATGAAATACTGTCCATAACCTGATTTAGAGTTTGTTTATCAGATTTTTCCAGAGGCACTTATGTTCATAAATAACTAGTGAAAAGTATTAATTATTACTATTATTATAAATATTAAAGTAAAGGTAAAGGAGTAATAACATCGCCTGTGAATTCCGCATTGGCTTTTGAAATTTAAGCAGCTCACCTGTTATCAAGATTGAGAGTGGTTGTAATCATTTGGAAAATATCAAGTCATCAATATAGTAACTTTATTCATATTCCTCGTCACTCTAATATGAGTGTCTGTCCTGTAAGTCATTGTTTTCACACTTTTCTTCATCTGTACTACAAAGAGACATTTCAGTACGTCGCAGGGACTGATCCTGGCATATGCATGAACATTTCCTCTTTCCACAACCACATGTCAACTGTAATCTTCTCTGAAGTTCTAGGTAGTTTGAATATGACAAGAATGATCTTTTGGTCATCCTCATTTCCTTCTTTCTCCATTCAACAGCCTATTGGGCTGGGTAGATTTGGATGTTTCTTTTCTGATTTTATTTCACTCCAATACTTGGAAGTAACTCCTCCTGGAGAAAGGTGTGAGGGTCACTTTGGCGGCAGCGTTCACACTAACTATTAATGGTATCCCAGTTTGTATTTGTACTTGCAAAGGAGGCAAAAAAAGTGGTTGTTGATCGCATTTGATGGCGGAGAAGATGATATGCTTTAATCTCTTGCAAATCTTGGTTCTCCTGGATTAGATGAACAAGATGACAGGACGAAAGAATGTTTTTCTTCTCGTTTCTGTTACTTTTGGCTAATTTCAAAGATGAAAATGAATTATAAGATGAAGTAGATGAAAGGACAATCACAAACCCATATGGGCAGCACACAACTCAACTCCCATGTGTCCAGACGCCAGAGCATTGATTGATTGATTGAGTTGGTGTTTTTTTAAGTCCACTTTATGCACAGTAAGGTTAATTGGGACTGTACCTACAATTTAAAGTGGGATCTGAACCGCTATATATGCCTCCACCGGTTAACGAACTCGGGACCCCTTGATTACAAGGCGACGACGATACCACTGTGCCATCGGGAAGGCCTTAGACGTCAGAGCAATGTTAGTCTGCAAAATGTACTTCGTGGCAGTGAGGTTGATAGTTGGGCGTCTCTTACACCTCGTATATGATGACAGGATTTTTAAGATGACAGGAATTTGCATGACACCTAAATCAAATATTTCGGCAAATTACGATGGTATCTGTTGGCGAAAAGGGATGTTCAAGGCTCACGTCTTGCTCCAACCAAAGTCCCCTCACACTTTTTATCAGAAGGAATTATTTTTCAAGTATTGAAAAATGCACTTACCGTGCATAAGTATTGGAGTCAAATAAAAGCAGAAAAGGATCATCCAAATCTACCCATCTCAATAGGCTGTTGATGGGAAAAAAGAAAATGAGGATGACAAGAAGATCATTCCTGTCATATTGACACTGCCTAGAGCTCCAGAGAATGTTGAATGAGGAAGTCGGAGGCGAAGTCATTACTCCTTTACCATAATACGGTAGTATACAAAAAGTAGAAAAATTGAGGGGGGAGACCTGCACGATCACCATAAATAATCATCAAGGAGTGTAACTCATCTTACGCGCATAGGCAACAGTACTGCTAGTGTCAAATAGGCCCGTGATTGAAAGGTAATCAAAACACAACATATCAGAACAAGAGTGCCCCATTTTGTATCGAACGCTCATTGTGATCGGAGGACAATCTCTTGGTAAAGTGTTCAATGCACAGTAAGAACATGGTACAAAGACGTCAGCGAAGAATTATCGGACGTCTGGAAGCAGGTCAAACACAGACTGAAGTCACGGCAGCGTTGACTGTCCCACAGTCATCTCCAGGCTTTGGCGATGGTTCCAAGACACAGTAGATGTTCATGGTAGGCCAGAACAAGGTTGTCAACGAGTAGCAACGCCACAACAGGACCGATATCTGGCTTTAACTGCACAGCGAAACCGGACGATGCCTGTCCTTAAAGCTTGCAGCCACCTCAGGGGTTAGAGTTTCTCTCGCCAAACTGTATACTGGAGACTCAGGACAGCTGGTCTCTATGTGTGTAACGCTTTATCCAGTGCACAGAAGGGCCCGCTTACAGTGAAGTCAGCATCATCGAAATTGAACCCTGAACGAACGGAGGAACGTTCTCTTTCATAGATCACTTCAGGTTCAGTTTGCAAAATGATTCCCGTCGCACATTCATCTGTAGAGAACCTCGATCACGATTTAATCCAAGGAATATCGTGGAAAGAGATCAGTTTGGTCGAGATGAAATACTGGTATGGGACGACATCATGCTCAATGGACGTACGGAGCTGCACGTCTCTGCTGGAGGTACTCTTACTGCCCAGAGGCACATAAACGAGGTACTCCAACAATATGTGCGACTTTTCAGAAGCGCAGACGGCTCAGACTTCAACTTCAAGTATGAAAAGATGATAATACATGTGCGCATCAACCAAATTGGTGGATGACTTTCTTGAAGGTGAATAAATGCACCGTATGGACTGGCCACCAAGGTCCCCAGGCGTAAATCCTGTAGTGTCTTAAGGCGACGAGTTAGCTCGCGATCCTCCACCAAAGACATTTCCAGAGCTCTGCACTCCTCTTCATGGGAAATGAAACCAGCTGCCTGTAGAACTCTTGAACCACCTTGTAAATAGCGTGCTACGTCCTTGCAAGGTTGTGTAGCTGTTAGGGGTAACTTCAGCCCATACAAGCCTCTTTTTTTGTCAAGGAAGTATCTTCTATTTTCTTATTTCTTGCATATGTGTTTTGAACTAAAAAACAATTGTTAATTTCATGCATTCTACTCTATTGTATACCATATAACGTTTTCATTAAATTTCACTGTTTTATGCAATTCTGTCACTTTATTAATAAAACATTTTCTCATATTTTAGTTATGCTTAAATATTGGACACTACTGTAGTTATAAGAATTATAATAATATTTTTCACTTTTTAATTATTAACAGGAAATGTCTGTGGAAAAATCTGATAATCGAACTCTATATCAGGATATGGACAGTATATCATGTGCAGAACCTTCAAGGCGGCCATCTTGGCAAGGTTCTAGCGTGCACTAGCCAGTAATTTCCGAGAAAGAAACTTTCTTTTTTTATTATGATGGTATAGTGGTTCAGTGATAGGCTATCAGTATCACACGCCGAAGATTATAGATTTGACTTCTGTTCGATTACCCCTATTATTATTAGTATATAGAGGAACTAAGTATTGTATTTAATTAATAATGTATAGAAATAAAAATGTTATCTACTTTTTAAAAATAACACTCCTTTCTAATGATTTTTCAATGTTATTTTTGAAAATAATTTTTCAGAATATGTTTTTGAATTTCTCATTATTTTGCAAATATTTGCATAAAAATTATCCACGTGTTATATTCGACGAAATGTCATGTACAGCGAGAGTTATGCATTTTTATTTTAGGGAAAATTATCAAGAAAGACAACAAATAAATACTGTTGACATCATTTTGTGAATAGTATTTATTTTACATTATTTTTTGTTCACCATGCATAGTTGTATTCTTGTAAAAGCATGAAAAACAATATATTTCTCTACATTTCGCAAAGAAAATAATATACGAATTTTCGTAATAAGTAAAATGCAATAAATTTTTTTTCGGTTTAATAGAGAATAAAAATCGCAGGGTTAACAGAATGGGGAATCGAACACAGACTTTTACACCCCATAAAATGCCTTGTAGCATTTGCAATGAAGTGATAATCACTTCATTTCATGCAAAATCGCAACGTTATAAGATTGTTCAAATATATTAACTCAAATCAATGTGTCCATAATTTATTATACTGTCAGCCATTCGGCACATCTCGTTACAAAATCTCACCATTCACTAATTAATCGAATTGAATATTGATCCACTTCACAGTTCAATGTGCAACAATAGTTTCGACTCATATCACGTGAGACGTAAACTCAATTCAATTTTCTCATTGTATGTAACTTGTATGTTGAGCTCATGTAGAAATATCAATTATGAGCTCTAAGCTAAATTTGATGCTACAATAGCTTGATCAACTCTTGCGTCTCGCTGCCAGACATTCTACCAGCGGCGTGCATTCTAGGTACGCAAGGTACGCACTGCGTACCCACAACACCGTAAGAAAAAAAATCCCCACCTTCTCGGAGCATGAAAATTCAACTATCGTCTCTCCGAAACCTTCCACTGCCAGAAATTCTATCTTCCGTACGAGAACGCTGCTGCCTTGCACGAGTAGCCTGGCTCTCCAGGCAGTCCCGAATGATCCCGATTGTGCCTTCGGTGTTGCCCGCACTCACCCCATCCACCGTGGCTTCTGCCGATTTCCACGAGCAAAAGCTGCTGCCTCTGTTGGGTACCCTAGAAATTCGGAGGGCAATTCCCATTGGCTCCGATCAGCCCTCAACATATGTTTGGGTCTTCCCGCGCTCGTCCCACGCTGCATTTTCCTGTTCAAAGCACATGGTTCTAAGAAACCAGCGTCTGCAGTGTTGGTAGTAGTCAACATATATTTTTTCTCTAATGTTTAGTTTACTAACATTGGACAGACACGCTTAGATAAATTAATCCCTGTGCTTTGGTTGCAATAAAAATGCGTTATAAAAAATCATTACTGTCATACAAATCGGAGCGGAAGGCAAGAAAATGTTTATCGGGAGGTGAGGGAAATAGAGTGATCGACTGAGCATTGCGTTTTACCTGAAACCCTTTTCGGCGTGTTAATGTGTCAGAGGGAAATTATATGGACAATTTGCATGTTTCACACCATTCTCAGTATCTGTCTTTCTCATTCTAGAGATGAAAATTGTATTCGTGTCACTTTGCATTTCAGCTTATGATAAGGATGGGTGTTGACTGTTGACCCGACGATATAAATGAACGAAAGGAAAAACATAAACACAATGCTTACTATGGGATTCGAATGTACCCCCGCTCCCTTACGTTGCAAAGTTATGTAAATGGACGTTATATTGTGCCAAACATAAGGGTGCAAAATCATATTGGTGGTGGGGGGAATATCTCAATTTACACACACGCGCGCATATTTTACATATATACATAATATAATTATGATATACATATTTATATAGTCATTCAATATAAAAAAATAATGAATTTCTAAATATTTAAAAATGCATTAGAAGAGAATTTTATTGTAGCAAATCGCATAAGCTGTTCACAGCAGCAATATTCACTTTGAAATTCTATAAAGATTTGTCGAGAGAAAGAATATGCACACCATATACTATATTTAAGCAAGATAATTTTATTGCTTGCTTGAGCAAAACATAAAAAGTCAAAAGAGTACTACGCATGTTTGAAAATACTGCCAAAATAGCATTAATAGACTCTGGTATACCCTGCACCTCGACAATTCGCTCGTCTAGCCTTAACATGTCTTGTAAATTTTTACCCATACATTTTTATATCAATTTTCTCTCGTACATTTGGAGCGTAGTATCGTCTACCAATTTGTTGTAAACAGATACGAGCGCTTCAAACAATGGATTTTGAACAAACAAAATTTCTTCGAGTACATCTTGAGTTGGCTGTTTAAGCATGAAATTTATCGGTTCATCTACTTCCATTGCACTATCGCTACTTTCTGCATTATCAGGCGGAGGGGAGTTTTGATCTGTTTTAAATTTACTCACAAGTTTCAAAAACAAAACTCTCTTAGCATCCAACAAATCCTTAATATTGTTGAGTAATTTTTTGTCACTTGAAATAAATGAACACTGGGCTGAAATTACAAGAGCTTTAAAACGTTTTAAGCAAAGTTTATCCATAATGTTTTTTTTTAGAAGAAATATTTTTTGTTATTACCAAGCTGATAATTTTAAGTAAGAGAGATTTAGATTACCTGTACATAGAAAAATAATTGTTGTTATTTCTGTTAGAGATTCCTCAATTTTGTTTCTTGAAAGTGTATCACCTACGAGTTGCACGTTATTTATACTTAACACTTTAGTTTCTATAAAAACACTTTAACACTTACCTGTTTGTTTAAAAAAGATTTTCACTCCAAAAAGCTTCTGCTGCTGTTGTCCCGTCTCCAGTATTTTCTCTCCCCCAGAAAAGAGGTGGTGTTGATAAAGCTCTGTGTGTGTGTAAAAACTTGCATGTGACGATGATGTCAGATAAGCCAATACATTCTCTCCGCAAAAAGCTGTCCAAAAAAATAAAGACAAACATATTAGACAGTGTTAAAATATTTATAAATCAAAATTTATTATTTTTTCAACTGTTAGTTACTCAAAAATACCTCTCTTTTTTTCTAAGAACACAACTGTTGCATAAATCACAGTCTGTTTCTCTCACCCTCAGTATGCATCTGAAACAAAAATAAAAATATTAGGAAATTCAACATTCAAACAATTTATTATAACGAGTCCAACCTGTGATAGGTTTTTTTTGGGTTTATTACTCAACAATAAGAGTAAATAAAAATCTATATCAATCAAGTGTGTAATGACAAAATATTTTTTAATTTTTTCTCAACCCAGAAAAACATTTCTTGTCGGGTTAAAAAAAAGGTAGTTGTTGTTTTTCGTCTCGTCCCCCCGTACTGTGTATCGCACATGCAAGTTATTTAGCGAGTCCGACCTGTGGTAAGGTCGATCCCATCATACGCTCAACAGCCAAGGGGAAGTTGTAAATGCTACAGTATAAAAGTTAAAAAGTCTCTCCAAATAAGTAAAGTGTTTTTTAGGGAGAGGTCAGCCTGGCATACAGCGTGTTATAAGTAAAAATTTAACTTGTTAAAAAAAAACTCCTCGTTTATTTTTGTTAAAATATAGTTGGACTGAGAATTTAAGCAATATGACGGTTTTCTATACTCACCCGCTGAAGAGGAAACAACTTTTGAAACAAACACAAACAATTGGTGTATGGGACCTTACATAGCATAGCCAAATTTTCCTTGTTCCTTGTTCTATTATTGAAAATTTTTTGTGGGTTTGAAAAGAGCGTTTCTTCCGAGAAGAAGAGGGAAAAACTACAATAGGTTTGAATTGGGGCGTTGCTATTGTTAACGAGAGTAAATTGCCCGAACCCTCGTGACAAACATAGTCAAGGTTATAAATTAACTCGAGCGGAAAGCACGTGAGAGATGATTTATTATCCGGGGGAATCATTCCTGCACGTGTCACTACAGCAGGGAACACGTTACATGACGTAAATCCCCGCAGAGCCTTTTGTCACACTACTTCTATACGAGAAAAAGCATTTGTTTCTCCGGAAACATATACATATACGGGTTAGTGTTGCCCACGAGACGAGACGAGACGAGACGAGACGAGACGAGACGAGACGAGACGAGACGAGACTTTGGTCTGTCTCGTCCCGTCTCGTGAAAATGCTGTCTCGTCTCGAAAATATTAGTTTGTCCCGTCCCGTGTCCCGTCTCGAAGGCTTCTGTCCCGTCTCGTCTCGTCTCGTAAAAGTGATCCGGGATATCATGCCAACAAAAGTCAAAAGTAGCAGAAACACAATATTTTTCCGGAAAGTGGGATAAAGCTCCAAATATTTTACCCATTGCGTGGTGAGAATGAATAAGGTTCGTTAATCATGAGGACATTAATACGCGTATTAAAAATGCAGTTTCTTGGTTACTGATTGCTAGGTATCTTATGAAATCTACCTTGTGTGTTTTCTCGCTTCCATACAACTGTCTATCCTTTTGAAATGTTTCCCCTGGACTTTCTTTCTGTCTGAATGTCAACTATGAAAATTTACATTTTTTCTTTAAATTCTAAGCTTCGCGCTGAGAGCAACAAAAAATATTTTAAATGTGTAGTACGAACACAAAATACTATTCAAAATTGCAATAAGTTACTTAGTATATTACAAATAGAAAGCATGTATTGTTCTTAATATTATTAAACATCTTCTATGACATAAGTTTCATGAAGTGTATCTTTGTGATATTGTGCTGTTTCTCATGTTCAGCTTATGACGCACATACTTGTTTGTTTTTCCTTTAGCCTCTAAGCCCGATACCACCACCGCTTGATAAAATTTATCCTTCGGCAGGCACGCATCTAGAAATATATGTCGGGGGAGGGTGTCCGAGCCAAGTGTTTCAGAAAAAATGATAATAACATTAACGACAACAATCAAGAAAATGTTTAAATAAATACATTAATATAATTCGTAGGTCTATTCACTTGAATATGCAAATTAATTAATTATATTATTATTATTACATGAAATGTTACAAAGACGGTACAAGAATAGTAACATAACAGCACGAATATTAGCTAATATCTAGCTTACGTGTAGTTACGATCGCCAAAATTTGCATAGAAACAGCTGTCCTGGCAAGGAAATTAATGTCAAAAAAAGTGATGAATTGAATATTTGCTGAATAACAAAAAAGATGTAAAATCCAGTTGACGAAAAAAGTTCCTAATTACTATTTCTGTACATAAATCTTCATTGATACTGTCATTCAAAGCCGTATGGTCGCAATAGAATCCTTGTTTGACAGGAATAAGTAACCCTCGATTATGCTAAACAAATATATTTTTTGTTAAGCTAGAGCAAGACCCCAAGCGGATGCAAGAAGCCGTTCCTGCAAAATTGTCTGTTTCACGAAGCGAAGAAACGTGACAAAACCACCACGTATGGAAGGCAAATCTGCATTTATTTTATATCGCACATTTTCAGACCCGTGTCTTCTGAAGTTATAAAAATCCAAACTTCAATGACTTTTTTAGACATGCTATAGTTGAAAAAAATATGTTTAGATGCACCAAAAGTTCATCATTATCAGATTATGCATATAACGTGTTATTGGAATCAACCTATTGTGTAAATTGGATGCCTCCCCGATGGCGTAGTAATAACGCCGAGGTCTTGTAATTAAGGGTCCTCGCGTTCGATACCCAATGGAGGCACAAAGTGGACCGGATCGCACTTTAAACTGAAGGTCGGTTCGCAATTTAGCCTATTTGTAAATCAAGTGGACTTTAAATAAATACAATATCAACGTTAAGAATATTAGAATCCACTAATTCACCCGCAGGTAAGTCAAATTTCACATATCCCTCTTCATCCTCGTTCATAGACTTCCTGCAATACTCTTGTGCATGTGTGTTGCATCCCACCAGGTGCGATAAATGTGAAGAGTTGTTCTTTCCCTGTACTGCATTATTTCTTTTCATAACAGTGAGGCTAAATTCTCGTTTTATCTGAACTTTTAAAATATGTGCAAAATACTTCTCTATCTTTAAACAACCACCCTTTCTCATGTATATGTAAAACAATCCCACTCTATCTCAGAAAACCTCTTCCTACGATCAAATGGCGGAAACAACTCTCAAGTCTCAACAATTATAAATTTATACTTAAATTTCGTATCATTTATACAAACAGTAGCACATATCACGTCCTTTGGTGCAACACTAATGTTACTTTACTCGTCCTAATAAATTTACTTCCAACCAGTGACGGCGCCAGTTAAATGTGACGGGGGGGGGGTGCGGAAGGGGGCAACAAAATATTGTTGGGGGCAGTCACATTAAAACGCCCGAAAATACTACATAAATAATAGTTATAATAATCATTATTATTATTATATTCATGTATGATGTTTTGTGTTTGTCCCTTGTTTAGAGTGGACGTTTACTGCCTAAATTTACTTCTTGATTACGAGTTTATCTCCATATGATTCTATTTAATAAAGGCATTAATTCTTTTTATTCGTAAGTTGCGTTGTCTCGAGTGGCCTATTTCAGTATTGGAAGATATTCATAATTTTATAATTCATCGTCTTTCATGAGATGAAACTACTGATATAAATATTCAAGTTATAAGATAATAATATAAATGAAGAAAAAATGTGCTTCGAAAAGTTTAATTTTCTTGCAAAATGAACGTGACGTTGGAAGAAATTAATCTTCTTAAGTATTAGAAACAATGAAAGTCACTTAGTGAAGTGCAATTCTCCTGTAGGAGAATTATGCTCTATGTGCTTTGGAGAACACATTGCCCACCTTTGGTACGTCCAGGACTTGACATTTCTTCTCAATATCAAGGACAGCAATATGAGGTAGTTTGCATCCAGCATCCTGTTTCGAGCAAGCCCTTTCAAAGATATTAAGGACGAAAAGGTTCTTTCACATTCACACGCTGCATTGGGAACTGGGATTGTTACAAAGAATCCAACTAGAGTGTGAACCTTGTGAAATGCCAATTTATATTTTCCTAGGATTTCAAGGAAATCCATTAAGTGGAGTACTTCAGTGCCATCTGCGTAACGCAGAAGAGTTTTTGGCAAAATTTGTGTTTCACATTTCAGGGAAATGTTATCACAGGATAAAAAAATCTGAAAAAGAAATATTCTGACCCTGGCATTACTTACTCTTGCTCTACCACTCCAACGTATGCCTGTGCTACACAATTACAGGTACCTATTGAGTTCGTGGGAAGAAGTTCTTTGACTTTGATATGTACGAGAAAGAGCGAACCTGCCCGCGATGTGTTTTGAATCGAATTTTAAGTGTAATTTGCATTTTAAGGTTCAAGTTCAATACATTTCCGAATAATATCCCCTCATTTTGAAATTAACTTCAAGAGTATCGAAGAAATTCCCTTTGTTAAGGTTTGCCTCAGACTCATCATCTCGAAATTCAAGTTCCTGAATAGTAAGAAACCGCGATGAATCCACAACAACTGACATGTAGTGTCGGTTTTTCTCCGATCACCTTTGGTCCCGGGTTCGATACCCAGTGGAGGCACTTTAAACTGTAGGTCCAGTCCCGATTAGCCTTACTGTGCATAAAGTGGACTTAAAACCCGATATCAACTAACCAACCAAATCTTGAATCAACTTTGAATATCTTTTACTAATTAGCGTTGTCACTAACGACCCACGATTAGAATAATTTGCCAGTACTACAGATGATGTTTTGTGGTTCTCAAAATATCCGTGATGTTTTAAAACCATCCACATTCAACGCTTTTTCCCGGTTCTTAAAACTGGTTAAAACTTAGGTTAATCGCGACGATTATAGGACGTAAATAAATGAGAAATCACCTATGCCCAGGTCGGCGCTCGAATCTTGAAAAAAAGTCACACACACGCATTCGTATATAGATATACTAAAACAAATTTACTGAAGCTGGTATTATAAGCAGGAAAGTGATATCATGTAGAATACACCACTTTGAAAAGGTGAAAATCGTCATACTCTTAAAAATTAACTCTCTTAATATTCGATATTTAATTAACTTCAGTTGGGGGGCACATGGGGGGGGCGAACTGTCTGACTTGGGGCGTCCGCTCCCCTGCCCCCCTCCCCTCTGGCGTCGTCACTGCTTCCAACCTTCTAATAACTTCGCTGTTGATGGAAGCTTGCGTGTCGGCGAATAATACAAAGGACTTGTTTATCTTACAAGGGGTTCACTGTCCTTATTTCATTCAAAGTCTGAAGTTTTCCATTTCTCTCAGCTTTTCCTAGCAGCTGAAAAGAATCCTAAGTGTCCCTCGTATTATTGTTCCTGCAAAACTTCCTGTCGGCAAGCAAAGCAAATTACAGAATTCTTATTGCCCCTCCCTTGCATCAACCTTCATTCCTACGTCTGGATTTATGGCACTTACCCGCTACTGCAGGTCAACTTCGCCCCTGAAGCAACGGTGTCTACTGTTCAAAGGGAAACCTCTGTCAGTGGTGAGCGGCGAAAGATAGTCTCGGAATACACCCAGGCCGTAACCAGGCAGGGGGCGCGCTGAGTATAGCTGAAATAGCAGCCTCAGTATTTCGTTATTACAATCCAAGGAATAGTATTCTCCTTAAATAAAAATAAAAGCATTGGAAATAATCTTCAAACGGACGTAAAAAAATCGAATCGAACCACCTGTTCCACCTGAGGAAAAGAACAAGAATTTTCTCAACAAAGACATTTCCGAAATTTCCATAACATTCTAATAATTTCGCAACCCGTGCAAATAATCATGCGTTAAAATCTTGTCATGGTTCCCTGTAAACGCTAAAATCACTAAATTAGTTCTTCCCAAATTTCCCGTATTTTCTCCTCCTCTTTAGCTCTCAGCTGCTCGGAGTGGGATAATGCAAGATTATTTGTCCCTAATGATCTCCTTCTCTTAGTCTTGCTAATGTCTTGGACTCCCTAATAACTTTCCCAACAACTCCTCATCAATTTGTACTGCCATGTTTCCTACAATACTCGAAGGTAGAATTCTGTGTACGGTGTCAAGTGGATACCGTGACAGAGAAACGAAAATCGGAAACGGGGGTAAAGCAAGGATGTGTTCTGTCACCACTACTCTTTACTCTCTATATATATATTACATAGTAGCGTATATAGAGAGTGAACAAGCCGACACCCCCAAGGTGGGGACGACAAGGGTACCGGCGCTCCTGTTCGCAGATGATATGGTTCTGATCTCAGAGACAAATGCCGGCCTACAAAGGGCTCTGGGCGGGTTGGAAAAATACAGCAGAGAATCCAAACTGCAAGTAAATCTCACAAAAACAAAAAATATGGTGTTCAAAAACGGATATGTATATGGAAGAGACGAAAGGTGTACTTTCAGAGAGCAAGAATTGGAAAGGGTAAAAAGAATAAAATACTTGGTACTATAGTTTTCACTGAGGCAATAACAAATGAAATAATGCGCACAGTATGGAAATTGGAGAAATACGTGGAAAAACTATATCGTACATTATTAATAGGGTCAATAGGGTACGGGAGGGAGAAATGGTGAGCAAAGGGGGGCGATGTACTAAACAGAATCCAATGCACATTTTACAAGAGGGCTTTGCATATCAGCATGGGCACTGCAAACTGCGGCGTACTACGGGAACTTGGACTGGTCAGGGAGCATACGTGGGATATGTTGAGAAGGGTTAAATACTGGGCGACATTAATATCGAGAAGGGAGAACTCGGTAAAATGGCAAGCGCTGATGCAACGGGTACAAGGGGAGAAAATGGGAAAATGGGCGAAAGAGATCAGAGGTAAACTATACGAAATTGGACTGGGATGGATATGGGAGGGGGACACGTCGACTAGGGGACATTGTAATTAGTGAAACAAAGATTAGAGGATATAGATAGGCAGGAAATAATGGCGGAATGTGAAACTAAGAGATCGCTCGAACTCCAAAGAAGGGGACAAGTAGCGTACATCAAACAGGTGAGCATGGTTGCAAGAACGTGGTTGGCATGGATGAGGCTTGGGGATGGAGACACAATACAGTAAAAAAACGAGGAAGGGAATATAAATGCGTATTATGCAATGGTGATGATGGGCCAGAACATTTATTCTTATGTCAGGACACGCGCGTTCTGCATTAGGAGAAGCTACGCAACATAAGCTTGGAAAGAGTGTTCGAATCAATTGTAGTGCAAGGGAGCATGGGACTATTGGAAAAAGTTGGGGTGTATTTACAAACATTTAGGGGGAAAAGAAGTGCTGTAAAGAGACGGGATAAGGAAGAGGAATAAGTGTTAATTTACCAAAACTGCTATGTTAACATCTATACGGAATGTAACGGATAGTGTAGTCTGTAGGGAATCACAGTTATGCAATAAGAATAGATGTAGTGCGCACAGCCGATGGCTCGCGCAGGAGATGAGCAATAAATACTTATACAATGTTTTTCCTACTTCCTAATAACATTCACTTCTGTAGACCCTTTTATGTAAAAATTAAATAATAATAATAATAAACCCTATCCGTCGGTCCGTTTATCTTTCCAACCTATAGAGCTGAGACTATGTTTACAAGATAAATATCGGACTCAGATCCTTCACGATGTTTTGGCCCCTCCTTCCACCTTCTCTACCTGACCTTTTACTTGATGTTATTCAGAATTGTTTTAGTATCTGGAGTGCCATCGTAACATAAAATTATTAATCTGGAATAAATTGAAAAAAAAAATTGGTAGTAACGCTGTGTTTCGAAAGAGTATAGAAAATAAGTTTAGGTATTCAATTCATTCATTACTCGCTCCAGAATAGTCTTCTTTTGACTTAATACACGCTTATCAACGTTTATAATTGAAATACTTTATTCCAAGCAAACAAGTATTTACAACTGATTAAATATATTGTTGTTTTTTTCGAGACATTCGAGACGAGACGAGACTTTTCAAAAGCCGTCCCGTCCCGTCTCGTGTCTCGTCTCGAAAACGAGACGAGACAGGCATTCCATCTCGTCCCGTCTCGAATTTCAAAAGGTTTTGTCCCGTCCCGTGAGCAACACTAATACGGGCGTGTTACGATATCCACAGGGCTTTTCGGCAGATTCATGCAGCGTAAATCCTTTGCATTGATATACACGGAACTTACTTATATTGCCGGATGATATAAAATATTAATGTTTCGAGAATATTTCTAAGCCTATTGTATCCACAAGGGCAAACAGGTCAGTAGAACAAAAAAAATTGTGAACGGAAGTCGTCCTTCAAAGTTATATGAATAGGCATACATGCACACACGTGCACACGCTCGTAAGAGTGATATATGCAGTATGCTGTGTTATAAATTTTCAGTACAGGTTTGATTGCTGTCAGGTGCGTGTGTTTCGTATTTTGCTGATACGAGCGTAAGTATGTATTTTAATTGTTAACAGTGTAGAATAACAGTATCGGAGGATTGTATTTATTTCTCTTAATTCTAATGCAATTGGTCTTGAAGAAAAGACACAACCAAAAACGAAAATGTGTATGCAAAAGCTCGCACGTCGTTCGGAGAAATATTTTGTGAAGTTTGATCATACATATTTTTTGTTATTTTGAAGAGAACCCAGCACAAGCGTATGTGTTCCGTGTACCCAAGATAGTTTGTGTAAAATATATTGTGCAAACGATAGTCGTTCCATAGGGATTCGCTAAGACGACGAAGTTCTGTATAGGTGAGCGTACCTTCACGAATTAGTTTATTTGTCAAGTGTAACCAAGTCTGTGTGAGTAACCATTCCACAAACAGTTTCGGATTATTAGGTGTTTCTTTATACGAGAAACCTTTTGTCGCAAAAATATATTTTGGTAGCGAAGTGTCAAAGGTGAGATCGTCTAAACGTCCGCGAAAATAGTCGTAGATCGAAATTGGCTTAGCCGTCTCGCTGTTTGCTATTTCCACGTCTGGTTCTATGCGAAAGGTTCCGTACGGTTTCAAATTTCGACATGAATTAACTGACAATTTTTCACGAAAGTGTAAATTTTATATTGCCGGACGACTTATTTTTTTACATTAATTATTTCTAAGCTTATGTAAATTCTCGCACGTCGCCTGAAGAAATATTTTGTAAAGTTTTATTATGCATATTTTTTGTTATTTTGAAGATATCCCAGCACAAATGTAAGTTTTCTCTAAATATTTGCTAAGAAGACGAAATTTTGTATAGATGAGCGTATCTTCTCAAATCAGTTTATTTGCCAAGTTAACCCAAGTTTGTGTAAGTAACCATTTCACAAAGAGTTACGTACACACACCTCAGTAGGATCGATAGTTGTCGTCAACGTAGCGAAGTGACAGCATCGGAGGAAAGTATTTCTCCCTTAATTCTAATAATTTGGTAAGTCTGGGAAATTGCAATTGTTCTTGTAGAAAAGACACAACCAAAAACGAAAATGTCTATGCAAATTCTCGCACGTCGTTATTTTCAAGAGAGCCCAGCACAAATGAATGTTTTCTCTGAGCCCAAAATAGTTTGTGTAAAATATATCGTCTCATACCCTTAGGTATGGGGGGATCTTTTGGGAATGTAGCTCATCCTTGATGGTAAAGCACTCTCTGCTCGTGGTGAGCTTGATGGTAAGGCGCTAGAGGTACTAAATTTACACACTTGAATGGCAACGCATGACACTTGAGTTTCACACCCCCTAAAGACTGGATCAGCATGGGTAATGTAAGGATATACCTGTCTCTGTACTCCAACTGAAGATCTGCTGGGAGAGGTTATGCTTGTGACTGTACGTAGAGTCTGACTTGCGACTCGCGTTAACACACTCTCCCTAGAACCTCCTCCTCTCTCTCTATTCAATCGTAACTTGCTCCTCAATAACTGAATTCGAACTGACCCCCGAACTCTCTGTCTCCCAGACATTTATTGCAATTCAATTTACTAAACAAATGCACAACCAGGACTGTAGCCTCTTCCTGGATTTCGTCCGTTTGCATGTTTATACCGTTGATGACCAGGAAGAGCTTCAGTGCTGTCTGACACTGCATTCCTGTGATGTTTCTGAATATTTCCTGATTGGAAAACGCTGGTTGAATGACTGGAAGTTGGAGTTCGTTGTCCATAATAATTAAAAGATACTACGGATCGTTACGATGTTCCTCTCCGGAAAAGAATTCTTTTTTGAATTCGTCTTTATGTCTGATCCAATCTTATAGGGGTACCGTTTATTATAAAATAAAAAATACCCAAAACATGAATATAATAAAGTAAAAACCATGAACCCATCCAAAGTGAATATACTATAAACCCACTGACACACAAGAACATATAACACAATGCATTATTTCTGCTGAATAAGTGAGTCGATCAGCGTGACATAACGTTACGCATGCATTTGTTGATGTAGAGACCTGACGTCACATGGTGCCGGCCGTCAAAACACACTCATTTAATACGTTACGTCAGAGCGTGACGAGCCTCTTGCGACACAAGATGTATTTGTCTACACGAGACAGTCATTGCACCGTTTGAAGGTAAGAGACTCGAAATTACATAATGAATTTGTGTTAACATTGAATGATAGATAACTAATAGCCTTCCTTCACCGTAAATAATGTGGAGCACTGAATAAGAAATAAATCGAAGCACTTGTATAACTACATAATTCGTTGCACCTGTGTTGCTAGTAAATTTTGGTTACTAGGGCCAACACGTATGCTAAATATTGCGAACTGACTTTATCGCACATAAATACAAGGGTTGGCAAAAAGTAATGGCAACACTGCTGTCCCGTGAAAGGGGTGAGTCACAGCGCCACAAATGTTTCGTGGCTGATAAAGGAATGTCAGACGAGGAAGTATAGTGAGTGGGAGCGATTGTATGTTATTCAGTCAAAAACAGCAGTGCTCTGAAGCAGAGGACGAGAGTGCAAGCGCCCTAACAATATGTTTAGGCAAGAAGAACAACGTCTCTAAGGCAGACGGTCAACGCAGCCTACTTCTGCACCTTCTTGCAACACCACCTTCGTCTCGCATTAAGAAGGAAGCGACGGCACGGTATCCCATCATCCTGCTTGACAATGCAAGGTGTCACACTGCGAACACTGTAACGGTGCTCCTGCATAACTGGTAGTGGGAGGTACTGGAACATCCGCAGTATTCAGGTATATGAGACCGTGTGATTACGACGTTTTTGCCAAAATGAAGGAACCATTAGGCGTGAAGCACTACGACACGCGCGAAGCCATCATACGTGCTATAGGGCGGTCACTGCGGGACATCGACAAAGATGGACGCGCTGACGGTGTACGACGCCTTCCATACGTGTGACAGAAGGTCGTAGAGATGAGGGGCGATTACATTGAAGGAATATAACACGTGCTCCTCTGCCAATACAGTCAAGTACCAATTATACCAGTGTTGCCATTACTTTCTATCCACCTTGTATAATCGTAGCACGTATCACTATAGTTTTCCTGTATTATTATTATCAATGGATCATCGTCTTTATTTTTATATTAACAATATATACTTATTCAACTCCGTCCTTTGATATGAAATATGTACACACTCATATTTAACATATGAATTAATAATTCACGTAGAAATAATATTTAAGCATCGCAATTGTTACATCTTTTGTCCATGCATATCAATGTTGTCTTTATTCTTCTATTAAAATTGTTCATTGATAATTCCATAAACATGCATTGAACACGCGCTGAGAGTGAAAAGTCCAACATCGTTGACCTCGATGTCGTTCACCTAAAGTACGATGAACAAATGAATCGTAACATTGTCCATTTAGGATAAACATCCTTTATTCCAGACACGATGTTCAGCTCAGATTGACTATACTTCGTGGAATTTTACTGTACCTGAGAGTACAGTGCCACTACGTGTCTGCCACACTGTACTTGTGTGGAATGTACTGATGAAAGTCAGGCAACCCGGATTGTACATTTCCTTCTGTCTGTCACTGTATGCACACTGAATGAACATCTTCCCTGTAGAGTTCTGTTGTTTGCGTTTCTCGTACTTGCACTTTGGGAAGGGACAATTCGGGGAAGTTCAAACTTAAGGGTAGAAAAGTGATTTCTTCTGGCAATGAGAGTTGTTCTGCACTGGAATATTGATAAATACACTTTTGCTGCTGAGTTTCTCATGTAACGACCAATGGAATGTGTGGTCGTATGTGTCCTCGGAATGGGAGAACTATGTTTCTGGAGGAATAATCACTAAGTGTACTGCTTGTTTTTGAGACGAACTTCGTGGGGTGGACCAATGATTTTACCCCTTTAATGAAAAAACTGGAACATTTGGTGTGAAAACTTCTTGTACTGATAACACTTCGTTGGGCGATTCTTCTTTTGAGGCTTTGTAAAGAAGAATAGACGTAAGTTCGTAGAGTTGTATATGACATGGAAGTGTGTCAAGTAATATGTATATTAGGAGTGTAGCATGACACTTTCGTGGAGGAATCATGTAGTTTACCCTCTGGAACATGTCTATGTTTGTAAAAAATTTTACTGCTGGACTTGTAGATTTTATTGAACATTTTGTTCGAGACGTAGCACGGCAATTTTGAGGGGCTGTGTAGATTCTCTGGAACGTGGCACGTCGTGGTGTACTTTACGAATTGCCTTAAAAAGGGGAGAGTTTCCTTGATCCCTTGTAGAGTAAAGCTGGAACATGTTTCAGCATTCTGGCTCCCAAGCTGGCGAATGCTGTCAGGATACTGGACGCGCTGCTAGTGGTTCCTGGTTCGACATTTTCCTTTCGGGTTTGGGAATGCCGAATTGTTTCCCTTGCGGCTGACACTGGCTGTTCGCTGGCCGACAGCTAATGCATTTCGAATTTGAGACAGGTTTAAGGTAAAGGCAATATTAGCGTAGATTTAAGATAGGAATTTTTTTCCGGGAAAGGATTATTTTGATCCAATCTTTTTGGTACAACACTCAAGAATAATATTTTGCCACTCATGATTTAAAAATGCCATTATCAATTGAAATATACTTAAAGTAGTAATAAACTCTTATATTATACCCATTAAAATATGACTAAAGCTAATTCCTAGTGGTAAAATATAAAAAGAAATATGATGAGAATAGCTTCGTGAAAGCTACCACGTTTATTCCAGAATCTAGAAAGAAAATAGGATATTGCTTATAAAGCAATCGGAAATTTAATTTATTTTTGTTGTCGTAAAGTACCAATGATATATGTCGTTATTCGATTAATTGAGTTTAATTCATTATTGCTTGTTCTGAATTACTATTTGAGGTGTGAGTTACTATTTGACAACATTCTAAGAATCTGGCAACCTGTTACAGCGTAAAGAATTTAGCCGTCATCATTTCTGCTTACGATAATTTTCCTGTTTCAAGTCTACATGTTTCCCTCGACTGGGGTTTTGCTGGCTGCTACCTGATCTCCATAACGGGAGAGGTGCGGAGGGGAAATTCTTACGTTAGCAAAATTCTTCGAGAGCGCAAGATATGTAAAGCCGTGTAACTGAACTCTGGCCGCTGCTGTGTTTCTCGGATGCCGTTGAAATGTACCCTTTGCGTCAATAATGTATTGCATGCATCTACATCAATGCCTATGTCCTTAACATGCTTCTGCGTTTAACTGACAATGACAATGAGGAAATTAGATTCGTTTGCGTATGTACGCCCAGTTTGTTTATCGATTACTTTTAAAATACATGACGATTTGCTGTAAAATACTGGTCGCTAGTAACTTTGCTTGAATGTATTGCTTATTCTAATTTACTTTTGATGAGAAAACCAGTCTCGTGAATTTAAAATGAAAATACCATATTACTATAAGGACATATGAAAACGTATTTAAAGCTAAACGAATAATGTTATTTTTCGCCTTGCGCTTATTTTCCCTACTGGTTACATGTACTTGTAGAAGCCTGTTTAAACTTTGCTGTGTAAAAAAATATATATTATTTTAGTCTCTTATGTTACTCATAGTGTGCAAGTGGTCGTAAAAATGTACTTAAATACAAAATTACACGGGAAACGATGCTTATTTAAAGTCGACCATCCAAAAAATAAAATAATCAATCTATAAATATGCCTTATATTATGCTAAAATCACTAAAAATTAAGAATCTATCATTATCTATATCCATTCTAACATATGCTTAGCATATTATTGTAGCAAAGCTTAAAACTAAAACCGTTGTGGTTTAACCATAATCATTCTGCGATAGCAAAATGGATTTCCAGGATTTTGGTCTAGACGCAATATCCGAAGGAAAATACTTGTTATTAGGGCGCAATAAAATTTTGACGTCGACGTATACATATTCATATAAAATAAATATTCTCAATAACTTGCGCTTGATACAAAACTTTGCAACCATAATTGTTTACCTTCTTCTGAGGTATCTCTAAAAAAAATTCTTGCTAGGCTAGTATTTTTATTACTGCTAAAAAGGTTTTGTGCCTAAAGCACATTATTAAATAATAAGTCTGCTCTTAACCTTTAATATTATTAGTGCCATGATTATTATAAATGAATATTATGTTACGCAAGTAAATTTGAAATTATTAGACCTGTTTAACATTAATAAATGCCGTAACGTGGTGCAAAAATTGCAATATTTATATTTTAAGATTTAAAACAATCTACATTTTAAAGTTTTTAACATTCGAAGCTATAACATGCCAAGGATAAATATTCAACTATCAAACAAAACAATATTTCGGACAGAAAAAAAAAATATAATAGCAAAAAAAATCTCGTTAATATGTGAGAAACGTCCACGCCGTGTAAAGTGCTCTCCTAATTCTCTTCTAGTTATCCATATTAAGTTGGCTTTGCCTAACTGTGGTGCTTAAAGCATAAGTATATGTATATGTGTACGGACTGTTTCACGTCACTACTGCTTATTTGTGTACGGACATTTCACGTCACTACAGCCTATTTATACATGTATTACTTCTCAACTAGAACTTTTAATTAATCGGGCGGTTTATACCCTAAATCACGGTACGCCAAATTGTACAGCGTGTCGAGGAATATAATTAGCGTTTCGTTTCTTTACATATTAACATGAATTTAAAATTGAGGAAATGTATTCGTAAGTTAAGGTAACATAAGGCAAGTGACTATCTCGTATAAACTTGACTATCTCCTTAATCTAAGCTCCCTTCATGAGGTGCTAGGAGATTTCAGTCATTAAGGATATAAATGAGTGGTCCTCGGGGCCTTATTCGTTCCCAAAACTATATATTTATAAAAATGTAATATCCTCGTTGAAATAATCTTAGCAGTTATAGTTCAAGCATTCTAAATCATTTACAAGTTACGATCAGTTTTAAACCAAATTTAAATTGAACTTTTAAGAAATTTCAATTAAAATAATAACAAAAACAAAATATTGACTCAGATAAGCATACTCTCTGCTATGACTCGTTAAACTGCACCATAGTGCCACTGGGTCAGAGTCAACATACTTTAATTTATTTTCCTCGTTCATAATATAACTTCAATATTCACGTTTTTAATTAATTAATATGTTAAGGGTAAGCCTAATCACAATCTGAGCAAAATGCACAGGAACGTTAGATATATTAAAAAAAAAATGTTTAAAATTTCTGTAGCTTACTGCATTATTTTAACCCTCATAAACAACGCTGTGATAATTTTCGTATCCAAAATCATAAAAATCATGATAAAAAAAATTCCTACCATTTACGTTCTAAAACAGCTGTAAATGCAAGAAACCATCGAATCTAAATGCCTTTTCTTCTACATTATTAAAATTCTGGGAATGTTAAAAATTTTCCCAGGGTGGGAATTCTGTCGTAGCCAGGGTACCGGATTCGCGAACGAACCACAGCGCTACCAGGAGCGGATTGATAGGGAAACGTCCACGGACGTTCCGGGGCCGGCCGTATCTTTGGCAAAATGGGCCTCCCTAAAGTCCAACATCGAACCTTCCGCAATGCGGAATGCCGGACGCTCCTGATACCAAATCGCCAGCCCGACGCGGATAACCGCGACGGAGCTAGGGCGCAGGTTCCTTCGCATTTTTACATTTTGCGGGTGACCGACCCTGACTTGAGGTCGATAGGTTTCATTTGATTCATCCTCGAGTTAGAACTCGACATCTCTCATTGTTTACTGCACTATTTTTCCCCGCTGGTACTTAATACTTATTATAAATCCGCGCGCAACTTTCCAGATTCCGTGCTTCAAAATGCATACTTTTGATATTAAAATAAAACTGATAAAACCTTGATTCTGATAATTTTTAGGTGTGGTTTCACTTTTCATGCTCTAAAATTGAAATTTTCATAAGTGAAATCCTACGTCTATCACCAATTTTCATCTCATTTCCGTAAAAATGGATGAAAGCCCTAAGCATCTCCATCCACGTCTCATACCCTTAGGTATGGGGGGGGATCTTTTGGGAATGTAGCTCACTAATCATCATTCATCCTTGATGGTAAAACACTCTCTGCTCGTTGTGAGCTTGATGGTGAGGCGCTAGAGGTACTAAATTTACACACTTGAATGGCAACGCATGACACTTGAGTTTCACACCCCCTAAAGACTGGATCAGCATGGGTAATGTAAGGATATACCTGTCTCTGTACTCCAACTGAAGATCTGCTGGGAGAGGTTATGCTTGTGACTGTACGTAGAGTCTGACTTGCGACTCGCGTTAACACACTCTCCCTAGAACCTCCTCCTCTCTCTCTATTCAATCGTAACTTGCTCCTCAATAACTGAATTAGAACTGACCCCGAACTCTCTGCCTCCCAGACATTTATTGCAATTCAATTTACTAAACAAATGCACAACCAGGACTGTAGCCTCTTCCTGGATTTCGTCCGTTTGCATGTTTATACCGTTGATGACCAGGAAGAGCTTCAGTGCTGTCTGACACTGCATTCCTGTGATGTTTCTGAATATTTCCTGATTGGAAAACGCTGGTTGAATGACTGGAAGTTGGAGTTCGTTGTCCATAATAATTAAAAGATACTACGGATCGTTACGATGTTCCTCTCCGGAAAAGAATTCTTTTTTGAATTCGTCTTTATGTCTGATCCAATCTTATAGGGGTACCGTTTATTATAAAATAAAAAATACCCAAAACATGAATATAATAAAGTAAAAACCATGAACCCATCCAAAGTGAATATACTATAAACCCACTGACACACAAGAACATATAACACAATGCATTATTTCTGCTGAATAAGTGAGTCGATCAGCGTGACATAACGTTACGCATGCATTTGTTGATGTAGAGACCTGACGTCACATGGTGCCGGCCGTCAAAACACACTCATTTAATACGTTACGTCAGAGCGTGACGAGCCTCTTGCGACACAAGATGTATTTGTCTACACGAGACAGTCATTGCACCGTTTGAAGGTAAGAGACTCGAAATTACATAATGAATTTGTGTTAACATTGAATGATAGATAACTAATAGCCTTCCTTCACCGTAAATAATGTGGAGCACTGAATAAGAAATAAATCGAAGCACTTGTATAACTACATAATTCGTTGCACCTGTGTTGCTAGTAAATTTTGGTTACTAGGGCCAACACGTATGCTAAATATTGCGAACTGACTTTATCGCACATAAATACAAGGGTTGGCAAAAAGTAATGGCAACACTGCTGTCCCGTGAAAGGGGTGAGTCACAGCGCCACAAATGTTTCGTGGCTGATAAAGGAATGTCAGACGAGGAAGTATAGTGAGTGGGAGCGATTGTATGTTATTCAGTCAAAAACAGCAGTGCTCTGAAGCAGAGGACGAGAGTGCAAGCGCCCTAACAATATGTTTAGGCAAGAAGAACAACGTCTCTAAGGCAGACGGTCAACGCAGCCTACTTCTGCACCTTCTTGCAACACCACCTTCGTCTCGCATTAAGAAGGAAGCGACGGCACGGTATCCCATCATCCTGCTTGACAATGCAAGGTGTCACACTGCGAACACTGTAACGGTGCTCCTGCATAACTGGTAGTGGGAGGTACTGGAACATCCGCAGTATTCAGGTATATGAGACCGTGTGATTACGACGTTTTTGCCAAAATGAAGGAACCATTAGGCGTGAAGCACTACGACACGCGCGAAGCCATCATACGTGCTATAGGGCGGTCACTGCGGGACATCGACAAAGATGGACGCGCTGACGGTGTACGACGCCTTCCATACGTGTGACAGAAGGTCGTAGAGATGAGGGGCGATTACATTGAAGGAATATAACACGTGCTCCTCTGCCAATACAGTCAAGTACCAATTATACCAGTGTTGCCATTACTTTCTATCCACCTTGTATAATCGTAGCACGTATCACTATAGTTTTCCTGTATTATTATTATCAATGGATCATCGTCTTTATTTTTATATTAACAATATATACTTATTCAACTCCGTCCTTTGATATGAAATATGTACACACTCATATTTAACATATGAATTAATAATTCACGTAGAAATAATATTTAAGCATCGCAATTGTTACATCTTTTGTCCATGCATATCAATGTTGTCTTTATTCTTCTATTAAAATTGTTCATTGATAATTCCATAAACATGCATTGAACACGCGCTGAGAGTGAAAAGTCCAACATCGTTGACCTCGATGTCGTTCACCTAAAGTACGATGAACAAATGAATCGTAACATTGTCCATTTAGGATAAACATCCTTTATTCCAGACACGATGTTCAGCTCAGATTGACTATACTTCGTGGAATTTTACTGTACCTGAGAGTACAGTGCCACTACGTGTCTGCCACACTGTACTTGTGTGGAATGTACTGATGAAAGTCAGGCAACCCGGATTGTACATTTCCTTCTGTCTGTCACTGTATGCACACTGAATGAACATCTTCCCTGTAGAGTTCTGTTGTTTGCGTTTCTCGTACTTGCACTTTGGGAAGGGACAATTCGGGGAAGTTCAAACTTAAGGGTAGAAAAGTGATTTCTTCTGGCAATGAGAGTTGTTCTGCACTGGAATATTGATAAATACACTTTTGCTGCTGAGTTTCTCATGTAACGACCAATGGAATGTGTGGTCGTATGTGTCCTCGGAATGGGAGAACTATGTTTCTGGAGGAATAATCACTAAGTGTACTGCTTGTTTTTGAGACGAACTTCGTGGGGTGGACCAATGATTTTACCCCTTTAATGAAAAAACTGGAACATTTGGTGTGAAAACTTCTTGTACTGATAACACTTCGTTGGGCGATTCTTCTTTTGAGGCTTTGTAAAGAAGAATAGACGTAAGTTCGTAGAGTTGTATATGACATGGAAGTGTGTCAAGTAATATGTATATTAGGAGTGTAGCATGACACTTTCGTGGAGGAATCATGTAGTTTACCCTCTGGAACATGTCTATGTTTGTAAAAAATTTTACTGCTGGACTTGTAGATTTTATTGAACATTTTGTTCGAGACGTAGCACGGCAATTTTGAGGGGCTGTGTAGATTCTCTGGAACGTGGCACGTCGTGGTGTACTTTACGAATTGCCTTAAAAAGGGGAGAGTTTCCTTGATCCCTTGTAGAGTAAAGCTGGAACATGTTTCAGCATTCTGGCTCCCAAGCTGGCGAATGCTGTCAGGATACTGGACGCGCTGCTAGTGGTTCCTGGTTCGACATTTTCCTTTCGGGTTTGGGAATGCCGAATTGTTTCCCTTGCGGCTGACACTGGCTGTTCGCTGGCCGACAGCTGATGCATTTCGAATTTGAGACAGGTTTAAGGTAAAGGCAATATTAGCGTAGATTTAAGATAGGAATTTTTTTCCGGGAAAGGATTATTTTGATCCAATCTTTTTGGTACAACACTCAAGAATAATATTTTGCCACTCATGATTTAAAAATGCCATTATCAATTGAAATATACTTAAAGTAGTAATAAACTCTTATATTATACCCATTAAAATATGACTAAAGCTAATTCCTAGTGGTAAAATATAAAAAGAAATATGATGAGAATAGCTTCGTGAAAGCTACCACGTTTATTCCAGAATCTAGAAAGAAAATAGGATATTGCTTATAAAGCAATCGGAAATTTAATTTATTTTTGTTGTCGTAAAGTACCAATGATATATGTCGTTATTCGATTAATTGAGTTTAATTCATTATTGCTTGTTCTGAATTACTATTTGAGGTGTGAGTTACTATTTGACAACATTCTAAGAATCTGGCAACCTGTTACAGCGTAAAGAATTTAGCCGTCATCATTTCTGCTTACGATAATTTTCCTGTTTCAAGTCTACATGTTTCCCTCGACTGGGGTTTTGCTGGCTGCTACCTGATCTCCATAACGGGAGAGGTGCGGAGGGGAAATTCTTACGTTAGCAAAATTCTTCGAGAGCGCAAGATATGTAAAGCCGTGTAACTGAACTCTGGCCGCTGCTGTGTTTCTCGGATGCCGTTGAAATGTACCCTTTGCGTCAATAATGTATTGCATGCATCTACATCAATGCCTATGTCCTTAACATGCTTCTGCGTTTAACTGACAATGACAATGAGGAAATTAGATTCGTTTGCGTATGTACGCCCAGTTTGTTTATCGATTACTTTTAAAATACATGACGATTTGCTGTAAAATACTGGTCGCTAGTAACTTTGCTTGAATGTATTGCTTATTCTAATTTACTTTTGATGAGAAAACCAGTCTCGTGAATTTAAAATGAAAATACCATATTACTATAAGGACATATGAAAACGTATTTAAAGCTAAACGAATAATGTTATTTTTCGCCTTGCGCTTATTTTCCCTACTGGTTACATGTACTTGTAGAAGCCTGTTTAAACTTTGCTGTGTAAAAAAAATATATATTATTTTAGTCTCTTATGTTACTCATAGTGTGCAAGTGGTCGTAAAAATGTACTTAAATACAAAATTACACGGGAAACGATGCTTATTTAAAGTCGACCATCCAAAAAATAAAATAATCAATCTATAAATATGCCTTATATTATGCTAAAATCACTAAAAATTAAGAATCTATCATTATCTATATCCATTCTAACATATGCTTAGCATATTATTGTAGCAAAGCTTAAAACTAAAACCGTTGTGGTTTAACCATAATCATTCTGCGATAGCAAAATGGATTTCCAGGATTTTGGTCTAGACCCAATATCCGAAGGAAAATACTTGTTATTAGGGCGCAATAAAATTTTGACGTCGACGTATACATATTCATATAAAATAAATATTCTCAATAACTTGCGCTTGATACAAAACTTTGCAACCATAATTGTTTACCTTCTTCTGAGGTATCTCTAAAAAAAATTCTTGCTAGGCTAGTATTTTTATTACTGCTAAAAAGGTTTTGTGCCTAAAGCACATTATTAAATAATAAGTCTGCTCTTAACCTTTAATATTATTAGTGCCATGATTATTATAAATGAATATTATGTTACGCAAGTAAATTTGAAATTATTAGACCTGTTTAACATTAATAAATGCCGTAACGTGGTGCAAAAATTGCAATATTTATATTTTAAGATTTAAAACAATCTACATTTTAAAGTTTTTAACATTCGAAGCTATAACATGCCAAGGATAAATATTCAACTATCAAACAAAACAATATTTCGGACAGAAAAAAAAAATATAATAGCAAAAAAAATCTCGTTAATATGTGAGAAACGTCCACGCCGTGTAAAGTGCTCTCCTAATTCTCTTCTAGTTATCCATATTAAGTTGGCTTTGCCTAACTGTGGTGCTTAAAGCATAAGTATATGTATATGTGTACGGACTGTTTCACGTCACTACTGCTTATTTGTGTACGGACATTTCACGTCACTACAGCCTATTTATACATGTATTACTTCTCAACTAGAACTTTTAATTAATCGGGCGGTTTATACCCTAAATCACGGTACGCCAAATTGTACAGCGTGTCGAGGAATATAATTAGCGTTTCGTTTCTTTACATATTAACATGAATTTAAAATTGAGGAAATGTATTCGTAAGTTAAGGTAACATAAGGCAAGTGACTATCTCGTATAAACTTGACTATCTCCTTAATCTAAGCTCCCTTCATGAGGTGCTAGGAGATTTCAGTCATTAAGGATATAAATGAGTGGTCCTCGGGGCCTTATTCGTTCCCAAAACTATATATTTATAAAAATGTAATATCCTCGTTGAAATAATCTTAGCAGTTATAGTTCAAGCATTCTAAATCATTTACAAGTTACGATCAGTTTTAAACCAAATTTAAATTGAACTTTTAAGAAATTTCAATTAAAATAATAACAAAAACAAAATATTGACTCAGATAAGCATACTCTCTGCTATGACTCGTTAAACTGCACCATAGTGCCACTGGGTCAGAGTCAACATACTTTAATTTATTTTCCTCGTTCATAATATAACTTCAATATTCACGTTTTTAATTAATTAATATGTTAAGGGTAAGCCTAATCACAATCTGAGCAAAATGCACAGGAACGTTAGATATATTAAAAAAAAAATGTTTAAAATTTCTGTAGCTTACTGCATTATTTTAACCCTCATAAACAACGCTGTGATAATTTTCGTATCCAAAATCATAA
Source organism: Lepisma saccharinum (assembly GCF_977018435.1). Taxonomy (NCBI): domain Eukaryota; kingdom Metazoa; phylum Arthropoda; class Insecta; order Zygentoma; family Lepismatidae; genus Lepisma; species Lepisma saccharinum. The sequence continues at coordinate 45,048,910 of NC_139251.1, forward strand.
AAATCATGATAAAAAAAATTCCTACCATTTACGTTCTAAAACAGCTGTAAATGCAAGAAACCATCGAATCTAAATGCCTTTTCTTCTACATTATTAAAATTCTGGGAATGTTAAAAATTTTCCCAGGGTGGGAATTCTGTCGTAGCCAGGGTACCGGATTCGCGAACGAACCACAGCGCTACCAGGAGCGGATTGATAGGGAAACGTCCACGGACGTTCCGGGGCCGGCCGTATCTTTGGCAAAATGGGCCTCCCTAAAGTCCAACATCGAACCTTCCGCAATGCGGAATGCCGGACGCTCCTGATACCAAATCGCCAGCCCGACGCGGATAACCGCGACGGAGCTAGGGCGCAGGTTCCTTCGCATTTTTACATTTTGCGGGTGACCGACCCTGACTTGAGGTCGATAGGTTTCATTTGATTCATCCTCGAGTTAGAACTCGACATCTCTCATTGTTTACTGCACTATTTTTCCCCGCTGGTACTTAATACTTATTATAAATCCGCGCGCAACTTTCCAGATTCCGTGCTTCAAAATGCATACTTTTGATATTAAAATAAAACTGATAAAACCTTGATTCTGATAATTTTTAGGTGTGGTTTCACTTTTCATGCTCTAAAATTGAAATTTTCATAAGTGAAATCCTACGTCTATCACCAATTTTCATCTCATTTCCGTAAAAATGGATGAAAGCCCTAAGCATCTCCATCCACGTCTCATACCCTTAGGTATGGGGGGGGGATCTTTTGGGAATGTAGCTCACTAATCATCATTCATCCTTGATGGTAAAACACTCTCTGCTCGTTGTGAGCTTGATGGTGAGGCGCTAGAGGTACTAAATTTACACACTTGAATGGCAACGCATGACACTTGAGTTTCACACCCCCTAAAGACTGGATCAGCATGGGTAATGTAAGGATATACCTGTCTCTGTACTCCAACTGAAGATCTGCTGGGAGAGGTTATGCTTGTGACTGTACGTAGAGTCTGACTTGCGACTCGCGTTAACACACTCTCCCTAGAACCTCCTCCTCTCTCTCTATTCAATCGTAACTTGCTCCTCAATAACTGAATTAGAACTGACCCCGAACTCTCTGCCTCCCAGACATTTATTGCAATTCAATTTACTAAACAAATGCACAACCAGGACTGTAGCCTCTTCCTGGATTTCGTCCGTTTGCATGTTTATACCGTTGATGACCAGGAAGAGCTTCAGTGCTGTCTGACACTGCATTCCTGTGATGTTTCTGAATATTTCCTGATTGGAAAACGCTGGTTGAATGACTGGAAGTTGGAGTTCGTTGTCCATAATAATTAAAAGATACTACGGATCGTTACGATGTTCCTCTCCGGAAAAGAATTCTTTTTTGAATTCGTCTTTATGTCTGATCCAATCTTATAGGGGTACCGTTTATTATAAAATAAAAAATACCCAAAACATGAATATAATAAAGTAAAAACCATGAACCCATCCAAAGTGAATATACTATAAACCCACTGACACACAAGAACATATAACACAATGCATTATTTCTGCTGAATAAGTGAGTCGATCAGCGTGACATAACGTTACGCATGCATTTGTTGATGTAGAGACCTGACGTCACATGGTGCCGGCCGTCAAAACACACTCATTTAATACGTTACGTCAGAGCGTGACGAGCCTCTTGCGACACAAGATGTATTTGTCTACACGAGACAGTCATTGCACCGTTTGAAGGTAAGAGACTCGAAATTACATAATGAATTTGTGTTAACATTGAATGATAGATAACTAATAGCCTTCCTTCACCGTAAATAATGTGGAGCACTGAATAAGAAATAAATCGAAGCACTTGTATAACTACATAATTCGTTGCACCTGTGTTGCTAGTAAATTTTGGTTACTAGGGCCAACACGTATGCTAAATATTGCGAACTGACTTTATCGCACATAAATACAAGGGTTGGCAAAAAGTAATGGCAACACTGCTGTCCCGTGAAAGGGGTGAGTCACAGCGCCACAAATGTTTCGTGGCTGATAAAGGAATGTCAGACGAGGAAGTACAGTGAGTGGGAGCGATTGTATGTTATTCAGTCAAAAACAGCAGTGCTCTGAAGCAGAGGACGAGAGTGCAAGCGCCCTAACAATATGTTTAGGCAAGAAGAACAACGTCTCTAAGGCAGACGGTCAACGCAGCCTACTTCTGCACCTTCTTGCAACACCACCTTCGTCTCGCATTAAGAAGGAAGCGACGGCACGGTATCCCATCATCCTGCTTGACAATGCAAGGTGTCACACTGCGAACACTGTAACGGTGCTCCTGCATAACTGGTAGTGGGAGGTACTGGAACATCCGCAGTATTCAGGTATATGAGACCGTGTGATTACGACGTTTTTGCCAAAATGAAGGAACCATTAGGCGTGAAGCACTACGACACGCGCGAAGCCATCATACGTGCTATAGGGCGGTCACTGCGGGACATCGACAAAGATGGACGCGCTGACGGTGTACGACGCCTTCCATACGTGTGACAGAAGGTCGTAGAGATGAGGGGCGATTACATTGAAGGAATATAACACGTGCTCCTCTGCCAATACAGTCAAGTACCAATTATACCAGTGTTGCCATTACTTTCTATCCACCTTGTATAATCGTAGCACGTATCACTATAGTTTTCCTGTATTATTATTATCAATGGATCATCGTCTTTATTTTTATATTAACAATATATACTTATTCAACTCCGTCCTTTGATATGAAATATGTACACACTCATATTTAACATATGAATTAATAATTCACGTAGAAATAATATTTAAGCATCGCAATTGTTACATCTTTTGTCCATGCATATCAATGTTGTCTTTATTCTTCTATTAAAATTGTTCATTGATAATTCCATAAACATGCATTGAACACGCGCTGAGAGTGAAAAGTCCAACATCGTTGACCTCGATGTCGTTCACCTAAAGTACGATGAACAAATGAATCGTAACATTGTCCATTTAGGATAAACATCCTTTATTCCAGACACGATGTTCAGCTCAGATTGACTATACTTCGTGGAATTTTACTGTACCTGAGAGTACAGTGCCACTACGTGTCTGCCACACTGTACTTGTGTGGAATGTACTGATGAAAGTCAGGCAACCCGGATTGTACATTTCCTTCTGTCTGTCACTGTATGCACACTGAATGAACATCTTCCCTGTAGAGTTCTGTTGTTTGCGTTTCTCGTACTTGCACTTTGGGAAGGGACAATTCGGGGAAGTTCAAACTTAAGGGTAGAAAAGTGATTTCTTCTGGCAATGAGAGTTGTTCTGCACTGGAATATTGATAAATACACTTTTGCTGCTGAGTTTCTCATGTAACGACCAATGGAATGTGTGGTCGTATGTGTCCTCGGAATGGGAGAACTATGTTTCTGGAGGAATAATCACTAAGTGTACTGCTTGTTTTTGAGACGAACTTCGTGGGGTGGACCAATGATTTTACCCCTTTAATGAAAAAACTGGAACATTTGGTGTGAAAACTTCTTGTACTGATAACACTTCGTTGGGCGATTCTTCTTTTGAGGCTTTGTAAAGAAGAATAGACGTAAGTTCGTAGAGTTGTATATGACATGGAAGTGTGTCAAGTAATATGTATATTAGGAGTGTAGCATGACACTTTCGTGGAGGAATCATGTAGTTTACCCTCTGGAACATGTCTATGTTTGTAAAAAATTTTACTGCTGGACTTGTAGATTTTATTGAACATTTTGTTCGAGACGTAGCACGGCAATTTTGAGGGGCTGTGTAGATTCTCTGGAACGTGGCACGTCGTGGTGTACTTTACGAATTGCCTTAAAAAGGGGAGAGTTTCCTTGATCCCTTGTAGAGTAAAGCTGGAACATGTTTCAGCATTCTGGCTCCCAAGCTGGCGAATGCTGTCAGGATACTGGACGCGCTGCTAGTGGTTCCTGGTTCGACATTTTCCTTTCGGGTTTGGGAATGCCGAATTGTTTCCCTTGCGGCTGACACTGGCTGTTCGCTGGCCGACAGCTGATGCATTTCGAATTTGAGACAGGTTTAAGGTAAAGGCAATATTAGCGTAGATTTAAGATAGGAATTTTTTTCCGGGAAAGGATTATTTTGATCCAATCTTTTTGGTACAACACTCAAGAATAATATTTTGCCACTCATGATTTAAAAATGCCATTATCAATTGAAATATACTTAAAGTAGTAATAAACTCTTATATTATACCCATTAAAATATGACTAAAGCTAATTCCTAGTGGTAAAATATAAAAAGAAATATGATGAGAATAGCTTCGTGAAAGCTACCACGTTTATTCCAGAATCTAGAAAGAAAATAGGATATTGCTTATAAAGCAATCGGAAATTTAATTTATTTTTGTTGTCGTAAAGTACCAATGATATATGTCGTTATTCGATTAATTGAGTTTAATTCATTATTGCTTGTTCTGAATTACTATTTGAGGTGTGAGTTACTATTTGACAACATTCTAAGAATCTGGCAACCTGTTACAGCGTAAAGAATTTAGCCGTCATCATTTCTGCTTACGATAACTTTTCCTGTTTCAAGTCTACATGTTTCCCTCGACTGGGGTTTTGCTGGCTGCTACCTGATCTCCATAACGGGAGAGGTGCGGAGGGGAAATTCTTACGTTAGCAAAATTCTTCGAGAGCGCAAGATATGTAAAGCCGTGTAACTGAACTCTGGCCGCTGCTGTGTTTCTCGGATGCCGTTGAAATGTACCCTTTGCGTCAATAATGTATTGCATGCATCTACATCAATGCCTATGTCCTTAACATGCTTCTGCGTTTAACTGACAATGACAATGAGGAAATTAGATTCGTTTGCGTATGTACGCCCAGTTTGTTTATCGATTACTTTTAAAATACATGACGATTTGCTGTAAAATACTGGTCGCTAGTAACTTTGCTTGAATGTATTGCTTATTCTAATTTACTTTTGATGAGAAAACCAGTCTCGTGAATTTAAAATGAAAATACCATATTACTATAAGGACATATGAAAACGTATTTAAAGCTAAACGAATAATGTTATTTTTCGCCTTGCGCTTATTTTCCCTACTGGTTACATGTACTTGTAGAAGCCTGTTTAAACTTTGCTGTGTAAAAAAAATATATATTATTTTAGTCTCTTATGTTACTCATAGTGTGCAAGTGGTCGTAAAAATGTACTTAAATACAAAATTACACGGGAAACGATGCTTATTTAAAGTCGACCATCCAAAAAATAAAATAATCAATCTATAAATATGCCTTATATTATGCTAAAATCACTAAAAATTAAGAATCTATCATTATCTATATCCATTCTAACATATGCTTAGCATATTATTGTAGCAAAGCTTAAAACTAAAACCGTTGTGGTTTAACCATAATCATTCTGCGATAGCAAAATGGATTTCCAGGATTTTGGTCTAGACCCAATATCCGAAGGAAAATACTTGTTATTAGGGCGCAATAAAATTTTGACGTCGACGTATACATATTCATATAAAATAAATATTCTCAATAACTTGCGCTTGATACAAAACTTTGCAACCATAATTGTTTACCTTCTTCTGAGGTATCTCTAAAAAAAATTCTTGCTAGGCTAGTATTTTTATTACTGCTAAAAAGGTTTTGTGCCTAAAGCACATTATTAAATAATAAGTCTGCTCTTAACCTTTAATATTATTAGTGCCATGATTATTATAAATGAATATTATGTTACGCAAGTAAATTTGAAATTATTAGACCTGTTTAACATTAATAAATGCCGTAACGTGGTGCAAAAATTGCAATATTTATATTTTAAGATTTAAAACAATCTACATTTTAAAGTTTTTAACATTCGAAGCTATAACATGCCAAGGATAAATATTCAACTATCAAACAAAACAATATTTCGGACAGAAAAAAAAATATAATAGCAAAAAAAATCTCGTTAATATGTGAGAAACGTCCACGCCGTGTAAAGTGCTCTCCTAATTCTCTTCTAGTTATCCATATTAAGTTGGCTTTGCCTAACTGTGGTGCTTAAAGCATAAGTATATGTATATGTGTACGGACTGTTTCACGTCACTACTGCTTATTTGTGTACGGACATTTCACGTCACTACAGCCTATTTATACATGTATTACTTCTCAACTAGAACTTTTAATTAATCGGGCGGTTTATACCCTAAATCACGGTACGCCAAATTGTACAGCGTGTCGAGGAATATAATTAGCGTTACGTTTCTTTACATATTAACATGAATTTAAAATTGAGGAAATGTATTCGTAAGTTAAGGTAACATAAGGCAAGTGACTATCTCGTATAAACTTGACTATCTCCTTAATCTAAGCTCCCTTCATGAGGTGCTAGGAGATTTCAGTCATTAAGGATATAAATGAGTGGTCCTCGGGGCCTTATTCGTTCCCAAAACTATATATTTATAAAAATGTAATATCCTCGTTGAAATAATCTTAGCAGTTATAGTTCAAGCATTCTAAATCATTTACAAGTTACGATCAGTTTTAAACCAAATTTAAATTGAACTTTTAAGAAATTTCAATTAAAATAATAACAAAAACAAAATATTGACTCAGATAAGCATACTCTCTGCTATGACTCGTTAAACTGCACCATAGTGCCACTGGGTCAGAGTCAACATACTTTAATTTATTTTCCTCGTTCATAATATAACTTCAATATTCACGTTTTTAATTAATTAATATGTTAAGGGTAAGCCTAATCACAATCTGAGCAAAATGCACAGGAACGTTAGATATATTAAAAAAAAAATGTTTAAAATTTCTGTAGCTTACTGCATTATTTTAACCCTCATAAACAACGCTGTGATAATTTTCGTATCCAAAATCATAAAAATCATGATAAAAAAAATTCCTACCATTTACGTTCTAAAACAGCTGTAAATGCAAGAAACCATCGAATCTAAATGCCTTTTCTTCTACATTATTAAAATTCTGGGAATGTTAAAAATTTTCCCAGGGTGGGAATTCTGTCGTAGCCAGGGTACCGGATTCGCGAACGAACCACAGCGCTACCAGGAGCGGATTGATAGGGAAACGTCCACGGACGTTCCGGGGCCGGCCGTATCTTTGGCAAAATGGGCCTCCCTAAAGTCCAACATCGAACCTTCCGCAATGCGGAATGCCGGACGCTCCTGATACCAAATCGCCAGCCCGACGCGGATAACCGCGACGGAGCTAGGGCGCAGGTTCCTTCGCATTTTTACATTTTGCGGGTGACCGACCCTGACTTGAGGTCGATAGGTTTCATTTGATTCATCCTCGAGTTAGAACTCGACATCTCTCATTGTTTACTGCACTATTTTTCCCCGCTGGTACTTAATACTTATTATAAATCCGCGCGCAACTTTCCAGATTCCGTGCTTCAAAATGCATACTTTTGATATTAAAATAAAACTGATAAAACCTTGATTCTGATAATTTTTAGGTGTGGTTTCACTTTTCATGCTCTAAAATTGAAATTTTCATAAGTGAAATCCTACGTCTATCACCAATTTTCATCTCATTTCCGTAAAAATGGATGAAAGCCCTAAGCATCTCCATCCACGTCTCATACCCTTAGGTATGGGGGGGGGATCTTTTGGGAATGTAGCTCACTAATCATCATTCATCCTTGATGGTAAAACACTCTCTGCTCGTTGTGAGCTTGATGGTGAGGCGCTAGAGGTACTAAATTTACACACTTGAATGGCAACGCATGACACTTGAGTTTCACACCCCCTAAAGACTGGATCAGCATGGGTAATGTAAGGATATACCTGTCTCTGTACTCCAACTGAAGATCTGCTGGGAGAGGTTATGCTTGTGACTGTACGTAGAGTCTGACTTGCGACTCGCGTTAACACACTCTCCCTAGAACCTCCTCCTCTCTCTCTATTCAATCGTAACTTGCTCCTCAATAACTGAATTAGAACTGACCCCGAACTCTCTGCCTCCCAGACATTTATTGCAATTCAATTTACTAAACAAATGCACAACCAGGACTGTAGCCTCTTCCTGGATTTCGTCCGTTTGCATGTTTATACCGTTGATGACCAGGAAGAGCTTCAGTGCTGTCTGACACTGCATTCCTGTGATGTTTCTGAATATTTCCTGATTGGAAAACGCTGGTTGAATGACTGGAAGTTGGAGTTCGTTGTCCATAATAATTAAAAGATACTACGGATCGTTACGATGTTCCTCTCCGGAAAAGAATTCTTTTTTGAATTCGTCTTTATGTCTGATCCAATCTTATAGGGGTACCGTTTATTATAAAATAAAAAATACCCAAAACATGAATATAATAAAGTAAAAACCATGAACCCATCCAAAGTGAATATACTATAAACCCACTGACACACAAGAACATATAACACAATGCATTATTTCTGCTGAATAAGTGAGTCGATCAGCGTGACATAACGTTACGCATGCATTTGTTGATGTAGAGACCTGACGTCACATGGTGCCGGCCGTCAAAACACACTCATTTAATACGTTACGTCAGAGCGTGACGAGCCTCTTGCGACACAAGATGTATTTGTCTACACGAGACAGTCATTGCACCGTTTGAAGGTAAGAGACTCGAAATTACATAATGAATTTGTGTTAACATTGAATGATAGATAACTAATAGCCTTCCTTCACCGTAAATAATGTGGAGCACTGAATAAGAAATAAATCGAAGCACTTGTATAACTACATAATTCGTTGCACCTGTGTTGCTAGTAAATTTTGGTTACTAGGGCCAACACGTATGCTAAATATTGCGAACTGACTTTATCGCACATAAATACAAGGGTTGGCAAAAAGTAATGGCAACACTGCTGTCCCGTGAAAGGGGTGAGTCACAGCGCCACAAATGTTTCGTGGCTGATAAAGGAATGTCAGACGAGGAAGTATAGTGAGTGGGAGCGATTGTATGTTATTCAGTCAAAAACAGCAGTGCTCTGAAGCAGAGGACGAGAGTGCAAGCGCCCTAACAATATGTTTAGGCAAGAAGAACAACGTCTCTAAGGCAGACGGTCAACGCAGCCTACTTCTGCACCTTCTTGCAACACCACCTTCGTCTCGCATTAAGAAGGAAGCGACGGCACGGTATCCCATCATCCTGCTTGACAATGCAAGGTGTCACACTGCGAACACTGTAACGGTGCTCCTGCATAACTGGTAGTGGGAGGTACTGGAACATCCGCAGTATTCAGGTATATGAGACCGTGTGATTACGACGTTTTTGCCAAAATGAAGGAACCATTAGGCGTGAAGCACTACGACACGCGCGAAGCCATCATACGTGCTATAGGGCGGTCACTGCGGGACATCGACAAAGATGGACGCGCTGACGGTGTACGACGCCTTCCATACGTGTGACAGAAGGTCGTAGAGATGAGGGGCGATTACATTGAAGGAATATAACACGTGCTCCTCTGCCAATACAGTCAAGTACCAATTATACCAGTGTTGCCATTACTTTCTATCCACCTTGTATAATCGTAGCACGTATCACTATAGTTTTCCTGTATTATTATTATCAATGGATCATCGTCTTTATTTTTATATTAACAATATATACTTATTCAACTCCGTCCTTTGATATGAAATATGTACACACTCATATTTAACATATGAATTAATAATTCACGTAGAAATAATATTTAAGCATCGCAATTGTTACATCTTTTGTCCATGCATATCAATGTTGTCTTTATTCTTCTATTAAAATTGTTCATTGATAATTCCATAAACATGCATTGAACACGCGCTGAGAGTGAAAAGTCCAACATCGTTGACCTCGATGTCGTTCACCTAAAGTACGATGAACAAATGAATCGTAACATTGTCCATTTAGGATAAACATCCTTTATTCCAGACACGATGTTCAGCTCAGATTGACTATACTTCGTGGAATTTTACTGTACCTGAGAGTACAGTGCCACTACGTGTCTGCCACACTGTACTTGTGTGGAATGTACTGATGAAAGTCAGGCAACCCGGATTGTACATTTCCTTCTGTCTGTCACTGTATGCACACTGAATGAACATCTTCCCTGTAGAGTTCTGTTGTTTGCGTTTCTCGTACTTGCACTTTGGGAAGGGACAATTCGGGGAAGTTCAAACTTAAGGGTAGAAAAGTGATTTCTTCTGGCAATGAGAGTTGTTCTGCACTGGAATATTGATAAATACACTTTTGCTGCTGAGTTTCTCATGTAACGACCAATGGAATGTGTGGTCGTATGTGTCCTCGGAATGGGAGAACTATGTTTCTGGAGGAATAATCACTAAGTGTACTGCTTGTTTTTGAGACGAACTTCGTGGGGTGGACCAATGATTTTACCCCTTTAATGAAAAAACTGGAACATTTGGTGTGAAAACTTCTTGTACTGATAACACTTCGTTGGGCGATTCTTCTTTTGAGGCTTTGTAAAGAAGAATAGACGTAAGTTCGTAGAGTTGTATATGACATGGAAGTGTGTCAAGTAATATGTATATTAGGAGTGTAGCATGACACTTTCGTGGAGGAATCATGTAGTTTACCCTCTGGAACATGTCTATGTTTGTAAAAAATTTTACTGCTGGACTTGTAGATTTTATTGAACATTTTGTTCGAGACGTAGCACGGCAATTTTGAGGGGCTGTGTAGATTCTCTGGAACGTGGCACGTCGTGGTGTACTTTACGAATTGCCTTAAAAAGGGGAGAGTTTCCTTGATCCCTTGTAGAGTAAAGCTGGAACATGTTTCAGCATTCTGGCTCCCAAGCTGGCGAATGCTGTCAGGATACTGGACGCGCTGCTAGTGGTTCCTGGTTCGACATTTTCCTTTCGGGTTTGGGAATGCCGAATTGTTTCCCTTGCGGCTGACACTGGCTGTTCGCTGGCCGACAGCTGATGCATTTCGAATTTGAGACAGGTTTAAGGTAAAGGCAATATTAGCGTAGATTTAAGATAGGAATTTTTTTCCGGGAAAGGATTATTTTGATCCAATCTTTTTGGTACAACACTCAAGAATAATATTTTGCCACTCATGATTTAAAAATGCCATTATCAATTGAAATATACTTAAAGCAGTAATAAACTCTTATATTATACCCATTAAAATATGACTAAAGCTAATTCCTAGTGGTAAAATATAAAAAGAAATATGATGAGAATAGCTTCGTGAAAGCTACCACGTTTATTCCAGAATCTAGAAAGAAAATAGGATATTGCTTATAAAGCAATCGGAAATTTAATTTATTTTTGTTGTCGTAAAGTACCAATGATATATGTCGTTATTCGATTAATTGAGTTTAATTCATTATTGCTTGTTCTGAATTACTATTTGAGGTGTGAGTTACTATTTGACAACATTCTAAGAATCTGGCAACCTGTTACAGCGTAAAGAATTTAGCCGTCATCATTTCTGCTTACGATAACTTTTCCTGTTTCAAGTCTACATGTTTCCCTCGACTGGGGTTTTGCTGGCTGCTACCTGATCTCCATAACGGGAGAGGTGCGGAGGGGAAATTCTTACGTTAGCAAAATTCTTCGAGAGCGCAAGATATGTAAAGCCGTGTAACTGAACTCTGGCCGCTGCTGTGTTTCTCGGATGCCGTTGAAATGTACCCTTTGCGTCAATAATGTATTGCATGCATCTACATCAATGCCTATGTCCTTAACATGCTTCTGCGTTTAACTGACAATGACAATGAGGAAATTAGATTCGTTTGCGTATGTACGCCCAGTTTGTTTATCGATTACTTTTAAAATACATGACGATTTGCTGTAAAATACTGGTCGCTAGTAACTTTGCTTGAATGTATTGCTTATTCTAATTTACTTTTGATGAGAAAACCAGTCTCGTGAATTTAAAATGAAAATACCATATTACTATAAGGACATATGAAAACGTATTTAAAGCTAAACGAATAATGTTATTTTTCGCCTTGCGCTTATTTTCCCTACTGGTTACATGTACTTGTAGAAGCCTGTTTAAACTTTGCTGTGTAAAAAAAATATATATTATTTTAGTCTCTTATGTTACTCATAGTGTGCAAGTGGTCGTAAAAATGTACTTAAATACAAAATTACACGGGAAACGATGCTTATTTAAAGTCGACCATCCAAAAAATAAAATAATCAATCTATAAATATGCCTTATATTATGCTAAAATCACTAAAAATTAAGAATCTATCATTATCTATATCCATTCTAACATATGCTTAGCATATTATTGTAGCAAAGCTTAAAACTAAAACCGTTGTGGTTTAACCATAATCATTCTGCGATAGCAAAATGGATTTCCAGGATTTTGGTCTAGACCCAATATCCGAAGGAAAATACTTGTTATTAGGGCGCAATAAAATTTTGACGTCGACGTATACATATTCATATAAAATAAATATTCTCAATAACTTGCGCTTGATACAAAACTTTGCAACCATAATTGTTTACCTTCTTCTGAGGTATCTCTAAAAAAAATTCTTGCTAGGCTAGTATTTTTATTACTGCTAAAAAGGTTTTGTGCCTAAAGCACATTATTAAATAATAAGTCTGCTCTTAACCTTTAATATTATTAGTGCCATGATTATTATAAATGAATATTATGTTACGCAAGTAAATTTGAAATTATTAGACCTGTTTAACATTAATAAATGCCGTAACGTGGTGCAAAAATTGCAATATTTATATTTTAAGATTTAAAACAATCTACATTTTAAAGTTTTTAACATTCGAAGCTATAACATGCCAAGGATAAATATTCAACTATCAAACAAAACAATATTTCGGACAGAAAAAAAAAATATAATAGCAAAAAAAATCTCGTTAATATGTGAGAAACGTCCACGCCGTGTAAAGTGCTCTCCTAATTCTCTTCTAGTTATCCATATTAAGTTGGCTTTGCCTAACTGTGGTGCTTAAGGCATAAGTATATGTATATGTGTACGGACTGTTTCACGTCACTACTGCTTATTTGTGTACGGACATTTCACGTCACTACAGCCTATTTATACATGTATTACTTCTCAACTAGAACTTTTAATTAATCGGGCGGTTTATACCCTAAATCACGGTACGCCAAATTGTACAGCGTGTCGAGGAATATAATTAGCGTTTCGTTTCTTTACATATTAACATGAATTTAAAATTGAGGAAATGTATTCGTAAGTTAAGGTAACATAAGGCAAGTGACTATCTCGTATAAACTTGACTATCTCCTTAATCTAAGCTCCCTTCATGAGGTGCTAGGAGATTTCAGTCATTAAGGATATAAATGAGTGGTCCTCGGGGCCTTATTCGTTCCCAAAACTATATATTTATAAAAATGTAATATCCTCGTTGAAATAATCTTAGCAGTTATAGTTCAAGCATTCTAAATCATTTACAAGTTACGATCAGTTTTAAACCAAATTTAAATTGAACTTTTAAGAAATTTCAATTAAAATAATAACAAAAACAAAATATTGACTCAGATAAGCATACTCTCTGCTATGACTCGTTAAACTGCACCATAGTGCCACTGGGTCAGAGTCAACATACTTTAATTTATTTTCCTCGTTCATAATATAACTTCAATATTCACGTTTTTAATTAATTAATATGTTAAGGGTAAGCCTAATCACAATCTGAGCAAAATGCACAGGAACGTTAGATATATTAAAAAAAAAATATTTAAAATTTCTGTAGCTTACTGCATTATTTTAACCCTCATAAACAACGCTGTGATAATTTTCGTATCCAAAATCATAAAAATCATGATAAAAAAAATTCCTACCATTTACGTTCTAAAACAGCTGTAAATGCAAGAAACCATCGAATCTAAATGCCTTTTCTTCTACATTATTAAAATTCTGGGAATGTTAAAAATTTTCCCAGGGTGGGAATTCTGTCGTAGCCAGGGTACCGGATTCGCGAACGAACCACAGCGCTACCAGGAGCGGATTGGTAGGGAAACGTCCACGGACGTTCCGGGGCCGGCCGTATCTTTGCCAAATGGACCTCCCTAAAGTCCAACATCGAACCTTCCGCAATGCGGAATGCCGGACGCTCCTGATACCAAATCGCCAGCCTGAAGCGGATAACCGCGACGGAGCTAGGGCGCAGGTTCCTTCGCATTTTTACATTTTGCGGGTGAGCGACCCTGACTTGAGGTCGATAGGTTTCATTTGATTCATCCTCGAGTTAGAACTCGACATCTATCATTGTTTACTGCACTATTTTTCCCCGCTGGTACTTAATACTTCATATAAATCCGCGCGCAACTTTCCAGATTCCGTGCTTCAAAATGCATACTTTTGATATTAAAATAAAACTGATAAAACCTTGATTCTGATAATTTTTAGGTGTGGTTTCACTTTTCATGCTCTAAAATTGAAATTTTCATAAGTGAAATCCTACGTCTATCACCAATTTTCATCTCATTTCCGTAAAAATGGATGAAAGCCCTAAGCATCTCCATCCACGTCTCATACCCTTAGGTATGGGGGGGGGGGATCTTTTGGGAATGTAGCTCACTAATCATCATTCATCCTTGATGGTAAAACACTCTCTGCTCGTTGTGAGCTTGATGGTAAGGCGCTAGAGGTACTAAATTTACACACTTGAATGGCAACACATGACACTTGAGTTTCACACCCCCTAAAGACTGGATCAGCATGGGTAATGTAAGGATATACCTGTCTATGTACCCCAACTGAAGATCTGCTGGAAGAGGTTATGCTTGTGACTGTACGTAGAGTCTGACTTGCGACTCGCGTTAACACACTCTCCCTAGAATCTCCTCCTCTCTCTCTATTCAATCGCAACTTGCTCCTCAATAACTCAATTCGAACTGACCCCGAACTCTCTGCCTCCCAGACATTTATTGCAATTCAATTTACTAAACAAATGCACAGCCAGGACTGTAGCCTCTTCCTGGATTTCGTCCGTTTGCATGTTTATACCGCTGATGACCAGGAAGAGCTTCAGTGCTGTCTGACACTGCATTCCTGTGATGTTTCTGAATATTTCCTGATTGGAAAAGGATGGTTGAATGACTGGAAGTTGGAGTTCGTTGTCCATAATAATTAAAAGATACTACGGATCTTTACGATATTGTGCGAACGATAGTCGTTCCATTGAGATTCGCTAAGACGACGAAATTCTGTATAGGTGAGTCTACTTTCTTGAATTAGTTTATTTGTCAAGTGAAGCCAAGTCTGTGTAAACAACCATTTCACAAACAATTCCGGATTATTAGGCGTTTCTCCATATCATAGCAGTTACATGGCATAAATAATTTTATCTAAGAGATGTGATGTGTTGGAAAGAGAGAGGTTCAAACAAAACAAAAACACAAAACATGAAATATGTATTAATATATTTTATATATTCGACAGTGTTGGGGGTGACGGTGACAAACTTAACGCTAGTTGGTATGTGTGGCCGCAGATTATGAGGAAGGCAAATAAAAAGTTTAATTCAGTATAGCCTGTCAAAACAAGGCAATAGACGTTATGTGCTCATAGATGCACAAAGATGCATCGTGTAATTCCGTATGCGCAATCCTTGTGATTCAAGAAAAGCACCACCATTGACCAGAAGTGGGTAACTTGATACACCCCAGTTTGTGCTACCCTCAGAAAAGTAAACATATAGTCTGTAGCTCACACCAAATGTTTAAGTGCATTACCGAGAAAGATGCAGGAAAGTGCATAAAATGCATCAATTAGCATTATACGATACACAAGAATGCAACAAACTCTAAACCTGATTCTTGACAAAGATCGAAAAACACACTATAGTACAACAATCTACACAGAAAAAACTGCTTTGTTTGGATTTACCAAAAAAGTTTGGTTGAGCTGTTTGGTTATGCTTTTTGTTTCCGATAACCAAATGTTGCTTTGGGTTTTGGGCAGGGCACATCTGAAATAGTACCATCTTTTGTATAAGAATACCAAAAAATTTGGTTTGCTCTCCAAAGAATAGCAACTCACACACACCCCCAAACAGAAGTGACTATTTTGTCATGCCGAGTATTAGGAACCACAGTGCAATTACCAGTGACGTGCACTGAGGAGTAGCTAGTCTAATCAATCTCACATCTCGAATTATATTCAAATCACAATATTTATTGTCTTGTTAAAGCCACCACAGCTCATATGCAACACCTTTTTTTCCACGCTCTTCTCGTCCATCGGTGTTCTCCGCGGGCAAAGCTGGCTGGATACCCTAGCTCGCTCTTCTTCCGCCAGACCAGTTTCCAGGTAGAAACGGCCACGCTAAAGAAGAGGAAGATTTCTACCTCTACCTCCCTTGCCCCCTCTCCCCGCTGGAATGGTTGAAAGCCCGTGCTTTCAGGTCCCCCAGTCTATCTCCTATAGGACAGATAGGGGATTGGTGTCTCATAGATTTTTTTGTAAATCCTCTAAAGAACTCAGAGTAAAATTTTCTGCAGTACTTATGTTCTCTGTATTTACACAACATTTTACACGTTGTACAATATGTATGTATAATATGGGATGTAGTTTTATTATTTATGAAATGGGAACGTGTTATGTGCAGACAATAATGTTATGCTTACTTTCTTTCATTTCAAGTATGGAATATATAATGATTAAATTACAAAAATGTGCTCGGGCTCTCTTTCACTCTTGTTTTCGTAGTGTATTATTTAAATATACTACTCTTGGCCTCTAACAGTCATAAGTACGGATGTATTTATTTGAACAAGAGAACGCGTCTTCATATTGTTGTTGGTTTTGTTTATTTTACCTCGCTTTTCTGCACATTTGGTTATCGCGAAAATGAGGATGAGTGATGATATGATGAAATTGATGAAAGGACCTCATATGAACAATCCAGGCCAGGATTCGAACCCGTGATGAGTGCGCATTCTTTTTCCTATGTGTTGTACTCTGCAGTAATTTGTATTCATGTCCAGATATTATTAGAATAATTAAATCAAGAAGACTTAGGTGGGCAGGCCATGTGGCACGAATGAGAGAGGAAAGAGGAGTTCACAGGATTCTTGTTGGGAAACCTGATGGTAAGAAACCTGTAGGAAGACCAAGACGAAGATGGAGGGAGAACGTTGAGATGGACATAAGGGAAATCGGTAGGGATGGAAAAGAGTATATAGATCTTGCTCAAGATAGGGACAGATGGAAGGCCTGTGTTGCTTCAGCCATGAACCTTCGGGTTTAAGAAGGCTATAGAGTTAGTTAGTTAGCTCTGCAGTGAATAATGAAGATAAGAATAAGCTGAGATTCGAACCCAGGATCTCTGGCTTAGTAGTCAAATCAAATCGTTTCTTTCTTTTCGAATGTGGGTGGGGTTTACGTGTACTTTTTTAGTACTCATTCATCATTTTGCAATCTTTTCCTGTTATTGACATTCTTTTTTTTTAGAAATACTGGGCCCTAAAGGGGGGAGGGGTGTGACCCACACCAACCCCGCCCCTCCTTGAGCACGCCACTGACTGCTACCCCAAGTGTCGACGTCACCGCACGTCACTGCACGTGAGCGTGCTTTTGAATTTGAAATAACGATTGTCTAGTTTCGTCGAGTGTGGTATGAATATACTTACTTTATACTGAGTTTCCTACCTGTGCGTAATTAGAGATCGATTAATTCATTGAACTCTCAGCATAATTATTGCCTATTTTTGTGGGAGCAGAAAAAGGTTTATTATCCATTAAGTCCTTGACTTATCTCACTCAACAGGTCGCTAGGTGCCGTGGCTTGCTGCGAGTTGATAGCTTCCTGAAGATGAGGCCTTGCTCGAAAAGGTTTATTATCCATTGCGGCTCAGGAGTTGGATAAATTTCCCGATCCTTCCGGCGCGGAGAAGGTTTGAATTTTTTTTTTACATTAACACTTTTAATATCTTTTATTTTGACATAAGAATACATATTTTCATAATATTTCTTAAATTCCATTGTAATTGTAATTTTAATTTGAAAAAAACTGGTGGTTATCAGCACTAACCACCACGCAAATGTAACACGTTTTTTTTATGCAACATATGTGAATGAAAATTGTGAAATACAAAGGTTATCTTTACCTAAATTCAACTTCAATTTCGGTGAAAGGTTTGGAAACAGTCTTTATCCTTCCGCAAACAAAGGGGTACATTACAAACACTGCACATCCATATTGTGAGGACTGGATTGCTCTTCGTGCTACACTTAGCACATCTTCTTGATGTGGACCTCTTAGGTTGATGGCTTGCACTCTGGCTCCTAATACTTGGCATGACACTAGGTTTGTGGCGCTTTATTTCTACACTTCTGTTTGGGGGTGTGTGTGGAGTTGCTATTCTTTTGGAGAGCAAACCTATATATACATCCTAAATTCCTTGTTAGTGAACTTCTCACCTTCAATTTGATTGTGAATCATAAAAGCATTTGTTAGAGCTGCATCAAGAAAGTGAAAAAATAATCTCAAGTACCATTTCTTACTTTTGCGGTCAATCTGGTAATCATTCTTCAGTCGATCAAAATTATCAACAAAATTCATATTTTTATTGTACTCCTTCACAATCTTTGGGCAGGGCACATCTGAAATAGTACCATCTTTTGCCTTCCTACTGATGGTTATTGTATCATTAGGATCGTGGAAATTAGACAAAAAGTTCACTGCTCGTTTATCCTTCCATCTTATCATTGTTATGCCATCATCGGACTGTTGCCAATCATATTCTCCTCTCTTTAGTTCCTTCTCCCCTTTGAGACTAGGTAGGATCTTCCGTGCAGGATTCACTGTCCCACAAGCAAAAATATTTTTGGCTTTTAGAGTTAGCAGGAGCTCATAGCTATTGAAGTAGTTGTCTACAAATAGAACATGGTTTTTATCAATAAAATCATGACAGAGACTGAGAACAACTCGGGAAGCCAACCCTTTCTCACCTTGCTCGCTTGTTTTCCAAGTATAGATTTCGAACCTGTGGTTATATCCAGACGAGTCACAGAGCATCCACATCTTGAAACCTCTTTTGATTGGCTTATCCCTCATGAATTGTTTCATACTAGATCTTCCTTTGAATTTTACCATCGATTCATCGGCGACAAGTTTCTGATAAGCTTTGTAGTTTTGCGCGAAAGAGTGTGCCAGATTGTTCAGAAACGGTCGGAGTTTATATAATCTATCAAATTGTGGAACAGCATTGTTGTTGAAATGTATGTGACCCAACAGCCAACCAAACCTTTTTACACTCATTAGTTTTGTAATATAATAGTCATGCCAGTCTGGTTTCGATGACCAATAATCTCTGTAACTTGACATTCGTTTGAGACCCATAAAAATGTTCATTCCTATAAATACTCGAATTTCATCCAGGTATGTCGGTTGGAAGGGCTTACCTTGTTATGTAGCATATAAGTTCGTGTGAAACACAATATGATTGAGCATCTCATCATTGAAAAAGAGTGAAAAAATTGCAAGAGGGCTCTTATCTTGCAGTTCCTTCACAGCATCAGTCGGTCCCACCCGACTTGAGAAATGTGGCACTGGAGTTGTTTGATGAGATGTCTGATCCCATACTGGTGACCTTGTTACTTGAACCAATGGCACAATTGGATTACTCACTGTGACCTCACTGGAACCATCCTGTTGTATGACGCTCATTAATGCACTAACACAACCCGTGGCACTTTGTCTTGATGTCGAAAGTCCTTCGTTAGTAGGAATATTACACCCAAGAAATTCATCTTCAGAGGACGTTTCTGCAATGCACATTCCTTCTGCACTCATTTCTGGGTGAAAAGTGGGATCTGCATCTGAATCATCACTACTGAAGTCCAAATCGGAGCCTGAAGGTATTCCTCAGCATTAAAAAAGTCTCGAATATCCTGATCAGTCAGCCTCTCCACGATTCTAGAAAATATGTAAACTTTACACAGAGTTCCGAAAGCAACCAAATCTGCGCGGTGGTCAGCAACACTAACCACCTACATATGAAGAGTTCCTTTGTGAACGACCGCACAAAAACCTTCACTTCTTGGCACAGACGTAGCCACGGTAATGGGGAAATATAAAAGCACAGTGGATTCGGCAGAAAACGAAAAAGAACTACCATTACAACAATTAGTCATTAACAATCACTGTTTACAACAACATTCAACAAAATCGGCACAAAAGGGGCACCATAAAGGAGACTGGAGTAAACATAAGAAACAACAATCCCCAAAATCTCATTTCAGACAAAAGGCGATACACCTCAAAGCGAAACATTCGAGTTAAAATACCGCACAAAACGAAAATCTGCATTTCAAGTGGTGGTCAGTGACACTAACCACCGAGCCAAAAAGGACAATCTTGAGGTGGTTACCATTGGTAACCACTGCGCCGCAAAGAGTTAAGTGGCGCAGAAAGTGCTGGATTTCATTGGCAGTGATCATGACCCAGTAAAAATCACCTTAAATCTTGGTAACCGCAATAAGAGCAGTAAAATACAACCCCGAAAAATCTGGTGTTACAAAAATGCAAATTGGGAAGCATATAGTGCAAAACTACAGCAAGCATTTTTTGACCCACTTCCACCACCAAACAATTCAGAGGAACTCGATACGGCGGTGGAACATCTTACGGCACAGATTACCAGTGCGGCAACCACTAACATACCTACGACCACTCTCAATAGTTACAAACCAAAGCTACCTCCGCAATATCTTCATTTAATCACGGCATCACGACGAGCATACAGGGACTACCTACAGACGAGAAATCCTGAACCCCTTAACATACACCGTCAATGGCTGCTTACAGTTAAAAACTATATAAAAGCTTATAAACAACGTCGATGGATTGAAACGTGCAACCAATTGACCGATGAAGGCCATCCCAGCAAGTATTGGAAACGTTTCAAGGTGCTCACTGGACAATCCAGTAGTACCCCTTATCCAATAACAATTAAGGACGCAGCTCTAAACACCGACATTGAAAAAGCTCATGCCTTCGCAAATGTCTTGCAAGACACTTTCGCTCCAACAACACAACTAGCTCCAAATCTCCGCCTCCAGGCCAAAATTGACAGAATCACCAATCCCCATAACAGGCAACTGCAACCCAGTAATACGCACGCTATTGATCCTAATAATGCTCTAACTGTTCCTATTACAACAGACGATATTCTCAATACTGTGCGTAGGAAGAGAAACACTGCTCCCGGCTTGGACAAGATTACATACGTATTGATTAAACAGGCCCCACTTGCATTACTGTCATTTCTGGCCATTATCTACAATTTTATCCTCCGTACAGGACACTACCCGACAGACTGGAAGATTTCGAAAGTTCTAATGTTTCCAAAGCCAAACAACGATAGTACTAATCCCGCAAACTATAGACCTATTCAGCTCACATCAACCTTCAGCAAAATATTCGAACGCATCATTGTTCGACGCATACACATACACTTACAAGCTCATAATTTACTTCCGTTGCACCAAGCAGGCTTTAGACCTCAACACAGTGTCCTAGATAATTTGTTAAAACTAACGACTCGCATCACAAATCATTTCAACACTTCCAAACCATCATGTCTAGTGATTCGACTTGGAGAAAGCATTTGACAAAGTATGGCATGCTAGACTCATCTACAGGGTGGCTCAATAAGTCACTTAACACCCCCGGTACAAGGCCACTGCAGCGCGCAACATGGAAATGGTGATGACCAATCTTTATCAGGCCAAGGGGGAACCACATGAACGCCACCCACACGGTCGGCGGCCATCTTGATGTCCGCCATCTTGAATTCAAATTGGTACAAGAATTCAGTCATAACTTTTTACTGGTTAAAGATACGTCGAAAAAAACCTTCACCATTGCATTTCTCGTGAAATTCTAGCCCATTTTGATATATCGCACGACCCCCTTCCCATTTAAAATTCTGAAGTTGAATTCAAGATGGCGGACATCAAGATGGCCGCCGACCGTGTGGGTGGCGTCAATGTGGTTCCCCCTTGGCCTGATAAAGATTGGTCATCGCCAATTTCAAATTCCATGCCGTAGTGGCCTTGTACTGTGGGTGTTAAGTGACTTATTGAGCCACCCTGTACAAGCTCCATAAATTCCATCTACCGCTTTGCTATATCAGATTAGTCCACAGCTTCCTAACAAATAGGATCGCTTATGTCGCTGTAAATGGAGCAATGTCATACCCCATTTTCCCTTACTCTGGCGTTCCACAGGGTGCTGCATTATCACCACTACTCTACATACTATACGTTGCTGATATGCCAAAAAAAAAACACAAGTTTCTATCTACCAATTCGCCGACGACACCGCATTCCTCGCATGTTGTTCAACCATCCAAGCTATAAACAAAGCTCTCCAACCAACTATAAACTCCTTCCAAAGATGGTGTGACACATGGCATCTCACAATTAATGCTCTCAAAACACAAGCATTGGTGTTTCTACAGATAGGCTGTCGCTCGAAGATCCAAAGGAACCCAACATTGTTAAACATTAAAATACGGGGAACTCCTATTCTGCCTACCACCACTGCAAAATACCTGGGAGTCATATTTGACTCCAACCTAACCTGGAAACCTCACTTGCTCAGCATTGTCCAGAAAGCTACAAATCAGCTAAGGTTACTCAAACGTCTAATTGGAACCTCCTGGGGACTCAACTCCCAGGTCTTCTTACATACCTACAAGGCTTTCCTTCGACCAGCAATTACTTACGGCCACACTGCATGGATATCAGCACCAGATACATTTTATCATAAACTACAAGTTCTGGAAAGACATGCTCTTCGTTTGGCCTTCAGAGTAGTCCTACCAAGTCCTACACGACTACTGTACGAACGAATAACCTTTCCCGAAATCACAACTCACATCGAAGCCGTCCGTCACAAATATATAACTGGTCGAATGAACTCGCACCATCCACACCTTCTCAGCACAATGTACGAAGATGCTCTACACGACTGCCTTCCCACATACCACTGCACACCATTACAGCATCTCTTAACCATGTATACCTTCCTGATAGATCCACAGCATCCTGACTATCAGCTGTATAATATCCATCATCCTTCGGAACTACGGCACGTGATATATCCAACACATGCCACACCATAGCAAATTATTACTTTCCTAACTGAAGTAAATTTCCCACTACCGTCACTGAATAAATAAGATCTGAATGAACTACCCTCAGAATAAGTAAATATGTACCACTCCAATACTGAAAACACTTAGACCATCACCTTGCAAGGGAAAACATTTATGAAAGCAATTCACTTGCCAAAGAGAAGGTGTACCCTTCTAAATGGAAAACGAGGACAAAACAAAATGGCGCAGAAACACGAACACGCTCCAAAAACTGTTAGTTTATGTGGACTTTCTATTCTGAATGTGTATTTTGAGATCAGTTAGTTTCTACAAACTATCCACCCTAGCTAAAATTAGCCGGATTATAACATAAGTAATTATGAATAAATTATTTAACAAATCGTTTGGTAATTTTGACTAAATTATTTGATTTTCCTAAGCAAATGGCAAATGACATCCATTTTTGTATTCTTTTATCAAAGAAAGTCACTGTCGGAAATAATATTGGGGTAAGACACCCCTTTGGCGTAGGGATGTGACGACCTCATCGCCCAGTGACTTGTTCACTGCAGTTAGTCAACCAACAGAGTGAAATGGTCAACATTTTGCTCTGTTGGGATTTACAGAGCTGTCCTGTCATGGCTCTATGAGCGTCCCACAATCAGCAGAAGTGGGGTATGGTTGGTGGACTACAATGTGATCCTCCCAGCTAGATCCGAGGGATCCGCTGACCAACGACAGGTGCGGTCCTCCATTCATATTGGGGGTTAGGCGTAGAGCTGACAACTCTGCACTGTAAAAAGACATGTCAAGAAACAGCAATATAAGGCCATGGATGTTCCCAAGGTAAAATATTCCGGAGGTAAAATAGTCCCCCGTTCGGATCTCCGGGTGGGGACTACTTTGGGAGGTCCCTGGACTAAGGATAAGATCTACATCAGGAATAAGGATATTAAATTAGGCACGTGGATATATCCAACACATGCCACACCATAGCAAATTATTACTTTCCTAACTGAAGTAAATTTCCCACTACCGTCACTGAATAAATAAGATCTGAATGAACTACCCTCAGAATAAGTAAATATGTACCACTCCAATACTGAAAACACTTAGACCATCACCTTGCAAGGGAAAACATTTATGAAAGCAATTCACTTGCCAAAGAGAAGGTGTACCCTTCTAAATGGAAAACGAGGACAAAACAAAATGGCGCAGAAACACGAACACGCTCCAAAAACTGTTAGTTTATGTGGACTTTCTATTCTGAATGTGTATTTTGAGATCAGTTAGTTTCTACAAACTATCCACCCTAGCTAAAATTAGCCGGATTATAACATAAGTAATTATGAATAAATTATTTAACAAATCGTTTGGTAATTTTGACTAAATTATTTGATTTTCCTAAGCAAATGGCAAATGACATCCATTTTTGTATTCTTTTATCAAAGAAAGTCACTGTCGGAAATAATATTGGGGTAAGACACCCCTTTGGCGTAGGGATGTGACGACCTCATCGCCCAGTGACTTGTTCACTGCAGTTAGTCAACCAACAGAGTGAAATGGTCAACATTTTGCTCTGTTGGGATTTACAGAGCTGTCCTGTCATGGCTCTATGAGCGTCCCACAATCAGCAGAAGTGGGGTATGGTTGGTGGACTACAATGTGATCCTCCCAGCTAGATCCGAGGGATCCGCTGACCAACGACAGGTGCGGTCCTCCATTCATATTGGGGGTTAGGCGTAGAGCTGACAACTCTGCACTGTAAAAAGACATGTCAAGAAACAGCAATATAAGGCCATGGATGTTCCCAAGGTAAAATATTCCGGAGGTAAAATAGTCCCCCGTTCGGATCTCCGGGTGGGGACTACTTTGGGAGGTCCCTGGACTAAGGATAAGATCTACATCAGGAATAAGGATATTAAATTAGGCACGTGGAATGTTCTGAGCCTTTACCGGCCTGGGGCATTTCAGTGTACAGTTAATGAGATAGTTAAGTATAAATTAGATGTAGTAGCTGTCCAGGAAGTTAGGTGGCCAGGAGAAGGGAATTGTAAAACTAAAAATTATACTTTTTTTCTATGGTGGTACTGAAAATCATAATTTTGGAACAGGCTTTTTCATGAATAATAGAATTATATCGGCTCTTAAAACAGTAGAATTTATTAATGATAGGATATCATATGCAGTTTTACAGGGTACGTGGTGTAAAATTATTTTAATAAACATACATGCTCCAACGAAAGATAAAGATGACAGTACTGAAGATGATTTTTAAACAGAGTTAGAACAGGTCTTTGATAAATTTTCTCAGTATGATATGAAAATTCTGTTAGGTGTAATGCACAGATTGGCAAAGAAGAGACATTTAAACCCACGATTGGTAAAGAAAGTCTTTAAGAATTAAGTAATGATAATGGTATAAGATTGATTACTTTTGCAACCTCAAAGAATTTAATTGTGAAAAGTACCACTTTTAAACATAAAGATATCCATAAATATACCTGGTCTTCTCCAGATGGTAAAACTCATAATCAGATAGATCATATTCTCATTGATAAGAGAAGGCATACTAGTATAATTGACGTTTGTACACATAGAGGTGCTGACTGTGCCAGTGACCATTATTTAGTAATTGCTAAATTAAGAGAAAGACTCTCAGTGATAAATCATAAGCAACAAAATCTAAAAGTTCTAAAATTTAATACAGGAAAATTTGCTGATGAAAGAATTAAGAAAGATTACCAAATTAAACTGTCAAATAGATTTGATGTTTTGCAGGATTTAAATGATGATGAAAATATAAATGAAACAGATGTAAATAAGAATTGGGAGCACATACGTAATGCAATAGAATCAGCAGCTAAAGAAAGTATAGGATACCATAAACCAAGAAAGAGTAAGCCATGGTTTGATAATGAATGTCATAATCTAATAGAAATAAGGAATCAGGCTAGACTTAGGTGGTTAAATAACTCTGATGATACAAATGTAAGCATTTATAATAGAATAAAGCGAGAAGTTAACCGCACGTTTAGAAGTAAAAAAAGAGATTACTTGAAAAGCAAAATTAACGAAATTGAAACAAACAGCAAAAACACAAATATCAGAGATTTATATAAAGGTGTAAATGAATTTAGAAAGGGGTGTCAACCTAAAGTAAACTCGATAAAAGATAAAGACGGTGATTTTCTAGCTGACCCAAGTGATATTCTAAATAGATGGAAGAACTACTTTAATTACCTTTTAAATGTTCATGTAGGAGATAAATCAGAAGTAAATGAAGTGCACACAGCAGAACCTTTAGTTCCAGAATCTAACTTGACTGAAGTTAAAGATGCTATTAAAAGGCTAAAGAATAACAAAGCACCTGGCATTGATGTAATACCAGCTGAGTTAATTAAATATGGTGGAAATTCGTTAATATGTCAAATTCATAAATTAATTTGTTTAATATGGAATAAAGAAAAAATACCTCAACAGTGGAAAGAATCCATAATTGTTCCTGTGTTTAAAAAAGGTGATAAAATGAACTGCAATAATTACCGTGGAATTTTTCTACTCTCAACAACATATAAAATATTATCTAACATTCTTTTAACAAGACTAACCCCATATGCTAATGAAATTATAGGTGATTATCAATGTGGATTTGAACGTAACACATCAACTACAGATCAAATTTTCACATCAGACAGACACTTGAAAATAAGTGGGAATATAATCAAAATGTCCATCAGCTATTCATTGATTTCAAAAAAGCATATGATTCGTTCAAAAGAGATAAATTATATAATATATTAGTCGAGTTTGGAATGCCGAAGAAGCTTGTTAGTATGATAAAAGTATGCACCAGTGAAACAGAAAGTAAAATTCGTGTGGGTATTAATACGTCTGACAAATTTACAATTCATGATGGGTTAAAACAAGGAGATGCATTATCTCCATTGCTCTTTAATTTTCCCTTAGAATATGCTGTTAGTAAGGCAAAATAAACTAAAGAAGGACTAAAATTAAATGGTATGACTCAGTTGTTAGCATATGCAGATGATGTAGACTTATTAGGGGATGATATAAATACAATTAAGAATAATGCTAAAATATTTTTCAAAACTGCTAAAGAGATAGGTTTGGAAGTTAACAAAGAGAAAACTAAATTATGCTTACAGGCCAAAACCAAATGTTAGATAATAATCAAAATCTAATTATTGATAACAACTCGTTTGAACCAGTTTCCAAATTCAAATACTTAGGAGAAATATTAACAAATGAAAATTATATTAAAGAGTAAATAAAAAGTACGCTTAATTCAGGAAATGCATGTTACTTCTCTCTTCATAAACTTTTGTGTTCTCGTTTAATATCTAAGAAAGTAAAAGTTAAAATATACAAAACAGTAATTTTGCCTGTAGTATTATATGGATGTGAAACTTGGTCCTTACATTGAAAGAGGAACACAAATTGAGAGTATTTGAAAATAAAGATCCTTAGGAAAATATTTGCACCTAAAAGGGATAAGGAGACAGGTGAGTGGAGAAGGTTACATAATTTAGAACTACATAATTTGTATTCATGTCCAGATAATATTAGAATGATTAAATGAAGAAGACTTAGGTGGGCAGGCCATGTGGCACGAATGGGAGAGGAAAGAGGAGTTCACAGGATTCTTGTTGGGAAACCTGATGGTAAGAGACCTATAGGAAGGCCAAGACGGAGATGGAACGAGATGGACCTAAAGGAAATCGGTAGAGATGGAAAAGAGTATATAGATCTTGCTCAAGATAGGGACAGATGGAATTCCTGTGTTGCTTCAGCCATGAACCTTCGAGTTTAAGAGCCCGTATCACCGCTGGTGACGATACCTAAAAAATAGGTTCTTGCGTCGACCTTCTGTGCTCGAACAGTCAAGTGTGTGGCATTTAAATTTTACTGAGTTAGAGATCAAATATGAAATTTGTTATGTCGTTAAGCCTTTTTTTAAATACATTATTTATTACGTAGTTTTCCTTATCTCAATTTCGTAAAATTCACTTGCTCGCCAATTATATGTAATAACTTAAATCAACATTTTAAAGAACAAGAAAGCTTCTACTGTTCTTCTACAGCAAAGAAATGAAACTGATCTTACATAATTTTCTTTAGAATGTCTGTAGTTTGTCGACGTACAGAGCAATGTATGTAAATTTTAACTTCGACTTTTCTAAGCTGGTCGCGCTAGCCGTTTCCCCCTCTGTACCGCTCGCGCCCCTCATGAACCCCCCTCCTCTCCCGTTCCTTTTTTCTCTCACAATCGGCCAGTCTTCCTCAAGTGGCAAGAAAACCGCATGCTGAGAGCTAGGAAAAGAAAAAAGAAGGCAGGGAAAGGTTTTGGGGGGGAGAATCAATGGTTTGGGCGATGCTTGTAAACAGTTCTTCACTACGCGATATCCTAATACTAAATCACGATGGGGTTGTAGTGCAATGACAACAGTGAAGGACGGTGGATTTTCCCAGTATATTGTTCACAAATGGGAAGGGCTGATTGCACAGACAGAAGTACACCTTTACAAAAGGTTCGCCCGCGAAAGAAAAATTGTGCCAAATTATAACTTTTTTTTTTTGTGAGAAAACGAAAGTCCATTACCAAGGGATTTTTTTTAGGGTGAAGGTGACTTTACCCAAAGTTTTTAGGTAAATATTGTGTAAATTCTATCTGGCGGTGGATTATCATCCAGTCATGCAAATGAATGACTTTTTAGCTGTCGATCATAAATAAGTTCAATGAACGTTCATTGTAAGTTTGAGATATTCCTGAGGGTCAATGGTAAAAAATACTTGATGATCTGTTGTGGAAATAGTGCTATTTTTAAAAATTTTGAACGTCCGTTCAATTTAATTTCGAATTTGACTCCTTTCATGATTTGCAAGTAGGGGGATAAAATATATTTACTTAATACTTTACTGCGTTATTTTATCACCAATTACATATATATATTACAGTCAGAAATCACAACATAAGATAGTTCTGTGTCATCATATACAAAAATACTTTTAGGCATAGGTCTTATGTAAAATAAAATACATTAATTATTTGTTGTTTTTTCTTTTCCAAAGACATTATTTAGTGGAATAATATGACAGACTTACTATTGATAATGACCATACAAAACACACCATAAAAATTTCATTCACTTTCAACTTTCTGGGGCCGGCCACCGTGGGGGAGTGGTTAGCACATCGCGCTACGACGCCAGGGGTCCCGGGTTCGAATTTCGGCTTGGCCACGGATGTTTGTGAGTGTCCATTCATCAATTTCATCATATCTTCACTCATCCCCATCTTCGCAAATTGGCCAAAAGTGGCACAAAAAGCGAAGTAAAATAAAGCAAATCAATCAACTTTCTGGATATAGGACATATAACACTATTTCTGTCTCAGATCCTCCGATTATGGGGAGCAAGGGCCTTGATAAGAGTTCAGCTGACGAAATAAAGCCCTCATTCCATCTCACTGTTTTTATTACATTGGTGGGAACAAAACAGGGTCGTGTGTGTCCCGACCCACCTAAAATCACTTTATTAGATGAATTTCAACTTCAGTGGCACCATTGTTCTATTTTCCATCTCTGTCGTTCAAATACTAATTTACGTATAAACGTGGTTTAGTACCGCAAATTCAAAACAACTACACATAATTTATTCATGTGCAATATATGGGCAATTTATTCTGCAGACACATACAGATAATACAACTAAATAATGAAATATGTGGAGGTGTTAATAAGAAATTTGCTAGTGGGAGAGTCCAATTACATAGGAAGTAATTCACTACCCTTTCCTTACGTAGTTACTTGGAACTTTCGTAGGTTTGAAAATAGTATATACTTTTATTTCTATAAAAGCATAATGTTGTTTAAGAACGGTTATTAGATTCCTCTGCACTAAATTTCTAAGTGAGACTATTAAGGGGGAACTTCTTCCTTCCCCCACATTTACTCACCGTATGCAAAGAGTGTGAATACGTTTTTGCTGAAATGGGAAAATGAACCACAGCAAGAAACTAATAAAATACGCGTACGTCTGTTTTTATGAACAGCTGTAGAATTATCTACAAACTTGTTGAAATTCACAGTTTTGCTAGCTTGTACTCATTGGACGAAATACATACAGCCAGGGACGGCGCTACAAGGAGGTTAGGGGGGATGAAACCCCAACAACAGATCTAAGCTCCCTGTAGCCCCCAGATTTTTATAGTACGGTAGACGCCTTGCGATGGAAAATTAACTTCCCTTAGGGCAAGGCCATTGCAATGTTCAAGTACATTTCCTGCTTTTATAAGATCGCAAGATTATTACGTGTTGTACGTAAAATCGTGGTTGGAGATGGCAGCTGCAGATCTGCATGGATCAACAACGGACCAAAGGCTCCCCTCTACCAACCTAGCACACACAAACATAAACACAAACATACCCTCTACGCTCTATTTATATATGTGTGTGTGTTTGTGTGTCTGTATGTATATTATAATGCATGTTTGTGTGTGAAGTTCTTGATCTCATGTTGACAAAGTCACATCTAAGAGCCTAGAGGGTGATTCAAAAGTCCCTCAACAACTCATACATAAACACTTTGGTGTGTTCCAAGTGGACGTCATGGCACGGTTCTATATGCACAGGGCACTTTAACTTTACCTTTACCCAGTTTTGGCTTCCAAAACCGAGGGGGGGTGAACAGTATATTTCCCATTGTAGATACTGTACGGTTTAGCATAGTGGGGGGACAAAAGTGGCGAAAAGTGGGGGCCGACTGTCCCCCTCGCCGCCACTGCCGTTACCTGTATATCTTGTATTCGTTTCTGAACCCCTGAGTAATTAAGTTTAGTTTTTAAATACGCATATACGAACCCTATACTATGTCAATCACTGAGGGCCTTCTAGAGACTTACTTGTCTCTGCCCCCACCCCCGCACTGCGGGGTCTTGCGGCTTGTAGATCCGGCAGTGCTCGTTTCTGTGTTCTTCCCCTGTTCTTGTATTCGTGTATTTAAATTATTTTTGTATGAGATCCATATCTCAGTGCCAGTGATGATGATGTATTATTGTCCTGTAAACACATTTCCAAATTATCTCATGAAAACTGAAAATTCTGATTTTTTTTACCATGCATTTCCGTCCGAAGTTAAAAAAAAAGAGCAAATGCTGTCGAAAAGACAACTTTGAGGTTACTAACTCGAGAATTTGTTCTGCACATTTTTCTACCAGAATGTTATGAAGTCTGAATTACTAGGAATTATCACACTGATAATTCCACTTACACATCAGCAGGTCAGTGTTCGCGCAAGACGTGTGAAGTAGAGATGGCCAAATCCAGATTTTTTTTTTTTACTATTCGGGAATCCGATGGAAAAATGAGAGTATCCGGATTTCGGAGGTAATCTCCCCATTTCGGAGACAATCCGGATTTCGCTACAACCATAACTTACGTAGAATTTTCAGTGAAAAATGCAGACTCAACGAGGACTCGAACCCAAGGATGAAAGGATGGAGAGAACATCGCTGACAATTATACGATTGCCAGCAGGCAGGGTTTCGGAGCTAGGTCGCGGTGGTACTGAAGGAGCCCTCCGGAGCGGAGTGATTCAGTTCTTTTTCACATGCATGCTCGGATCCGGAGAGATAGTTCGCAACTATGAATAATAGGAGTGAACAGTTAACAGAATCAAGCATATCTGGAAACTAGTAAGCTACGTGAAAACTGACATACGTGTATTTCAGGATAACTATGATAGATATGAACACGAAACTGTATTAGCCTTATCTGCGGATGTTTGAAAAGTCCTGTAGTAAATTCACAAATTCGTCGTTCCGGTTCAATATGAGTAATATGCATTGGCTGTAAATAGTTTTAATTGTATCAAAAATGCTAAAAGTACACATTTTACTAACTACACGACTTTCCCAATGATTCCAAATGACTAACTTGGAGTGATATTCATGTGCATTAGCACTGGCCTCCGTGATGGAGTGGTTAGCACATCCGGGAGTTCGAATCCCGGCATGGATGCTCTTTGTGAGTGTCCGTTCATCAGTTTCATCATATAATTCATCCTCAGGCGGAGCACAAAGCACGACGCCTTAGGTTGCAAGACACGTTTTTATTACGTTAAGAAAAGAAAGAACATCAAAATCATCTCACCTAGGATAATCCACCAACTGCAGAAAACACAAAAGAATGTCTTCCGCCTGTTCTGCACATGTGTCGCAACAGGCTGAATAGCTATGCACTACTACAAAACATCGTCATTATTTCCCTAGTTTACAGCACCATACAGGAGAGATATCCTGCTACTCGATGTTATAAACTATTCCATATATGTTGGTCATAGGCGTGCGCACGGGAGGGGGGGGAATTGCCCCCTAATCACGGACGTTCGCAGATTTTTCCACAAAGGGACAAGAAAGGTATTTTTTTTTTCATGGGGCATATTACCCCGATACTAGTGCTGTCCCCTCTAAAAACACCACTTGAATTTGAAATTATCGCATTCCTGTGTCCCCATTACATAATAATTAATGTAAATTGCTATGACTGAAATATAATTATACTTGTGAAATATATACTTTTAGGTTGACCTTCGTTTTCGAGGTGTGGTCATCCTTGCCCCCCTCCCAGACGTTCCATGCCCCTATATTATTATACTTTCACCTAGAAATTTTGTGGAGAGCAATATTGTCGCTGTTATTAAACAATATTATACTCTAAAAGGAAATGGCGCAACCACAAGGGGACAGGGGGGCATTGCCTTTTGCCTTTTTCCAACCTTGGACGGAAATCAATTATAGGGGGGGGGGCATACATTGAAGTAAAAAAAAGCAAGACTAGAAAAATCTATACTAGTAGCAGGACAAAAGGATACTCAAGACGGAATTAGTTTTCACGTCCATCTTGCATTATTTCTTCCAGACGGTCAGGATCACTTGCAGGGGGTTACAGAGAGACAATTGTCCCCTCGACTTTAAATTTTATACAAATAAAAATACATTTCGTAAAATTTTCTTTCTCGCTTCGCTCGCGGTACCTGCTTTTCTTGCAGTCTTCTCAACTTCCGAGCCGTAGCTAGGAAGTAGCGGGAGTTGGCCCTGGGCGCCGAACAATCTGATTGAGAAAAATTGTAAAAGAGAATGCCATGCCGTCCCATGAATTTTTTTGCGCCCTATTAAATCAATCCTGTTTTCAACTTTCAAAAATTTGAATCGAAAAATTTTCTTGCTCGGAGTTTCTTTTCTCCAATACATTGTAAATTACCAGAAAGAAAGTAGGAACAAATAAGTAATGCAGACGATTGCTGCTATAACAGTTTGGTTTGGAGGAAAACGAGCGCTCACATTTCAGAGACAATCTATATAATTTTTGCTCTTGGTTTGTTAAGGGGCGGATGAATAGATTACGTAATGTATTTAAATAATATGTTAATACCTAGGTATATATATATATATATATATATATATATATATATACACGCGCGCGCGAACACACACACACACACACACATATAACACACACACACACACACACATATATATATATATATATATATATATATATATATATATATCACATCAATGCAAAAAACTAAAACAGTGAGATAAAATGAGGTTTTCTTTCCCGATCTGACTGAATTTTCAAGGCTTTTGCCCCCCCCCTTATTAGAGAGTCTGCGCACGCCTATGATGTTGGTACCTTCTTCTAATAATAAAAACAAATTTAAATAACTGTAATATTAAATTAATAATTAAAATATTAATTAATATTGTTATTACATGAATGGGAAAAAGACGGCATATGAATAGGAATATAACCGCACATATTCATTATCTAGCTCATGAATAGTTCAGATCGCTTCAATTTGTATAAAAACAACTGCCCTGGCAAGGTGATTGTGAAACAGATAAGGAATTGAATATTGTTTGGATAACGAAAAAGGATGTTAGATCCATTTGACGAAATGAAAAGCTCTTAATTTAATATTTAATCATAGTGGTGTGCATAAATCTTATTTGATACAGTCATCTAAAGTTGTTTGACCCCAATGTAATCCTTCCCTTAGAATATGTTTGACGGAAATACACGTCTCTCGATTATACGACAGATGCTAAACAAAACAAGCATATTTACATTATTTAATTTTAGTACTTCGTAAGTCTCCCGTAGAAGATTCGGACTCCCTGGACACCCCGCCTCCCCTAAATAGTCCTTGGCTCTCAGTTGTATTGCGATGTTCGTCAATGTGTGTTTTCCTCGTCTATGGTTTTTCTTCTTTCAGACACTCGGAAAAAGTTTTGTCTTGTAACAGGAAACCTGTTATGGTCAGACTTTTGAGCGGGGGGAGAGTAGCGGACAGGGAACCTTGTGGTCTGCTTCGCCCAACCCCTCCCTCCAGCAATGGATTTGCCTTCCAAGGGGGAAATGGAATCAATATTGGTAAGACTAGGAAAAATAAATGACATCTGTCCGCTGCTTTTTTCGAGCGACGCTGATACGGGCTCTTAAGAAGGCTAGAGAGTTAGTTAGTTAGTTGGGGGTAACGGTTGTTTTTTTCTTTGACAAGAATATATGTATTTTATATATTGGACAGTGTTGGGTTTGTTTGGTGTTATATTGTATGTTGTTATCTAAACTTGTATATATATATAGAAATTTGTAAATAAAAAATAAAATATCTTACACAAGATTTTTATTTAAACACAATCCAATATTAGTTTTTTAGATCTAAGAGCTAGCGAAGCAAAAAACACAGACAGTGAAACGATTGGCAAAGCCATATTAGCTACTACTTCTTCTTCAAACCCAACAGATGTTGAATCTGCAGTAGCTTCAAGTAGCAACGTCAAGTTTACAGGTGAGAAAAAAAAAAACTATTCTACTATAAACCTTTTGGGTATTTATTTTTCCACTAAAATGTTTTGGGAGAGATAACAGATAAAAATTATATTTGCTAAAGCATATGCATATGTTTTTTACAGTATGCTTAGTCGATTTCATCAATCAACTGAAGAGTATGAGCTTGACACCTGACGTAGTGGATTTTAAACAGCTTGGACAGTTATCTTTTGCACACTACGAACCACAATACATATGGGGGTGTTTAGGAAAAGATGAGACGCACAAAACATGCGCAGAGTTTTTTGAAAAAAAAAAAACACGAATGTTGTCGACACTACGAACTGTTGCTAATTTTTCTAATTAGAGCCAAATCTGATTTGGTGTGTCCAGTGGTGAAATTTCAAATTATAATTTTAGAGAAACTGTTAGAATGTAAAAACTTAACAGTGGGTAATTGTATTCTACAAATACGAAGGTTTGTGGCAGATGAGAAACGTCGTTTTTGGGAATGGGTTAACACAAATCAATTGGAATATATAAGATTGTATTTGGATTGTGTGGAAGAAGATAAATTTCCACTATTTGTTGCGCCAGACAAGCTCTATTTTATGGCACTGTATAAGAAGGAAAAATGTATTTGTCGTCAATGTCATTGCAAACCAAATACTGGCGATTGTTTTGAGGGTTGTGCTTGTGATCACTTAGTGTGTGTCGTGAAATTGCAAAAAAGCAAGAAATCTGAGTTATCACGTTCAGATATTCTATCAATGTTTCTAATTAACTATCGTGCTGGGTGGGACTCTATACGCTGCCCTCTATTCAGAATGCAACTATACATATTTCAATCTCTTGCACTAAGAGTGAATTTTCGATTGATTACGAACGATACGTTTGTGGATTTAATTTCTAACGAAATTGGGTTTGAAGTTGAAAATAATGTATATATGCTTCTTGGGGAAGAGAGTAAAAATTCGAGAATGTGGTATCGAAATATTTTCACGAGGTTGACTTTGAAATATGGAAATAATAATGTCACCAAAAAAGATTATGTTGATGTTCTCAAAATTGATGAAGAGAAATACGGAGGAGAGTAGACCCAGCTTAAATGTATTTTGCGATCATCACAAAGAATGGTTGACTAAATGGAATCCGTATATATTTTTTTTTTTTGGAGGCAGTTTTATCTAGTGGATTGTTTTGTCGTAGATAAATATCCACATCTTAACAGGTATATTCCATCTAATGTTGGGATCTATGAACCGCTTGTAATGATTAATCAGCTGTAAGTAGCAGTGTCTGCATTAATGTGTATTAATTTTTTTATTATTATTCCTACTAGGCTTGTTCTCAGACTTGCAATATAAGTTGGAAGAGATGTTTGCACAAAAAGAAATAAACCTAGTGGTACCAGCTGATTACAAATTGTTGAATCTATGGCAGTGTGTGGTGGGAAGAGCAAATTGCACATGCCCACTACCATACACCTCTGGCGAAAAGCAATGTAATTGTACTGCATGCCACAATCCGTTCCGACCATATCCATCTTCAAAATGTTTTAAAATTTCTAATGAAGTTCATGAATGTCTTGAAGTTTTTAACGAAAAATTAGTCACTGCACACAATTACGACTATCTAAGTTTTATGATTTGGCATGTTGATGTAAAATGTTTACTCTGTCCCGTGTTGGCCATATAAAGGTATTGGGTAGGTGCAATCCAACTAGCAGATTTTTTCGGTTGGGAAATGCTTGTAACTCCCGATAAAATATGCACATCGATAAAAAGAAACTATGTTGCTAATCTAGATAAGCGAAATCCTAGAATTTCACTAGAATATTTTCAAATTGAAGAGAAGATTTGGAGGTTGCCAGAGTGGGAGAAAACAATTTTGTACTTACCAGAGGCGTTAGCAAAACCTCAGTCATTCATTATACAAACCAGAAGTGTGGGAGCGATTCTTTGGAGAGGGTCTAGTGGCAAACTTTGCACCCAAATTGTGGATCACCACACGAAAAATTGATATGTTCCCTATTTTTTTTCGCTATGCTTTAGCTCAGGTAGAACGTGTAGTTTACTTGACTAGGAAATCTGCTGGTAGAATGTTGTATGCAAAAGATGTTTTGGAGAGAAGTAGAAAAAAATGAAGTTGTAAAAAAATATGATAAACATATGCGGTTGATTGTATAGTAAGTTTGGTCCAGAGTGCTACAATCGATCTAGGCAGCAATTTCAACTATTTGACTGGTTTAGATTTAGTTTGGCAGTGTATTTGTCTGGATAGGATTCCCGACAATTGCACATGCAACCCCTCTTGTCGTTTTGTTTGTGAAGACAACTCTGAAGTTAAAAAATGAAGTTTTTGCTACTGTCCAATATGTCATGATTTTGCTGGGAGGTGTTTTTCCCCAGTCCATAGGTATCATCAAGAATGTTTAGATAGGTTTACAAAACTTATTTTCTCCGTCAATAATTATGAAATTTTAACACTTTTATTGGTGGGAGTAAATCATAATATAAGACATTACATCAGATGTCCTGTGCTAGGGATGCAATTAAGAATTTTGACTACTCTTTTTATCACAAAAAAAAACTACACCTCTCAACATTGACCATTTTAAAAATGCGGTGTTAAATCTTGTGTGATGTTATTTAAAGGTTTGGGCAGCTTTTGCCAGAGGTGAACCATCTTATGGCGAGATAAATTTTGTAGAATTGGGTGAGAGATTTGAAAGCAATATATGGTTAAGTAGTTTGTGGTATATCAATCTGCCAATATTGTATGTTCCCCAAGAATTATTAGATTTTGCAAAAGATCTTAAGTGGTATCAATACATGGGTTGGGGGTTGATGAAACCTGACAAAATTGTAAAACTTTTGGAATGTAATTTATCACGAGATTATTTTGCAATTTTTTTTGGTTCTGTATAAAAATTCTGAAATGTAATATATATGCCACCACCAATATTTTCAACCCACGCCATCCCTATCAATACCTTATACCTTTGATGAATACAACAACTGGGTTTAAGAAATAAAAATAATAAAATAATGTATGTGTTTTGTACCAAGATTTATGATTCTAAATGTTTTTTTAAAACAAAATTATTTTTTAATTTTTTTTTTAGAAATGCTTGGAAGTTTAGAACTCCTTGAGAGTTGCGGTTGGCTGATTTCAAAATTTTTACCTATCGATAGCATGGTAACAGTGGTCCAGAGTATGACAGTGGTGAATCAAAACGATGACTGTTTTGAGCTGTTTGTCTCTACCCAGACAATGTTGATGATAAGTGTACATGTAAAAGCTATTGATATTGTGTATACCCAAACTTTAAAAATAAGTGGAATTGTAACATTCGGGGGAAATGTACTTGTTCAGTATGCCATTCTATTCGCAAACAACGTCTTGCGTTTGTTCACAACAGTCATAGAGAATGTATAAGTTTATTTTTTTTCTAGAATATCCTCTGCCAACAACTATGAGCTTTTAGCAGTTGTTTTTGGTAGGACTCGAATATGAGGTCAGACACTACACAAGATGTCCTATCTTAGCTTTGCAACTAAATATTTTGCGCAGTTTTTTAACTTGCTCCAAAATTTTAAACATGAACTACGTTAGATATTTGATACTGACAGACGTGAAAGAGATATTTAAGAATGAAGATTGGGATATATTTGAAGGTTTGGATGGAGACCGGGAAGAGTTTATAGAAACACGTGTAACTGTTGATGCTAACATGTGGATTGAAGGTGTAGGTGTACCAAAAACACCGCTGTTCTATCTTTCAAATTATTTAACAGAAGATATGAAATGGTACCAATCTTTTGGCTGGAGATTGGTTGATCAAACAAAAATTAAACTTTGGAATTGTAGCTCATCAAAAGACTATTTTGCAGTGTTTTTTTGGTACTGCATAAACATTTGGAAATCTCATGTTTGTGTTATGCCTAAGAAAATTAGATCACAGAAGCATTCAGAATCAATTCATACACTGTTTAAGGATTACAAAACGTGGTGATAGATTTTTTTTTAATTTCAGAAATTAATCTAATGGCGCGGAGTTGGTTAGAAGAGGTATTAGATAATGAAAGTTGGTGGGCAGGTTCTTATGCTCGTCACGTCATACCATATTATTTGTGGCGATGCTTGCAATGGAATCGTAATGACGACCCGTGCACATGCTCGACTGAAGTTGATTTTGATTCTTGTGTTTGCAAAGTTTGCCATCCTAATTACAGTTTATATTGCTTTCAAAATAGCTATAATATCCACGAAGAATGTGTTGATTTTTTCAACCAGAGGTATACACACAAATAATTTAAAAGCTATGATATATTGTGGATTTTTATTATGCTTATGGGGTGGTTATGGGATTGTGTGATGAGGTGTCCTGTGTTGAGGTATAAGATAGAACTCTTGACAGATTTTTTTACCAACATTCAAAAAAACTTGCATATACTACTGGACCATGTGGCTGTTGAACAAACAATGTTTTTTCATTTTCCAGAAATCGATCCTCTAGAAAATAGGTCTGTTGGATATTCAATTACTTTTAAGAGAAACTTTCAAAAATGATGAAAATTTTTGTGGTTGCTTGCTCTGGGATGCTACAGAATCTGATTTTCAATATAGGTTGGAAAAAGCTTACAACTTTGTTAGTAAGTCTAAAATTAAAGAGTGGTTTGAAAAATCTGTCGATGCTAAAAAAAAATATTTTTTTAGACGTACTCAGAATTTGCCAACTTCCAATTTTTGGAAATTTTTGATTAGAAGAGATATTAAATCTATTGTCTGGACTACATCCATGAAAAATTTTATTCGATGTATCAGCCTCCCATAAATTGGACAATATTTGGAAGTGTGTTAAGTCAGAAGTATATTGTACTTGCATGGTGAGAACAAATGATGGGTATGATAATGTTTGTTGTAAATGCCCATATTGTCACGTAGGGGAATCTACCAATAAATGTTTTTCAGTTTTAGATCAACATGACGAGTGTGTAAAATTGTTTCGAGATCAGTGGAGAAGTAATCCAGCAATTTATGATGTATTGCCAGTTTTTATTCTCAACATATTCTATCATGTATACTCAAAATGCCCAATCATGCGAATGCAATACACTTTCCTTGCATTATTAATAAATACATAGAAATAAATCAATTTGTTACTTTTATATACATCAGATATTTATAAAGTAGCAAACTAATTCATATACTAACGGGTTAAAGATGTGGCCGCGGTGGCCCTGGGGGAAACCCTGGGGGGTAAAGGTGGTCAGGGGCGTGATGCTGATCACATCACACACACTCACGACCGGATCAAGAAAGTGTGGGGCGTTACCCTCACACCCCCTATACGCCTTCAAGGCGTGGTGCTATGCACAGGGGAACACTTTACCTTTTTTTACGGGTTAAAGATGTCAATAAATTACAAAAATAGTTGGAATCGTTTTATTATGCAATAGTTGAAATAAAATGGTTTTTGTTTAGTTTTTGCTTTCAATTAACATCATATTTATATTTGTCTTGCATTCTTGTTTTACTTCTATTGTGCATATTTTGCTATTGGTGTAGATCTGTTAAAGATCTCTTGAAGAGGTAGTGTATGTTTTCAATATTATCCTTCATCTTTCATTGTTATAACAAAAACTCCCCCCCCGGGGAAATTTTGGTGTGGGGATTTTTGAGGCCAAGTCCCCCTCAGGACTTCGAACCCTGCCCAACATTTATTTGAGCTTTTGAAGTGTGTTGGGATTAATACCATTCTATTCTGATGCATTTTCTACGCGAGTCCGTAATTTCTTCATTCTACAAAATATCTCGTCGACTGACAACCCTGATCCATTCATCTACAAATGTGAGTGGCTATTTCGAGGAAGGAGACACTTGTTACCGCGAGAGGTTGACGTTTCTTGTTTCTTCCGTCTTGCGTGTGAAATTTGCAGTGTTTCGTTCTTATTATTGTTTTGTCAGTGCGGTGAAGAGGTGAAATATAAATAATATGGAATCGGGAGTTGTTGATGACGTTCTGCAGAGGGGTTTTTGGTCATATAGTTATGAAAAGAAAGTGGAAATAATCCGAAATGGGAGGCCTGTTCCTGAATTGGAGGACTTGCCTCAGGCAGGAGTTACGAAGGATGGTAAGCAGGATGTTAGGAATTTTCAGGAAAAAAACTTACAGCTGTCTACAGAGTGGTTGACTGGAAGTATGAAAACGGCAAAACTTTATTGTTGGCCTTGTTTGTTGTTCTCATCCGAGAAAGGTGTATGGAATAGTAGAGGGTATTGCGATTTATCAAATCTATCACATGCTATTCGAAAGCATGAAAAATCATTGTGTCATATAAGGTCAAGTTTAGATTTTAAAACTTTTGGAAACACCAGAATCGAGCTGCAACTTGATCAACAGAAAAGAGATGACGTGTTACGTCATAACGAAAACGTGAAACGTAATCGTGAGATTCTGAAAAGATTTATAGATGTCGTATGCTTTCTGGGCAAGCAAGAACTTCCTTTCCGTGACCATTCAGAAGGACACGGTTCCAGTAATGCGGGCAATTATGTGGAATTGGTGCGTCTTCTTTCGCAATATGATTCATTATTAGCCTCTCATTTAGAAACCGCAACAATATTTTCAGATATGTCTAACAGAATACAAAATGATCTGATACATGCAGTCTCTGAAGTAACGTGGCATTCCATTATGAAAGAAGTTGGCGATTCCTCGTTTGCAGCCATTATGATTGATGAGACGTCCGATGTGTCAACTCATTCACAATTATCAGCCATTGTGCGAATAATAAGCCCCAATAAAGGAGCAGTTGAAAGGTTTTTGGGCTTCACGGACTGCAGTTCTGATAAGACGGCACAAAGCATTTCCTCCATTGTAATGGGTTACATTAACAAATTCAATATGAAGGACAAAATAGTGTGTCAAACCTACGATGGAGCAGCAGTCATGGCTTCCCATTTAAATGGAGTCCAAGCGCGAATCAGAGAACAACTACCATCTGCTATATTTGTTCACTGCCTAGCACATTCGCTGAACTTAGTTTTGTCTCAAAGTGTCGCAAATATTAAGGAATGTAGATTATTTTTCCTTACGCTTGATGGATTGGCTGCATTCTTTAATAGATCATCTAAGCGCACTGAACTTTTGGAGACAATTGTACATCGCCGATTGTCACATGTTGCACCAACGAGGTGGAATTACCATTCTCGGCTAGTTCACGTTGTCCTTCAAAACATTGAAAGTCTTTCGGAATTGTTTCAGAGCATTCTGTCAGATCCCAAAAGGTGGGACAATGAAACCATATCTGCAGCGAAGGGATTTGAGCGAGACCTGAATGATTTTGATTTCCTGTTTTTACTAGTAATATTTTCTGATCTTTTCGCTCATACTGATGTGTTATACAATATATTACAAGGCAAATGTTATGATATTACCTTCTGTTTGAACCATGTCCAGAGCACAAAAGAGACAATTGAACGGAAGAGGGAGGAATTTCTGAACTTTTGGAATAGTACAGAGGCTTTAGTTGGAGGACTACCTACAAAACGTCGCCACCTTTCCACAGATACAAAACAACGCTACAGGCAAATTTTTAAAGAAATTATAGATAACATTTCTACCCAGCTGAGAGAAAGATTTGGTAACTTCCATCGTCTTAAGTTTGTGGAATTGCTGAACCCAGACAAGTTTCCACAATATTCGCGAAGTTTTCCGGAAGAAGCACTCCTGTCACTGAAGACAACATATGGGCAATATTTTGATTTTCCGAGGCTCAAGAACGAGCTACAAGTACCGTGCGTTCATTTCGATCTTCAGCCGAGAGATCGGGAGAAGCGTGGCGGGCGGCGCTGGCGGAGATGCCGACATTTGCGGCCTGTAATGCCCGCTTATTTTTATGGACATATGCAGACATTTATATAAATATTGCAAAATGAGCACTAACCTGTGTTATAAGAGTACGGTTTTAATTTTATTAGCTTAGTGGCTGTATGTGTTGATGATTTTGACACGCCATCTCCTGTGAAACACGGCGTAGAGGTTTGTTTGGAGAACGTTCTAACGCTGCACCAATTTCATCGAGTTTTGCTTAGGTGATTTAAAATTTAACGATCCAATTTCTCGTAATTTAAGGACAAGATGTCTAACCGTATCTCTATGTGGAGGTGAAACGCCTGGGAATTTCTGTACAAATTGCCTACACACGTCTCGACACGAGTCTGTTTTCACGTAAGTGTCATACATACAAATTCTTTGTTCTAACGTGAACCTTGCGGCTGTCATTCCAATCATACACGCTGCAATAACACAAACAAGTAACGGCAAGTAACCAAGAATAACACTCTTGCGCACAGTACGAAATTACCACGCTCTTGGTTTACATCTGCTCGCCACTATATTAACAGCTCCGTCTTCATCTAGTCGCGAAGGAACAAAAAACTCGAGCTCGGAGATTTCGGATTGTAAGGAAGCTCACGAACACCATTGACTTTTAACGGTTTCGTCTGCAGCGTAATCTTGATACAGTATTGGACATTCGAAACCTCCAAACCATCCCCATCAACACAAAACTCTTTCAAGGATATAAACTTAAGCAGGACGTTACTGGTCAAAACTATGATTAAAATGTTTTATTATCTTTG
Source organism: Lepisma saccharinum (assembly GCF_977018435.1). Lineage (NCBI taxonomy): Eukaryota > Metazoa > Arthropoda > Insecta > Zygentoma > Lepismatidae > Lepisma > Lepisma saccharinum. The sequence continues at coordinate 45,092,459 of NC_139251.1, forward strand.
GCTCTTAACATCGTTTCTAAAGCGTATTTATTTGTGTATATAAGGGCAGAACTTGGATGAATTACAGAAGAACTTTTGCGTGTTTTAACACAGGTTAGTGCTCGTTTTGCAATATTTATATAAATGTCTGCCTATGTCCATAAAAATAAGCGGGCATTACAGGCCGCAAATGTCGGCATCTCCGTCAGCGCCGCCCGCCACGCTTCTCTCGATCTCTCGGCTGAAGATCGAAATGAACGCACGGTAGTATATTCTTCACCTCTATTCCAGCAAAAGTACCCTCACGAAAGCCATGAAATTATTAGAAATAGTGGTTTAGGTGTGTGTATACAGGAATTCAGGAAACTTGTGGAACTGGTTCTAGTCGTTCCTTCTACAACAGCTTCGGTGGAAAGGTCATTTTCCACCCTAAAGCGTGTGAAAACATATTGCAGGAACACCATGAACCAGGAGAGTCTATCACAACTTTCATTACTTACAATTGAAAAGGAGCTGTTGTATGAACTAAAACTTAAACCGTCCTTCTACGATCAAGTGATAGAAGAGTTTTTGAAGAAGGAAAGAAGAATGGATTTCGTTTTCAAGTAAATGAAGTAACCGGTGAATCTCATAAGGCAATCAGAAAAAAAACACGGATAATTGAAACGTACAGGTGAGCATTTTATTTCTCAAAATGCAGTCTCAAATATGTAGTCAAAATTACATTTTTTCATATACAAGGTGAGATACCGACAATTTTTTCAAAACATGTAGAGGACATGGGGACGAATAACGTGTTTTAAAACGAGACCAAATATGTTATTCATCTTTATGTCCTCTACACTTTGTGAAAGTTTGTCGGTGTTGTATGGAGACATCCTGTATGTATACATACGTACTACATTTGCATGTGTGTATTTCTTCCTCAACCCTTAGTTTAGATATTACTTATTTAAACATTTGACTGTCCTTTCGTTTCCGTCCAATGTGCATCGCGCTGCATGAAGAAACTAATCAAGGTTGAATTGTTGGACTGCACGTTTTTTGAGAATATATTTGCGAAGCAGGTATATAAAATATCATACAAATGTTTTATCGTGTTACATCTGAATCTCTCCGGTAGCGTTTTAAGGTTATATCATTATATTAAAAAATCCTGAATTAGATCCCATTTCAATTCAACTAACTTCAATCAGCTTTAGTGTGCATAAAGGAAGCTTAAATTCTGCTTCCTTTAACATTTCAAAAAATGCGGCAGAAATCTTTTTTTTTCTTCATATGAATGCATTTGATACAGCCACTAGTATTGTTTTCAAAGTTTGGTAAATTATCCACAAAGGATTTCACTTACGTATTTCTCTTGCGTACCCTAGTCTAAATGTCACCGCACGCCACTGCATTCTACATCCCTGTTTGCTCCACGTTGAATCTTCATTTCATTATCATTGTTTTTACTTCTGTTTCATTCTCATCGTCGTTATAAACCTACGTGATTTCTACTGTTTACAGTAGACAGAATCTACTGTTATCGATTGTAGTACTCTACTGTGTCTCTCGGAAATCTACTCAAAATCAATGATTTCCTACTGAACACTTTCAGTAGGCCTAATGTGTAAGTACAGTTGAGGAACTACAAGTGAAATATTCTCTTCAGTACTACATGTAATGTTGCATGTAGTGTGTTTGAACTTGAATTCAAAATTTTGGGTGCGTCAGTACTTAGGCTATTTTGCACCTTTCACTTTACACGGGGTCCAGCCCCTTACCAGAACTAAAATAACATAACTGTAACGTCGTGTTTTAAAATATTCTGAATTCGGTTAAAAGCTGAGGCTGTAAAAAGGCGCTCAGCACCCACAAGGACCAAACACAGGACAACACAGAAAATTATACTGGGCATGGGGACAGTCGCCAGAGCCTCGTTCGTCTGCAAACTGATGTCCTGGGTGTACTACGTGGAAGCAACAATTGGGTGTCCTTCGCTTCGTGGAAGGTCATCCCTTACACCCTTGTAGTGTGTTTAGCTCAGCTTTTTATTCCTCCTGATTAACAATTTGTTTTTATATCTATTTAAAATCTAAACCAACCTCACTTCCATGTAGTACACCCTGAACAGCATTTTGCAGACTAACGAGGCTCTGGTGACTGGACCTACTGTTAGTATAATCTTCGTAGGACTGTGTGTGTGTTATCCTGTGTTTTGTCCTTGTTTGCGCTGACTGTTCCTTTACAGGCTCAGGTAAGGATATTTTAGTTTTCAGATACGCTTTTATTTCTTTCATGATAAGGGACTGGACCCCGTATAGCGTGACGGGTGCAAAATACCCTAAGTTTTGATGCACACAAATTGTAATTCAAATTTAAAAAATCTTAACATAGATGTTTCAAAACACCTATTGATCTACTGAAACCAGTACAGTAGAGAAACTGCAAGTGAAAATAATTTATTCAGTATAGTGTATAATATGTTAAGCTTAATATTTTGGCTGTAAATATTAATTTCATTCCCCTTATTATTTTTTGCATTTATATCTTTTTGAAAATCTGAACACAGAAGATGTTTCAAAACACCTATTGATCTACTGAAAACAATAGACAAAAGTTTCAAAGGAGTAAGTAGAAAAGAGACATGAAATAATACCCAAAGAAGTCAACCATTATGAGTTTATGTTACATACTTTTTTTATTTCACTTTCCAAAACCTAGGAGCTCGAAATAATACATGGCATGCGATTTACTAGACAGTCTGCTTTTCTGTCATTGATTCGTCGTGCCCAGTCGGGTATTACTACCGTTCAAGGTAAAAGAGGAAGGGGTAGAAATCCACCACAGTACCATGACGTATGAAGTAACATGTTCACAGGCATCTAATACAACTGATAAGGGTTCACCTGACCTTGTAAATGTGGGAAACACGTTTCACGCTGGTTTCCAGAATGGAAATACGCGGTGGCTGTAGCTAAATCTGGAACGAACGGTGGAATGAGAAATTGTTTGTAGCATTTAACAATGACATTTCGCATTTACAAAATATGAGATATGTTGACTTTGATTTATTTATTATAGCAGACGGTAGAAAATTACTTACCACGAAAGTCAAGTTCTAAATTGCAGACATCACAATCTACTCCAGGTTGTAAAATACATTTGTGATAGACAGCAGATAGGTCAATAAGGTTTACAAGATTGCTAACGACTCTTAAGACAAACGTTCAACGAAGGTTATTGAGTGAGAAAATGGGAAATTGTTAAAAATAGCGGCCTACTTGACTGAAGATCGAAGGTGCGAATCTCTTATAGAACCGGCTATTTTTTCAACTAATTTTTGGTGTGTAATAGATTTAATGTATTGTCGACATTTATAAGAAACAAAATATGAAAACTCTCCTCCTCCGTAACGGTGCGGTCTAAGAGTCTGTGCTTTGGACTCCGACTGCAGCGGGACGGCATGGATTCGAGTCGTCCTGGGTTCTCGGACTGTTATGTGTATAGGACCGGTGGCAACCGACCATCGTGAGGAAATTGGGGAGCTACGAGTGACTGGTGTAACCTGGTTTCAGATATCTTATATAACGGCTGAGGGTTCGACGTGCTGACCAACGTCACCTCGTTGCCAGTTGAAAATCTCCACACCTCTAGGAAAAAAAAAAAGACTGACAGTTGGGAGTTAGCCCAAGGCCCTTCGAGGTTTTAAAATATGAAAACCATTCCTTCCCTTAATTATATTTCTCGTCATTGTCACGTGAGATTTTTTCAGTATGACTCCTGCAATACTAATTAGTTCCTAAGTGAGATAATGAGATGGACAGAGAGATATTAAAATATGAGTTCACTGTTTAAAAATAAGAATTAACACATTTTTATATTCACATACCTCTTTACAAATTCCTGAGCACGTCACTACAAATTAACCAATCTAGTGCACGCTAGAACCTTGACATACCAATATCTACTCTACCACTAAAAGAAGCCACGTCACAACCTCAATTTTCGAAGCTGTAGTCTTTCCATGTAAAACGATTACGTCGTAAATATAGTAGATTTTGCTTAAATGTTTTGTGACATTCATCCCACCTTTATTTCATTTGCTACAAAGGAGCGTTTGGGTGTGTTGTTTATAAAGAGGTGGGTGGGGATTATATTTCTAATTCACAGTGAACGAATTGGTCTTAACTTATAATCATGTCGTATGAAGGAACGAACTCGTGGGGTAGTGGTTATCGCACTGAGTTGTCACTCTAATGGTCGTAGGTTCAAATCCCCAGGGTTGCAAAAACTTTTCGTAAGCTTTATTCGTTCCCATGGTTACTATTTGAATTAGTCTTCTTTGAAATTAACAACGAAAGATTATACACTTTCAAAATGGTAATATGAGGACAGGTTTATTATTATAAGAATTGGTAATTTTAGTGGTCTCCACGCATCTAAAATCCAAAATACTAGATCGACGTTATTTTCCTACTGAATTCTAAGTCCACTTTATGCACAGATAGCCTAATCGGGCCTGGACCTACAGTTTAAAGTGAGATATGAACCAGTATGTGTCTCCACTTGTTATCCTGCACTGAACTTAAACAAACAGCTCCCCGTCTCCATTTCTAAAACAAATTTACATGAAATATGGTATTTATATGATATTCATTATTGATTTGATTGTTTTTATTACTGAACGTCAAATAAAACATTTTCTACAATCACCTCTTCGCCCTATCTCTCCCAATATCTTTCTGTCCCTCTCTTCTCCCCCTTCCCCACCCCCACACACATGTATCAAAATAAATATTTTCTTAGGTTTGTATGTGTATAAATATAACATTAAATACCCCCAAAAATACTATTTATTTTCTACTTTCCGTCACCCCTCTCCCACTCCCACTCCCACAACCCCTCATTATTATTGGCGTTCACCAGCGGTAATGTATCGACGTCTTGTAATCAGTGTGTCCTTTTCCGAGTTCCAGTCAGGTCGCATAATGTTTCAGATTCCAATTTAAATGTATCCCGAGTCGTGATTAGCCTATGTGTGCAAAAAGTGATGTTAAAACAAACTCTTGGCCTCAATAATGCAATTTGTGTATTTTCTTTCAGCTGTGGTTCCCTCTTTCCGTGAAAAATAACGAATTAACCTAATCATTAACTCAACAAATAAAAATTCATCTCTAAATTAATTAATGAAAACTGTTACTATTTTTTCGTAAATGTAAATGAAATGTCATTTCACTAGTGAAAACAATGAGAAAATTGTTCTAATGAGATGATATATGATTGTCAAACACATACATGAATACATAAATTAAGTTCGTGAACTATAATTGGGACAATTTAATACTAATTTGAAACGATTAAAAGCAATTAAAGCGACAAAGTAAATTGTTGCACAATCTTTCTGCTGATTCGCGTTATTGAAACAATATTTAACCAATGGGGACGTTATCTCATGTTTGAAAATGCTCCATTGGTTGAACTTCCTGTGGACAAGACCGTGAGTCACGCCTCCTGCTCCTCTGAATCGAACTTAACTCTGATTGGAGGATCGTATATTTCACAACACTTCCTTGTTTCAGAGCTACCAACATAATTTGGTAAGACGTTGGACTTAGAAAAATTCCATGCGACAGATTTTTCTAACATGACTGTACCAGGTTCTAACAAGAATAGTAACCATTTTTTCGTGAGGAAAACTGCATGAATGAAAATTTTCAAAAACCACGGTGGTATTTGTAATTATATGCATGGTCTTGACATTTTTAAATGAACTTGATTATGCTAATTTATCAAATTATAGTGGTTTCAACAACATATGTACACTCACTCGGGCCTTATAAGACCACGTTTACACGTATGTGTGTGTGTGTGTGTGTGTGTGTGTGTTAAAATTGGCATGTTTTGATGGGTGACAAGTTCGTGACAAAAGAATAAGCCGCGCGGCTTATCGTCTGGTGGCAATATATGTACTTCTTATTCTTGTTGCGGAAGCCGGCATCGTATGTAAATGTACAACAAAGGCAGCCGACTGTCGGCCATCACAGAGAGGCAATAACACTGCTTAAGCACGGCTGGATGTTTCTCTCAACAGCTGAAAACTGCTTCTTATTCTATTGCAAAAAAAAACTCCCAACATATGCTTCCAATCTGCAAGGCTTTTCTAGAAGGATACACGAAGTGGATGTAATGAATAAAAAATCAATTTGGGATTCTAGTTTGGCGTACAAAAAATTGGAAATGCAGCATTAATTGGATGTGAAAGCAGCTTTAAATGGGGCGTTTGAAGAGTTTTAAACCATTTTACCATTTACGTTCAATATTGTGCATCTTAGTGTCGTGAATTTACATAGATAATTCCAAGCGTTTACCCAATATTTTCAACAGAAATTACATAATTTTATAACAATAAATACAAGGATTTGGTTTCCTCGCGTTCTGAAAGTTCGAGGATTTCGCGACTGTAGCGCTGGTGTCGTTTTTCAACACACAACACTCCTCGTGCGGTTATTGCATCTGAGATGCCCCTCGCAGCGCAGCGGGGGGAGGTTTCACCCGCCAGTCTGTAAGCTTATCTTTTCTTGCCATCTGGGTTTGTGTTGTTCAGGCAGAGACCTTTATGAACAAAGAGAATGGGATTACAAGAGAGACGAAAGTTCCGATACTCACAATGGAAACTTTTGAGCAGCCGACGGCCAATCCGGAATGAGAAATTTAAATGAGATTGGCCAATCAGGAAGAAGTATAGAGCCTGTGCTGCCGCCACCGGCATCTCCCCCGAACTACTGCGGTTACCATAGCAATGCCGGAAGCAACGCGGCTTGCGTACAGGTAGAACCTATTCAACTTTTACGTTGAAACGCGCATTTCTATTTCGAAAACTTCGTTTGCGAATTAGGCACTTTAAATTAAGCTGCGTGGCTGCTAAACACTATTAGCGACGTAATAAGCTTTCGAAGGAAAAAATATGTATAATTTAAGCAAATGTACTTAGGAATTCAGGTTTCATTGTACAGGCTATTGTAATTTTAAAAGTGCAGAAATATACACGTAAATTAGAATTTCTCTTGAAAAGTACACGTAAAAAAAGAAAAGGAAAACTTACTAATTTCGGTGTACAGCATTTACTGAAATGCGTTTGTCATTCACGAACTTTGAAGGTGTATATTATGTTGAACGGGAGAAATATTGTACCAAAAACTCATACATGTCATGCAGGTGCGATGAAAGAAACAAAAAACAAGAATAAAAACCCGACGTCATATCAGTGATAATACAGCCACAGCTTTATTTTTTCCCCAGGAGGGAGCAAACAAACTATATCACCCTCATAATAGTGTTACCCTCACACAAACCAGTCCTTCATTTTCAGTTATGTTCCTGCAATGCCCTTACTTATAATAATTAGGTCCTCCTCGATGTTGATGGCGCAGTGGTTGCATAGTCGTCTTGTAATCAAGGGGGTCCCGGGTTCAATACCCGGTGGAGGCACATAGTGGTTCGGATCCCACTTTAAACTGTAGGTCCAGTCCCGATTAGCCTTCTTGTGCATAAAGTGGACTTAAAACAACAAATCAATTAAACCTTATAAAAATTAACATAAATTACTGTTACTTAATGAAAATGTGCTATATATATATATATATATATATATATATATATATATATATATATATATTTTAGGTTGACATTCAATTTGTAGGGGGTGTCCCCCCCTTCCTGATGACCATGCACATATTTAACTCCATGATGATTTGATCATTTCTAAAAACCTTGTGTACTTGTTTTGTTCAAATATGAGGGAAAGTTTTTGCCAAACAAAATATGAATGCATTAAAAACTACACATTAAGAAAATTCAAACCCTTACCTGACACATTACTTACTGGAAATGTGTAAAGAGCTCAACCAATGAATAATTTCATCTCTCCCAAATAAATTGTGCCAGAATTACATTTATAGGATAATGTGGGCTTCCCCAATGATGTAGTGGTAATACTTGTAATGATGAGTCATGGGTGGAGGCTCAATGCAGTGGTTTAAACTTTAAACTCTAGGTTGTCAAAATTGGCCTCTTAAGCCTCGAATTTTGACAAAAAATAATCTAGTCTTACTTAGAACCAGTGCTTTTTTCTGGGAAGAAAGGCTCCAGTACTCTCAAAGTAAATTTCTTATTGTGTTCATCATAAGAACTTTCCAGAATACAAAAAAAATGTTATTAGTTTTAATGTGGCGTACCGTTACATACCACCAGAAAAAAAGCACTGCCTGGATTTAGCACACATAGCATGTAAATATTCCAATCTAACACGCTTTTTCCTGTGACATATAGCAGGAGGCAAATCTAAACCAGTGGTGTATTCTGAAAATTTGACCTGGTTTACTGCAATAATTTTTACTTATTGTATACGTTTATTATTTAATTAGATATAATAGAAATAAAACATCAATGCAGGCATTCAAATAAAACAAATATTGAATTACGACAATTTCCACATATGTGAAAAAAAAAGATGGATTAGCAGCGTAAACCAGATAACATGGATGAATACACCACTGATGTAAACTCAATGAAAGGGGGGAAAAGCATCAGTCATCATCATCCACAGAAAAAATCAAAATTCAATTCAATTAAAAAGAAATCCCATTCATCACAACTTGCATGTTCACATCTTCACTTAAGAAAGTAAAAGATGCAAGAATTAAATTCACTACACTATGTGATCAGTTAATTCCATCAGATCCTTCTTATGATAAATTATTTTCCAGCAAGAAGTAAATGTAATAATCAAATTTTCATTATCGTTTATGTGGATGTACGTCACGGACACTGCCGGCTTGTAATGAATACACTGACTTTCAATGGAATCGTTACAAGCCAGCAGTGTCTATGATGTACATGTTAAGAAGTGTTGAACATGTGAAAGAAATTATTTTCATCAAAATTTGAATGAAACTGAACAGTGGCGTACGCAAGGGGGGGTTACGGGGTTTAAACCCCCCCTTGAGCTTGTGAAATATTATGAAAAATGCTGTGAAAAAATAATTTAAATGGCCAATTTACCACAGTCAGAGATCTGGGACAATACTATTACTATTACTACATCTACTACTACTACTACTACTACCACTAATAATAATAATAATAATAATAATAATAATAATAATAATAATAATAATAATAATAATAATTTGAATTATTATTTCCATGTAGCATGGAGAAAAGCACAGCATTCCAAGCACACGCGTCTTTCAGAGTGATGCCTTGAAAATAAGCACAAGTTCTTGAAAGTGAAATATGAGGGTAACTATGATTTAAAAGAGAAATAAAATGTTTTGTATTTCAGTTGCAACAATGTTCAATACTCTGGCGTACGCAGTTTTTTTTTGGGGGAAGGGGCCGGAATAGTAAATGTGGATAACACATGGCTTTGTTTTGGAGGGCAGGATGCATAATAAAATATTTCGTATTTTTGGAGCTTTTCAGTCTATTAAAATTGTATTCAGAGACAAAAATGGTAATCGGGACTCACTTTATAAGAGGTTTCGTATTTACACATTTTGATTTTTTAAAGTTCTTAACGGATTTTTATTTTAAAATTCTGATTTTCTCAAAATTTTGGTAGGGGCTGTAGCATCATCGGTAGAGGCATGCATATTTCGTTTTTGACAAAAAGAAAACGAAATTTGAAATAACACATTGCAATGTTAATTTTTAAGGTTTCTGAAAGGTGTGAGGTGCATTTTCCTACCCTGTTTTGTCACGAAATGATGCGAAATGAACTGCAAAATGCGAAATAGACTCTTAAACACGAAATTTACCGTTTATATACCTACGCGACACTTTCTGAAGTCTGAAGTATCCTGTGTGTTATGCAATTAACGGAAAATTGATTAATTTTGCTGTAAATATTTGAAAAACAAAAATGGACTCCTCTATACAGGAATAAACTTAATATTCTGGTAATGATTTAATGTGCTATTAGAAGGGATGTGTTTATTTTGTGTAATAGTGCAGTTTTTAAATCAAATTTGGGATTATTTTCACATTTTTAAAACCAAAATGTAATTTTATATACCGCTTTTTCACCGCTATAACAGCGAAATTTCATTTTATTTACAGCTTTTGAACCCGAAATTGACTCTGTTTTTATACTGAAATTTTGCTTTTTTATATACCAAAAGTATGTGCCTCTAACCATCGGCCATGCCTCTACGTACGCCAGTGTTCAACGAACATGTATTTTTTTTTGTGTGAACAATGAGAATTAACTAAAGAAAGTTCTTGGTTCGTTGTTAGAGGCTAATGTATAGACAAAGGCTAGGCGGAGAAGAATACAGTCACCAGTCTGCTTTCCCATTGTATTATTTACCGCAGCACGTTTGAATGTCTCTCTTTAAAATGTCTCACCTTGTTGACTAGACAATTATTCAAATGACAAGAAGCTTAACTACTGTAAAATGTTTTGTTGGTAAGAACAGCGAGGCAATCCAGATGTGAATTATCGGGGACATTTATGCGGGGAAGAAGCCGGAAAAATTTCAACCAATTTCGGGAATCTAATCCGGATCTCCCGCGTGATTGTCAGACGCTCTACCGACCAGACCACCGCAGCTCCTTGGATGAGTTCCATACTTTCATTATTTCAATTTATTTTAATATATTTTCTTGTTTTATGGATTTTTTCACCCTTAAAATGTCTCACCTCGTTTACCAGACAAAAAACAAAAAACAAAAAAATGCTCCCAGGATTTCATAAAAATTTAATGATTAGAAAGTAATTTCTTTCTATTGTTTTCATAAATGGTATATTTATGTAGATCTCTACTACATAATAGTAGTAGTGGTATTAGTAGTATTATTAGTAGTAATTCAGCTAATTAATTAATTATAGGTATTATTAATTAATTGTGATTATTATTATTTAATTAAAATATAATAAATCAAAGGTAATGTGAATTTGGAGAAAGTTTTAGAAATAACCCCCCCTTGACGAAATCCTGCGTACGCTACTGAAACTGAACCCATATATATATATATATTATCTGATGATAAATTGATCACATAACCATTGCTACATTAAAGAGTAGCATTTTTCATTGATTTGGCCCACTTCTGCAGAATATTCAACATCTAAGAAATAGCAGAAGACCCTTGACAGGCAAACTAACAATACTATTGCTTTTTCTTACAACCACTGCAAGTCTATTGTGGAGAAATGCAGTAACAATACGCAAGCATACAAAAGGATAATATAAACAAAGACGGATTCTCAAAATTTCATTATTGTCTCTAATTCATCATAACAGTACAGAAATATGTAATAAAAATATATAAATTACATATGAGTAACTGTTTCTCTTTGTAAAGATAACAAAAGTACCAGAAACAAAACCTCACCTAATTTTGTAATTTGTGATCAAATGAAGATTGATATGACATTTTAACCTATAGCCTATGATTGTTATGATATATGACCTATACTTATATTGGATTGATAAACATTGTTCATTGCTTATTGCTATATCAGCTGAAACCAATAAACTATCATTAATCTGTCCCTTCTATTTTGGGCAACTTCTCTGACATGAAACACATGCCCTGACCCAGAACCTTTGGTTATGAGATCATTCCATGTGTTTGGACACAGAGATAGGACTAATAATATTCTAAAAAAATGATTGTTCAGTGAAACCCTTACTAACATGTATCTACACTGTGTTGCAGCATTTTCTTTATTACGTGCCCAAATGCAAAAAATACTGGGTCAGAAACAAATGTGCCACGGAAAACTGGAAATACTTTAATAATAATAATGTAATAGTTGACTTGCAGACTCATGCAGATCATTGTCACTATATTTTTAATGCAAAAAAATAACACATGGGTTTATTTCACAATGTACGCTTCTAAAAAGACTGAATTGCAGTGAATATGTCTTGGTTATTAAATTAAAAAGAAGCAAGAATTCCCTGAAAACGTTTGGGACTAGACAACAGAGCAAACATTTCTATAGTTGTCTTGCAACTTACCATCAGGTAGGGAATCTATACCCCAAGCTCCATCAAAGTATGAGAACAGGTTGTCAAAACAAGAACTTTATTTTAATTTTCATGAAATTTCCTTCATAACGCTGACACTATTCATTGTAGAGTACATATACCCTTGTTTTTCAAGTACCAATCTGAAATACTCTTATCTCCCTTTATTCAATAAAGATACATTAAATCTAATAAAGGGAAGGGTAAAAAGGCACCTGCAAAATATGCAATTCCTCACAGTATATCACTTTCTCGCATCTATACAAACACACACACAAATGAGCAAATGACCACAACAAGAATTGAACTTTTGAAGAATCAAAGCACTCACGAATTACTTTTATCTTGACGTAAACTACATAACAAGAAAATATTTCAAGATCAGAAGATTTTGGAGCATGAAAACACAAATTTACGCGTTTATGGTTGAGCTATTAGAATATATTCCACAACAGGACATCTTTGCACAGTGGGGCAGTAAAATTAATATCTTATGAGTTTTTACTTCATTTCACACTTGTCACTTAATCTGAGCTGAAACCACTTTCACATTATGTATAGACACTGCACAGTATTTCTCCGCATTGCGCACTTCCAGGACTGGTCTTACAACAGCATCCAACCAATGGGAACATCTGTAAAACAAAGAAGAAAAGTTAAGATTACTTTCACTCTTAATTGATAGTTGTACACACATGTAATGAAAATCACATATGCACCCTAACTAGGTGATCCAAACACACACACACACACATGTGCATATGGAATTCAAGATCTGAAGAAATTGGAATTTGTAAAATTTAAAGTTTGTTCACATGATGCTTATTCTTTATGTTGAAGTACTAAATCAGAATTTTATATTTTATTTGTTATGTACTCTAATTACCCTATCAGTGTGTGCCTTGGCTGCCACTACTTTCATCAGGAGGTGAGAAGGTACTAATTTACTATAGTTCAAACAGATTTTTTCATTTTTACACAAGAAACTACTGACCGCAATAAGTTCCTGTAGCATTGTCTAACATATGGAAGGTGTTTTCTGTCATGTCTGAATGTATCATAGCGGAAATTATTTTTTTAAACTATGTTTGCCTAACCTAACTAAACCTAACCTAACCTTACATAATGTTTCTTGGGGATGGAACAAATTTTAACTATGTTTGCCTAACCTAACGTTACGTAATATTTCTTGGTAATATTCATTCCATCCTCAAGAAACACTACATAAGGTTAGGTTAGGTTTAGTTAGGCATAGTTAAACAAAATTAACAATTTCCGCTATGATACATTCACACATGACAGAAAACGCCTTCCAGATGTTAGACAATGCTACAGGAACTTCTTACGGTAAGTAGTTTCTTGTGCAAAAATGAAGAAATCTGTTTGAACTGCAGTAAATTAGTACCAAAAATGGTTGCTCGCACGAGAGAAAATGCATTCCGATGTAATATTGATACGTGTCAACAACTAAAGCGTGTATGCATCAGTGTAACAGGCCACGTCGTAGATAATGTGCATGCACAGTTCAAACCCTGGTGAAAATAGCTCAAAAGCTAGCTTCATTGTGACATAGGTGTGTGTGTGTGTGTACACACACTCTTTCTTTCAATGTGTTTTCTTCATTTCTTCATTGAGAAATTGCTTTTCAGTACTGCTTTACAAACATATTGTATTGTGGAAGCATTTACTTTTGAAGCAGAAAAACCTATATTCGAGTTTTACAGACGGAGCTTCTAGAGTGTTGAACTCACAATTTTGCCTTTAAAGGTGGTTGGTATCTTAAAAGTACTCCTAAACGTCTCCTTAACATACGCAGTAATCGAATTGAATAACATCCAGAAAAGAAGAGACAGAGATTCCTATTTTGACATTTTATTATTTTTACTTCATATAGTTAATAAATACTTCGAAAGTTCAGAGCTCACAGAATCTTTTCAGGCGGAAGGCTTCAAACAATCGTACCAATTTATATTAATTTATTGAAACTAAAATTAAATAATTAAATATTATTTTCGTTGTATAAAACATTCTATTTTTAGTTCGAAGACAATCAACGCGTGTGTACACACACACACACACACACCATCACACACACACACACACACACACACATACATATACAGCATATACAGAATTGATGGTATAAGTTGTAAGGGGGAAATGTACACACTAGGAGAAGCCAAGAGTAGCATTCAACACGTTAAAAGTAAAAGGCAATACACAATGGAAATACGAGTTGTTGAAATTTCCGCATGTTTCTCAATAAGTCTCTAAAGCAACAATTTTATGGAACTTGGTCCTTTATGTTGAACACGACTTCCTGTTTTCCAATCATTCTCCTGACTTTCTTCCTATTCAATTTCTCAAGATTGTAATCTGCATCTTAATCCATGTCTTCCTCTTGTAGTGCATGTATCAATAAAAGTTCAATAATTCTTACAACAACAATACTTGATTGTTGTTGGTTATCACTGTAGTTACTACGAAATTTATTTGAAATGAAAGGGTCCAGGGGAAAATTATTTCAGTGTGAATGACTTTGAAGGGAATACAAAGATTATATATTACGAAGCAAGGTGCAAAGATAAGGTAAAGTGAGACTAAATATTAAAGTTCTAAAGACAGACGTAGCGGGAAACGCCTGCAAACAGAATAATGTCAACCTCTATTCCACGTAGTACGTCCCGGTCTACTTATTGCATATTAACTCTGGCGTCAATACTCAGGGCCAGTATAATCCTATGAAGGATTTTTGTTTTGTGATGTCCACGCGAGTTGTAATTCTCTATTCATTCACTTCATCAGATTCATTTCCATCGTCGCGATTAGTCACACGTGGAAGAAAAGCGGCTTAAAATAACATAATTCAATCAATCAATCAACGATCGACGTAGCATTCGTATGGAAAAACAAGAGGTTACATTATTGCTGTTAAGTTAGCAAGGGCAACGTGCTGCAATCACAATTTGATACAATTTACCTTAGCCATTGGTTTGCCCAATATTTCTGTAGCATCTTAATGACATTGATAATCATGAAAGAAATATATTTTCTAAGTTGCTTCACATGAAATATTTTCTATACACTTTGGAAACTCTTAAATTGTAATACAATTAGTGGCGTAAGTAGGCAGGGAATCACAGATTCGTAACTTCCCTTAAATTTGCCAAACAATCTTTGCAAATGACAGTTACTCATGCATTGATGATTTTGAAAAATATGCTTTCATTATTTAGGGTGAAATTTTAGTTTGTAAGCAACGAAAAATTTTAAAAAATCGATGAAATAGTAACAAATCCATTTTCTTGAAGAATGGGAATTCTGTTTTCATAAAGTGTTTTGTTATTTGTGATTATCATTCTGAATTATTTGTATTTTTAAATACGTACGCGTAATAACATTTTTTATTCCTTTCGTGCATTTCACACGTATCTATTGTGTAGGTATATGGCAACCCTGAAATTGAGTGTAACTCTACATGCAACCTACCAACGCCTTGTGTAAGTTAGGTTACATAGTAAAAATGTCGGAAAACTGTTTGTGAACGCTGTACCAATGGTGGGCTTGTGCCACGGTACCTCATCCCAGTCTTCCTGCCATGTGTCAAGAAGGTAGCAACGAGTGACATTCTACAGGTCCCTGGCTGGCAGAAGATGAACTAGAACATTGCCGTATACATAGGCACAATTGTCGTCAGTATCGACTGCTTGGTTTCCCCTGGATAACCACGTGACTAGGGACCCAACAGAAGCAGAATTTAGCACTGACACAATGGTCGAACGATGAGATGCACTGAAGTCAGCGATTCCGGAGTCTGAAACGCAATGGTCGAATCAGTACACACGGACTTTCTTCAGAGAACGAACATGAGAGAAGTCCACTGTCTTTAGGATTGCTTACAGTTCTGCCATGAGGCAACTGAATCGACTGACTTGGACCCATCCGTACAAAATACTGTAAAATTGGGTTACTGGATCGAAATTCCACAAACTTCTGCTGGTTTTTGGATCGGATTTGGGATGTTTTTTTTTACTATTCCTTACTGAAATACGCTAGAAAAAATTGTGATCACCCTGTATTTTTAGCAATAAAAGAAAAACGATTCTCAATTTCCAGGAGTTGTCAATAAATGCGATTTTCAAGATGAATGGAACTGTTGGTACGGAAGTATTTATTATAAACGTTCATGATGAGTAATACAATGAAATCTCGTCGTGCTGTTTAGTTTATCTAACTGTGGTAATACGCACTTTCGCTTTTCATTGGTTATCGTTTATTTTAGAGACAAGATAAGAGGCAAATACTTCAATGTGTTCTGTTCTTACTTTACAGTAAAGATAATTTATATCGGAAGAGTATCAGCAACAGGAAGTTAACACTTGTCAGAACAATGGGTCAGTTATTGAAATCTTCCCTCTTGGATAAGTGCAACATAATTAGTCTTCACTTTAAGAGATTGTTGAAAAATATTATTGTTACCTTATCTAATACTTACGAGGCATTACAAACACTACTAAAAGAGCAATGCGTCTTCTCGGCCATCTGTACAGAATCACTGAAATCCAACACCAATCATCCATCAGCATATATTACAATATTTCCCCCCTTATCTCCCCTATTCTTGAATACTGCTCCCCTATCTGTACCATGGCTTCAAAAAATAATCTCTCCCGGCTTGATTCTGTCATCAACTTTTTCCTCGCCATTGCTCGCCACAGAATACCTTCTCTGAGGCACCTCCATAATACAGACATTGTGTCTGTCTTGAATATCCAAGCACTACGCACTCGTCGCGAATTAGCAGACATGAAATTCTTGCATTAACTTATGAACAGCAAAATTAAATTCAAATTTCTGATCAGCAAATTTCATCTACGAGACCCAACACGGCCAACCCGCAACGTACAGCTCTTTCACAATCCCACCTCAAGAGCCTTCTACAGCGGTCTCTTATCTACAGGCTTCCTCGCTCATATAATAACCTGCCTCCAAATATTGTCATATTTTTATCAGAGCACATTTTCAGAAAATTGTTAACAATGAATGTGCAATCTTAATTTTTTTTCTCTGCCATCTTGTACTCTAATGTTTTGTTGTTATAATTGTTGTCTTTCTGCTGTTACTGTCTCGGTATAAAATGCTCATTCTGTACCTGTATCTGAAAATGTTAGTAAATATATAAATACTTCTAACATCAATAAACGTTTCTCTATGTTTGATAAAATTAATTATAAATAAGCACTTACTCATTAACAGGGAACGGATTTTATGTACCAAAAAATGTCAGATATCTAATTAGTTATTTTCATCAAATCTTGGAATTCGAAATTCAAACGAGCTAAATAAAATAAACTGTTCTTACGTGATATTAATTGTAATGTGAAATTGAAATACAAAGTGAGCTATATATTTTGTTACTAGAACAATGGGCTTCCAAAGTTTCTTTTTAAGTGCTGAAACATGAATACCCAACTGTTATCCTAAATAACATAATTGTGTTGACTGAAAACACGTTGCATATCGCATGAAGAAATGGGAGTATACTCGTGAATGGGTGACACGCGCAGTAGCAGCGTGAAGTACGTATTTTAGCCTTATTCTCTCACTTGTGCCTTTTTCTAGTGGTATGGGGGAAGGGAAGGCTATGCGAGTTATGTCCACGTCCATTACTTTTTTACTTCGTCTATAATTAGCGCCATTATTTGGACGAGTTAAAGTTACAGTGGTGTAAGTCACTTTCGTAAAAAAAAAAAAAAAAAAAAAAAAAAAAGTCTGACTCACAGCACTTTGCTGATCAACACAATAGCTGTTTCCTTTATCTCTAGACCTTAAACTGTCATCTGTTGACAGTTGAATGAATCTCTGTTTTACTTCACGTTTTCTGTTAACAGATTGACTTATATAGATCTGGTTTCTGTGTCTAAGTTTTTTTTTAAAAAACGTGACTTCAACCACTGTAACTTTATACATTCCAATTCTTCATTTACCCAGTACTTTGTGGTATTGCGATGTGAAATATTTGGCTACCAATGACGCTCGTACCAGTGTACAGCCTGAACGGCGCATCCTACGTTGAATATTCAAGAACTTTGGATTGAAACTCACCTATTTCTAACAACTTTCCTTTCTTTATATTTTTTGCCATGTGCACTAATAACGGAGTTGCTTATGGGAGTAGACCTTCAAGATCTTTCCAATGCAGTTTGAAGCACTTCCATAGCTTGCCCCGATTGCTGAAATATTGCAATTTAAATTTAACAAGATGTTGGGGGGGATGGTTCAAATCGTAGTTTGGACCACTGTAATTTCGGAACTGAAATCTATAAATGTTCATGTTTTCACACATCAGCTGGCTACTTCAGTATGCCAAATTTCAAATGATTAAAAATCTGTGAGGTTGAAAAGTGCCTCTTCATTAGTTGATTTCACGTGGATCTTTGTCTTGATAAGTTTGAGAATAGTAATTTTATATTCGAAATTAAAAAAAAATTGACATGGTTTGGCAACACTAACAGTATAGGTGCTCAAGTGCTGACCATAAAATAGCAAGAAATACCATGAATGATAATTCTGTTTGTCTGGCTCTCCCACATAAGAATAAAGCTTACATTCAATTTGTTCCGTGCATTGAATTCCTAACAAAATGAAGGGCTTCACAAATTTATTCTAAGCATTTTTATTGTGGCTCTGTGGAATATTCCTTTCAAAGACATCGTTCCATCATACATTAAAAATGAGTTCTGTTGCGTCGACAAAGTTTCTGTGCATTGTCATTATTTCATATTTCTACTACTTGACTAATACTTCCCTAGGAAAGATTGCATCTAAATATTAAATGCGTATGTTATTCCTGTTATCTCAAAAACAAAGTTACGTAATCATGAGATGCGAAGGTCACACCAAAAGTATCTTCGTATCTGATAAGAATTTTCGGTATATTTACGTACATTTAATAATTTTCATCAATTCGTGTGAGTTATATTGAGATTTGATTGTCAGAATTAACATGACAAAACATTTATCCCAAGTGCTGCAGTCGTCTGACATTCCGTTCATAAGCTATAAAAGAAAGCCTTTCGAGATCAAGTAATCATATATTTGAAGACTTCTTATCACTTCTCTGTATTTTCCACCAGGATTGAGAATATAAAGTAACTTTTATTTCTTGTGAGCTGTAAGTTAGTTATGTTGATTTTTAAAAATGTTGAAAAATTAAATTCACTGTAAGTATAGTACGAAAGGAATATTTTTTTTCGATATAAATTATAATAACTCATTTTAACGTGCATAATTAATCGGACATTGTAATCCCGGTGTTCAAAAATTCACGACTTGTCGAATTTGTATGTATTAATTCAACCTGTAGTGGAGACTGGGTGTCAAGAATAGTTTACGATATCTTGGTAGGCAAGGCTTAGCATTAAAAGGCCACAGTGCGAGGGCAAAATTGGCAAGAAATGGTGGTGGGGGGGAGGGCAACTGCCCCATAATATTAATATAATTTTATAATATTAAATTCAATATTTACATGTGTAATTTGAAATGCACTCTATTTGTATTTAATTATAATTGATCACCAATCTAAACACACTCATTTTAGTCAAGACTACTAAAATTATCACGATCTTGCTCTAATTTTCTCACTATCAAAGAAATTTCAAATATAAAACCTGCTGTAAAGTTAAACTATTTTCCCCGAGTCACGAGGTATCCTACATGATACAAGGTGAAAATATATCAGTAGAAAATTGCAACAAAATCTTTGATATGTTGTGTTTTCTGAGCATTCATGAATTAGAGTAAATATATGCATTCCGTTATAGCATAATTATTAGGGATTTCATTACAGCATGGAAGAAAGTTGTTTTAATAATATTTTCTTGTCCTATTTTAGGTTATAACTTCTTTACAAGACAATGAAACTTCTGTCAGTCGTTGCGTTGGTGTCGTGTGTCATTTCAGCAATTGGATGCAATGCAGATACCTTGGTGGCAAGTAAGTGCAAGTTATTTACTCTTACTACTATATGAGCTGATGGGTCAATGTTCTTCTCTCTCTCTCTCTCTTTCTCTTTCTTAAGCTTCAGTGGTTCAAACCAGTCTGTCCCAGATCTTCTACCCTTCCACTATAAACCTTATAGTTAAGGGTAGAGTCAATATGGCCCAAGAGAAACAGGATCATTTTCTCGGTTTATGTATTATAATTTGATACATTGTACTCGTAATACATAACTTAACTTAATTATAATAAAGATGATGATAATAATAATGATAATAATAAATTCGATTGGATCAAAATTGTGACGGTTCTGTGAATCCGCACAATATAATTATATGTTTATTGAAATTATTAATTTCATATTATAAAAATCACTTTATATTAACGTTTAAAAAAATGTATAATTATTAGTTTGTACAACGTTAATTATGTTTTATGTTATTCATTGCACTATACGCTGTATAAACGAGATATTTGGAATTCTAACGTTGATATAGCAACGAGAATCAATAGTCATTATGTAGTAGTGTGTCTGGCAAAAATGGAAATATAGGTAATAGTGAACTGCATATTACTCAGTTATTTCACTAATATATAGACCTATAGAAGTTGTATCTTCACCTTCGCGTTTTAGTTTCAAATATTTATGAACGAAATGTAATAGTGCAAATAATTGACTTGTGCACATCACAGTATAATTGGTGGTCCAGTATTGTGGAACGTTATCAGCACGATCTTGAGTGATGTGTTTTGCGTAAGTGTTAACTTACACCATTGTTCTCGTGAGTCTAGTTTGTACATAAATTTATATTATGTACGCATCAAGTAATCCTTATAATCTGAGATCCAAAATAAGTCTTACAGCTAGATCTATCAATTGTGGTGATGAACCTGATGAATCACAAAATAAGAATGGTGCCATGAATATGGTGAAGTGCTGCAAAGACCCCGATAAGGAAAGGTTGGTAGCTTGTGGAAATTGTGGCCATTGGTATCATTTACAATGTTTGGGTTTGTCCGATAAGCATTGGGAATTATACCAGTTAAATGAAAATTATTTCTGTACAGATTGTGATCCTTCTTATGATCCGTTCAGTATTGAAGCTTTCGTGGAATGGAAAAGAAGTCAAGAAAATGTTCAAGAAATTGACATTCGTCCTTCTGTGTTGGCAGAGACGTCAACGGGGCAAAGTAATGTTCCTTTTCAAATGTTTGATCTGCTGGCAGAGTTAAGAAAAATCAGTGAGTCACAACATATGGAATTTACAAAAATTAGGGAAACTCAGGAGTCTCAACAGCTTGAGTTTACAAAAATGAGGCAAACTCAAGATTCTATGAGGCAAACTCAGGAGTCTCAACAGCTTGAGTTTACAAAAATGAGGCAAAATCAAGAGTCTCATCAGCTTGAGTTTATAAAAATCAGGGAATCTCAACAGGAAATTCAAAATTCACAGCAACTACTTAAGCTTGACTTCCACGAATTGAGTACATCGTTACGAAAGGAATTAGCTGAAGTTGCCGAGTCCTGCAAATTAGCAACACGTTCATTACATCAGGAAATGGAAAGAGAAGTGCAAGGACTAACAGAGAAAATCGAGGAAGTCAACACTACTTGTACAGAGAATTCTGATAAACTTGCTGGATTGACTGATCAGATTACAGAATGCCAGAACAATGTTTCAGGGTTGTCTCGGCAAGTTCAAAGACTTGAAGTCGTTGTGAGCAAGGACGAAATAACTAAGCGCGTGGAAGCATGTGAGGAAAATATTACTAAGTTAACATCTAATATTTCGACTAATGTTGAATCAAGTAATCCTGTACAAGTTTACAGTTCTCATGTGAATAGTAACTGTCAACCTGGTATTCCTGCACGGAACCTAACCTCTTCTAAATCATCTGATTCTTCAGCGTGTGATGTTTCTGATGATGAACACAATCGCATTGCTTCACAAAGACACAAACGTTCTAGAAATAATCGAGTGAGAACTAGTAATACTAACAAGTTATGTCAATCAACCCGTTCTTTATATTCTGATGGTTCTGGTCAGCAAAGAAAGAGGCAAGTAAACCAAAAGTCAGCAAATCCGCAGAATCATCGATGTGATTATCCTGACAATTGTTTGCGTTCGCTTACTCAAGAACCTCGACGGCTGGTAAGATTGAATGAACTTACTGTTCTTCCTAAATATTCTGGAGATCCTGAAAAATCAAGTCCACGTAAGTTTATGAAAACTTTAACGTCCTACTTAGACTTACTGCAAGTTCCTGACATGCAAAGGCTTGAATGTATTACTAATTGTTTTCAAGGACCTGCAGAAGGTTGGTATAATACTCATGTCCATTCGTTTACATCGTACAAACAGTTTGTTGACGAATTTCTGAATCACTACACGTCTTATTCGTTAACTCAGGCTCAATTATCTGAACTTAGATGTCGTAAATATGATCCTAAATCGACGAGTAGTATGGAAGTTTTTGCTATTCGTACGCATTCAGCATATTATAATTTAGTTGATCGTCCGAATGATGCAGAAGTTATTGATATTTTAATCAATCAGTTGCCCACATCTATTTCACAAACAATATTAGCTGCTAGATTAGTTAAAATGGATGATGTAATTGCGTTACTAAAGAGGTTGGATTTAGTGAATTCAAGATCAAACAAGAGTTTTAATGTTCATGATAATGTACGTGAAAAAAATTTCCGACATGATGGGAATAATTCTAAAAGTTTTACCGACAATAATAGTGCAAGGGCAAAACTGAGAGTTCAGAGTGTTGCTAAAAGTTCATCGTTTGTGAACGATGATGAACCTAATGGAAATCAAGGTTCAAGACGTAACGTAAGACCTAATGATACTGTTCATTTTGTTTCTTCTAGCGATGAAAATAAAAGAAATAAGATTCCACGTACAATCAAACTCCAGCCAGAAGACGATGATATTTAATAGAAATAATAATTTTGGGAAACCTAACCTAACTAACAGACCATATATTCGTTACAGACGTAATGGTGCAGGAACTCAAAATTTCCGGCAAAATAGAAGTCCACAAAGCTCACGATACTTCAACAATAATGGTAGATTTATGAGCAACAGTTTCAATGCCAGAAACGAGCAAGAACAACAGCAATTTACACTGCGTCCTAACTCTCAGTTCTCTAACAATAATTTCCACTCATTCCAACCATGCAGTGTATGTGCCAATTGCGGATATTCGTCTTCTCAGTTGTCAACGGGAAACAGTTGCAATGCAACTGCAGTGGCGAATACTCCATTAAATGAAAATGCTCCATCTTTCGATCCAAGAGAAACTTCTTGTAAACAGTTCATTTCTTCTGTCCCTGAAGCAACATTAAACGAACGTCGCGGGTGAACGTGGACCAGTTTGCTCGCACTAACATAATGGAGGGTCCGTCTAAATCATATCGTAGTGATAATATAGGCACAACTTGTCAGTATGCTGTATTAAGTAATTCCGTTTTACCTGAAGTTGATCATTGTTATCCACTTTCAATATTTTTTCAATTAGATTGGTACGAAGATGAACCTACTTGGATTTTAAATGATACTGGTATACCTACTCCTATTACTGATCAACCTTTGATCACAGGAACAGTTTGCGGTACTACGATACAGTGTGTCATCGACAGTGGAAGCCAGTGTAATTTAGTCAGTTATGAATTATGGTGCAGTATAAAATCAATTATTCCGAGTGCCAAACTGGATACAGTGGATCAACTTAAGTTATTGCCGTTTGCAGGACATCAGAAGTTTCGTGTTGCTGGTCGGAAGATTATAAGTATTTCAATTAACTCGGAAGTTTTTACTTTGGAGATGTTCGTATTGAAGCAACTGCATGCTGAATTAATTCTCGGAATACCATTTTTAAGGCAATACAAAGCTGTACTCGATTTTAGAAGAAACGAAATTAGTTTGATGGCGTCTACTGGTTCCGAATTGGTTCAGCCATTTAATTCTAGCAAAATCACAACTGATAGGGATCGCTGCCAGATGCAGGAAGTTACTATAGTCAAAGAAGCAGAAAATTTACTTGTCGTTTCTCTAGATCAGATCACAACGAAGGTGCGGTCGTGTGAATCACTCAACACGGAGCAGCAGTCTCAGCTTGAGAATCTAATAATAGAATACCATAGTTTGTTTTCTGATCGACCCCGATCTGCATTCGTAGAACCTTATCGAATTGAACTAGACACAAAGGAACCAATCAAGGCACCTATATATCCGGTAGCGTTCGCCAAAAGAGCAGCGTTAGAAAAGGAACTAGAGAAATGGAAGGCCTGGGGAATAATTAAAGAGATGTCTTCGCCTTATTTAAACCCAGTACATATCGTCCCAAAATCTAATGGTGAGTGGCGTCCAGTGGTGGATTTTCATCGCCTAAACCAACATGTAATTTCACCACTTACCTATGTTGAACCTATAAACGAGCTACTTCAACATTTTAAGGGTGCAAGATATTTTTCTTCGATTGATCTCTCCTGTGGATATTTTCAAATACCACTTACGCCCGACTCATATAAGTACACAGCTTTTTCGTATCGAGGACGACAGCACGTGTTTTGTTACTTGCCATTTGGTATAAAATCAGCTGTTTCTGTTTTTGTTGAGAGGATGAATAAGGTGTTTGGACCGGAGACTCATTCATTTCTGATGATATATGTGGATGACATTTTAATATTTAGCCCAACAATAGAGAAACATTTTGAACATCTTGATTATGTTCTACAGACATTGCAGAAGACGAACATGTCCATAAAATTTGCCAAATGCAAATTTTTCCAAACGGAAATTAAGTTTTTGGGTCATGTGGTGTCTGGTTCCGAGATTAAGGTCGATCATGATAAAGACTCAGCTATTCTACAGTTTCCTGTTCCTCAAAACAAAAATTCACTTCGCAAATTTTTGGGACTGGCAAATTGGAGAAATCGTTTTATACAGGGATTTTCAGATATCGCTAGTCCATTATATTATCTTTTACGCAAGAATGTGCCATTTTATTGGACACCTCAGTGTCAAGAAGCTTTCTTGTTATTAAAGAATGCTCTAATTTCAGCACCAGCATTGAGTCAACCCGACTTTGAGTTGAGGTTTTGTGTTTCTGTTGATGCAAGCCAGAAAGGATTAGGTTGTGTACTTTGGCAAGTTGATAATGATGAAATTCGTGTCATACAATACGGCAGTCGTTCTCTTAGAGGAGCAGAGATTACATATAGTACACACGAATTGGAATGTTTAGCTATATTATTTGCTTTGGAGAAATTTGCTATATATCTTAAAGGAACTGATTTCAACTTATATTCAGATCATAAGTCGTTGTCTTGGCTTAAAACTGCACAATCACTTAATTCTCGTCTTACGAGATGGGCTCTCAAACGGCAGTGTTTTGATTTCACGTTATATCATGTTCCAGGAGTTTCGAATAATATTGCTGATACGTTGAGCAGATTTCCGCCTTGTACTACTTATTCTGCACTTGATGATAAATTATATATCAATCAAGTAATTATGGAAGATTCACAAGATGATACTTCTTCTATTTGGTTAAAAGCTCAACGAGCAGATGAAAAATGCAATAATATAATTTCTCACCTGGAAGATAGTACAACGAATAAAGACTTTACAAAGTATCTTCTTCACAACAAAATTCTTTTTTATAAACCCAATTCAGATGAAATTTGTAAACTTGTAGTGCCACGTGAGCTTATACCTTTGGTATTGCACAAAATGCATGATTTAAATGGACATTTTGGTTATCAGAAGGTTTTAACAGCTTGTAGAAGAGCATATTTTTGGCCGTACATGAGAAAATCAATTAGAAATTACCTGAAAGATTGCTTAGAATGTGCACGAACAAAGATTGTAGGTCGGCCGTTGAGGAGAGATGAATATCACGTCGTTTCTCACAAACCACACGATTTCCTCTCTATTGATTTAATCGGAAAATTACCAAGATCACGTACATATGAATATCTCCTCACAATTGTAGACGTTATGTCAAAGTTTGTTATGATTTATCCGTTAAGAAAAGCGACTGCCAGGGAAATTATCAATCGTTTTGAAGAACACTATTTTAAACATTACCCTGTATGCAATGTATTATTATCAGATTGTGGAAGCCAATTTACATCAAATGAGTGGAAAGCCTACATGGATTCAAGGAAAATTAAGCATATTACTACCACTACATACAATCCGAAATCTAATCCTATTGAGAGGTACAATAAGGAGATTGTTAGGTTACTGCGATTATTCTGCAATGATAATCACACCACTTGGTATCCAAAAATAAATTCTATTATTCAGTTATTAAATCATTCATGCTCTTCAGTTACCGGATTATCTCCTAGTGAACTTTTCTTACATGAAGATATGAAGGACTCAATATTTGAAGAAATCGGCTGGCCAGAACAAATTAAATCTTTGCCATGGAAACGCAAATTGTTTTTAGCAGAAATCAGGACTAGACAATCTAGAAGAAGTAGAAAGATTAAGAATGCATTGAACTCGATCAAACTTCAAACAGGAGATTTGGTTATGATAAAAAATAGGCAAGTTAGTTCTAAAATTAACAGCCAGATTCATAAATTGTTCAACTTGTATATTGGGCCATTCCTTGTCAAGGAAATTAAGGACAATAATGCAATTCTTTACACAATGAACCAGCAATATTATGACAAGGTGAACTTTTCAAATCTTCGAGTGTTTAACTGTTCGGAAGAAAAGAGGAATCAACTCTTGTCTGAAAATTAAATTTATGAGAGTAGATACTGGAAAAAGGAAACCATTCTGTTTATTATTTTGTACAATTGAATGTTCTATTATGATCTGATTTGTTATTACCTGTTAGGCACAAATCTGTTTATGTGCAAGTTGTTGTCGAATGTCAGATAATATTGTGCATTTGTAACTTTGTTTTAGTTATGTTGATAACATCTGACTGATTTATAAATGAAAACTCCTCCTCGTTGTTTCGTAGTTTTCACTTTCCCGGAGCAGGGGAATGTTGTGACGGTTCTGTGAATCCGCACAATATAATTATATGTTTATTGAAATTATTAATTTCATATTATAAAAATCACTTTATATTAACGTTTAAAAAAATGTATAATTATTACTTTGTACAACGTTAATTATGTTTTATGTTATTCATTGCACTATACGCTGTATAAACGAGATATTTGGAATTCTAACGTTGATAACGAGAATCAATAGTCATTATGTAGTAGTGTGTCTGGCAAAAATGGAAATATAGGTAATAGTGAACTGCATATTACTAAGTTATTTCACTAATATATAGACCTATAGAAGTTGTATCTTCACCTTCGCGTTTTAGTTTCAAATATTTATGAACGAAATGTAATAGTGCAAATAATTGACTTGTGCACATCACAAAATGAAGGAAAGACGTAAGTACAGAAAACTACTGTTATCACGCGTATATAAGTTACTTACTTTGTAGAGAAATTATTTTGTACATAATCTCGGCCATACAAAATAAGAGGTAATAAATAAACAACAAATAAATAAACTTCTTCACATCCTTGCAACTTTAATGTGTGTTAAAAGTAAAGGCTAAATGAGTTTAGTAAAGGGAATATCAATTTGTTCCAAGGCAAAGGAGTTACTTGGTTCAAGAAGTAACCGAGTGACAGTTTCAATTACTCATTTAAAAAAGTCAGTCACTTACAGATACTGATTCCAGAAAAATAACTCTAACTTGTATAGTTACTTCTCCACTGGGAATTTTCGTGCAAACAAATTCAAGCAATCAATTATCATTAAGCACAATATAATAAAAATATGAGGACTTACAGGAATTTCTGGTACTTAATTGGTTTAAGTGTTTATGTATTTATTGGGTTGATGCATAAGTCCGTAGCATTTTAAATATTTCAATTTTCTAGCATTGGTATCGGTGGGAATCGATGAGAGTAATGGGGGAACCCCCGAATGTATCCTAACCTCCACCCGCATACATTCGAGGGTATGCGCATGTCCCAGTGCCTCTGATATAAACTGGGACGGCAGTTGCTCGTATTACGGTTCACCCATTATTGTTGCACACACTACCTTTATTTAAATTATCCTTTACTACAGTACACATATATATATATATAAAACAAATATAAGAAGAGAAAGAAAAATATATATATATATAAGACACATACATATACATGGTTCCCAATACAGTGATTTGATTATTATATGTAAATTACAAGTCACAAATTACACATTACAGTATTGTTAGTGGTCTTCACAGATACCAGCACATAGTTATATTTTAGTATAATTGTGTCATTTTTATTTAGTTATGTTTATTTTATTTCTTTTCACATCCTTTTTCTTGTTTTATGTATGCACTGTGATCCGGATTCCGGACTCCCGGAATCTATAGTATGTTTAATCCATGCCGCAAGACGAACCGCCAAGGACAGATCGCAATAGGTTGAGGACCTTTAGTTATTTGAATTTATTGTTTGGGAGATTGCTCACCCCAGAGGCTAGGTGTTCTTATCCCTGTCGGTTCGTCCTACTCCTCCTATTTCAGTCCATGACTTATGTAGCTTGAGTTGCGTTTGAAATATTTTAAAGTTAATATTAATTGTACAAAAGAGTAAATAAGGTATGACAACAATAAAATAAAATAAAAAATAAAATAAAACAATATTGAAATGCTAAGTTGTCGATCAAAATGGGTACACTCTGATCTTCATTATATGACATACAGTGAATTAAGTTGTTTTTTTTTTTTGAATTTGTTAGAATTTGAATAAAAATAATTTAAATGAATAATAATATAGTGCTTGTTTAATTTGATGTTAATTAGTTTGGGGTTTAGATTAGACATTGGAATGCCAATGTCACCGGGTGCTGGAATACCAGCATACCATATTTCTTTAAATTTTTATTTTTATTTTATTTAATTACTATATATTTTAACCTGGCTTCCGCCACTCTCAACAAATAATCTTTGTGCTTTTCCCCTAGCATCCGAACAGGACGAATTCTTCTTCTTTCTGCGGCTTCCCGTCTTCCAGTTGATACCACGTAGTGCCTTCTTCTTGATACAGTTGGTGGTGCCTCATTGTTCTTCATCATTCTCTTCCTCCTGCTCGAGGGCCGGGGTGATCCTTTGCCTTTGTATTCTCGCACTTCTCCTAGGTTCTTCCGGTGTTTGTTGGCTGTTTGTGGGGGCCGTGTTACGGTGTCGTGTGTTGAATTTCTTCTTTTGAGACTTCGTCAGCCAAGATCTTCAGATTTTGAATTTGCTGCTCGCATAGAAGTGTTCTAATATCAAAAGTAGGAAGTTCTCTTCGCAAAGTTTTGATCCTGTCAGTTGTTTCCGGGCAGAAGAAGACTCTATGCTCGGGAGAATCCTCCGTAGCTCCGCAGTAGGTACATTTCGGTTCCAGGGCACTGCCAATTCGGTGAAGATATTTGCCATACGGTCCATGTCCTGTTAGAAGATGCAACAGGCCCCCTGTATGAAATATTTTTGTCTGTGTACTGCTTCGGACATCCGGGATAAAGGTATATGTCCGTCTCCCATTTTCGGCATTGTTCCATTCCTCTTGCCATCTGTCCAACAGGGATTTTCTCATTTCATGCAGGGTTGGGGTGAAGTTTCCTATACAGGAGATCATTTTGTCTTCATTTCCTTTCTTAAAAAAGTATCTACCCGCCCTCCATTTTACTTCTAAATCTAAAGGGAGATGTCCAGTCAGGGTTAGCAATGCTTCTGTGGAAGTTGTTCCAAACGCGCCTGTTGTTCTTAGCAATATTCTTCGTTGAGAAGCCCTGAGAACTCTGACGTTCTTTTTCAAAGCTAGACTCTCAAACCAGGTAGAGGCTGCGTAAGTCACAATGGAGTAGTATATTGCTCGGATATATGCTTCGATTGTGCTTGGTTTCAGGCCAAACTGTTGGGATGCCACTCTGGTGAGTTTACCCATCGCCATTTCCGCCTTTGCTGTAATGTTTTTGATATGTACTCCGAATTTTATACCCTCTCCCATGGTCACGCCGAGGTATTTAAAGTTGACCGATCTCTGTATAGCTGATCCCAGTATCCTAATGGATGGATTCCTGCTGGTGCTAAGATGGCCTTTAGCGATAAGATATTTAGTCTTCTCTGCCGACAGTTCTAGTTTAGCGTCTCTGCACCAGTCTCCCAAGGTTTTTAAAGCATTGTTTGCCTTGCGTTCCACCTTAGCTCTAGAGTCGTCAGCGCAGACCAGGACGATATCATCCGCGTAGGCTATAATTCTGACCACGTCCGGATTCTCACCCAGGGTACGAAGACAAGGTTCTAAGTTGATATTCCACAGGTGAGGACCCAACACTGAGCCCTGTGGGCATCCCTTCGTCGTGGTTTTTGTTAGTTTGTTATCGCCTATCCTCAGGGAGACCCTGCGATTTCTAAAATAGTCCTCCAAAATTTGAAACAGTGTGCCTGGACAATTTATTTTCTTTAAAGTCTGAAACAGGTTAGGCCACCAGAGGTTGTCAAAGGCGCCGCTGATATCAGCGAAGATAGCTACAACTATTTTCTTGTTTGATCTTGTAACTTCCTCCTTCAGGGCGTTTATTGCATCTTCCGTCGATCGGCCCTTTGTGAAACCGAACTGGCTACCTGTGTTGCCACACATGGTTAGAAAGTCTTGCAATCTTTTGTTTAACATTTTCTCGAATAATTTCCCTATAGTATTGAGGAGGCAGATGGGCCTATACGACTTCAAACTTTTTTCGTCGATCTTGGTTTCCTTTTTAATTACGGCAAGTTTTCCCTCTTTCCATGATGCAGGGAATTCCTTGCGAATCAAACACAAATTAAACAGGGCCGTTATGAAGTTAATTGTTTCGGGGGCGGATAGTTTAAGAATTTCTGCAGGAATTCCGTCTGGCCCTGGTGCTTTACCATTTTTCATAGTTGCCAATTCTCCAATGACCTCCTCCGGCTCGAACGGTACAATGGGTATGGAATTTGGACATTGTCTGCAGCTTGTTCTAACCTCCTTGTTCTTTTCGTTGTCGGTTTCCTCCTCGTCATCCGGCAGCAATCCATGTAGTAGCAATTCTCCTGTCTCCTTCATGTCTCTTGTAAAAGAGCCATCCGGTTTTCTTAGTGTTGTAATACTTTCTTCTACTTTTATTTTATTTGTCATTATTTTATAGGGTAATCCCCACTTGTCCCGTTCCAGGTTGTTTTTTACGAACTTGCACCAGTTTTTGTATTTAAAATCCTTCAGCTCCGCTGCGTAGCGGGCTTTATCCCTGCGATATGCCTCTAAATATACTCCTCTGTTGTGAATATTTGTTTTCTGGTATTGCCTTCTGGAGTTTCGCATTTTGGCTCTAAGCTTGGTGAGATTTGTAGACCAGGGTTTTTTCCGGGTATTGTGTAATCTTCTCGGTGTTGAAGCCGCTATTCCGACCTGAAGATTTTTTGTTAGAATTTTCGCCCATTCATCTGTACTCTTCCATGGTCCGGGATTTTTTGGTAAGTTGATGTTAGCGAGTAAGATCTCCTTATCGGTCTTATTCCAATTGTACGCCGGAGCTGGTTGGTCAATTTCTGCTTGTGGTGATTCTAATCTCACATTGAAGGAGATCACATTATGATCACTGGTTGTGATCATATCATGCACCATCCAATTTTCTATTAATTTCGACATTCTGTTATTTGTCAATGTTAAGTCAATATTGCTACTTGCTCCCGCTCGTCCTCTATATGTAGGTGGATTTCCCTGAATATTTTCTATTATTAAATTTAGTTCTGCTATTAAATTCATCATTTTTTCTCCATTATTATTTATTTTCTTTCCAAACCATAGGGGAGAGGAAGCGTTGCTGTCCAGTGTTAAGAGCAGTTTTTGATTTGGATACGCTAGGCAGGCATTCCTGATTCGGGCAGTATACACTTCAATATTGTGGCTGTATTGGCAGTAGCAATTTACTATTATAAAATTTAGTTTGCCATGATTTACTTCTATACAATTTATATGCGTGTCGGAAAAGTGTGCAATTTTCAAAATGGTTGTAGCCTTGTTAAGTGACACTATTGCA
The DNA here is from genome assembly GCF_977018435.1 of Lepisma saccharinum. Taxonomy (NCBI): domain Eukaryota; kingdom Metazoa; phylum Arthropoda; class Insecta; order Zygentoma; family Lepismatidae; genus Lepisma; species Lepisma saccharinum. The sequence continues at coordinate 45,124,548 of NC_139251.1, forward strand.
GATTTCGTATTTTGGTCTTGATTGTATATTACCCTTGCTCCAATAGGGACATGGATAATCTTCCCGTTTAGGAAATATGGCTCCTGGAGTAATAGCATGTCCACATTATTGTTTCTAGCGTATGTAAAGATTTCTTCAGTCGCTAACACCGCACCGTTCAGGTTTACCTGCAGCATCTTCAGTTTGTTTTCGTGTTCCTTAATTAATGACGTACTACCGAGGTCCATAAAGGCCATGGGTTCGCCGAATTCTGTACAACTCTTCCATGACTCCTAGCAAAATCTGCATATACTTCTTCCAAATTTAATTCTAGGTCTCGTCGTCCAAATGCTATTTTTAATAATTCATGCAGTTTATCAGGGTCCACCGGGATATTGCAGCATCTTAGGAGCATTTTGTCCACGACTTCCGGATGCGGGAAGGCAATCTGCTTTCCTCCATCTTGTTTCAGACGGACGAGCAGGCGGAGAGCGGTTATTAGATTTTCCTTTTCTTCAAGTCGACTTAATTGGAGATTTAGTTCGAACTTTTGATATATTCGGGTGGGATCAATCGGGGAAATTGGGAGATCCGGTGGGTCCGGGTTCTTTATTTCCATCATAATAGGCTTTGTGAAGTTTGGGTACCTTACTTTTGTATCTTCTTCGGGTTGAAGAGAATCTGGGTTATGTGACGTTCGAAGTTGGATATTGTCGGGTTTGTTTCCAGTTGGTGATTTAGATTTTGGACAGAAGGGAGTTGCTTCCGGGTTCATTGTTGAATTCGAATGGACTTCTAGTGTGTCTGGTGGGGAGGGGGGTTGAAGGAGGTGGATATGTGTCTCCATTTGAGAGTCTGTGGGGAAATGGACATAGCTATCTGGTGTGTCTGGTGGGGAGGGGGGTTGGAGGGGGTGGATATGTGTCTCCATTTGGGAGTCTGTGGGGAAATGGTCATAGCTATCTGGCGTGTCTGGTGGGAGGGGGGTTGAAGGGGGTGGATATGTGTCTCCATTTGGGAGTCTGTGGGGAAATGGTCATAGCTATCCGGGGATCCTAGACAAGTCATTGACGAGGCAATCGAGGGTGTTTCTGGAGGGGTGGGTGGTGGTGAGGGGAGAATTAACTCAGGGGGCGAGGCTGGATCGACTAGACACGTGGATCCCTTAAAGGGAGGTGGAACAACAAAAGCACATAATTTCAGACCAGGGATTTTTTCGCTCAATAAAGGTTGGTAATGAACAGTAGGAGAGCCCCGCATCATGGAGGTGGGAAAAAGAAGGAAGAAGTTAATGTATTGGTAGGTTGGGGGGGAGGATATTTCGCCTATTGGGTTTGAGTTAGACAGTTGAAGTGAGAGCGGGATTCTAAACGTATGATTTATTATATTCCTAAGTTCTTGTCTTATTCGGAGTTCGTAGGCCGCCGCTCTTGCCGCATTTCGACGTCGGCGGCTGGGGGTGTTTTTGCTTTTTCTTCTATTATTATCATTACGCTCCATAGTTCGTTTTTTCGATCAGCCTTTGTAAAAAGAACTTCATTGTCGGGCATTCCTTAGGATTTTCGTTGCAGTTTCTTTTTCTTTTAGTGCAGGGTATACATATCCTTTGCTGTCCCTCCCTCCTGCATTGTTCCCTCTCGTGTCCCACCTCACCACACCTGTCGCAGCACCTCTCCCCCCTGCAATGCCTTCCAACATGTCCATAGTCCCTGCACGTTGCGCAGGTTGGGACTACAAGGTAGTCCTTAATGGACAAGGACACGTATGCAAGGTGGATTTTGTCAAAGGTAAGTATTAATTTTCTGATTTTGGGGTCCAGTTCATACACCCTGTGCGAAACAGTCTTATTTCGTGGGCCGGTTTTGAATCTGAATTTGAATTTTTCTTGAAATTCCTGGTATGGCATCCCTAGTTTGCTTTCAATTTCATTGAGCACATAAAATTCTTCTGTGATGCTCGCTTCCTCCTTGCTTGTAGGAACGTCATACATAATCATCAAAGGATTACGTTTTTTAGGGAGGTCCGCGTTTAGGTGTTTGTTCTTAAGATTTGGGTTTTTTAAAAAATTTTCTACATCTTCCTTTGTGGATGTTTCAATAATTAGGGTTTTGGGGGTTGATCTCATGGCCTTTATCCTTACTCCCTCCCTAACTGGATCCACAGAGGCAGTAAAGTTGTCCCAGATTGCTCTGGTGTTTTGATTATCCGTGGCAGTAATAAATACTGTATGGCTTGCCTTATCAGTCACTTTCTGAATTTGGTTTACCTTAGCGCTTTGTTGTGCTGGTTTAGAAAGGGATTCGGCATAGGTAGGTTTGATCATTGTTGAATTAGGCTTTGCCTCCAGAATTTGGCATGCTGTTCTTAGGGATCGGCTATCTGCAACCTTTTCCATGTATAGCTGGTTTTGCTTGGCAAGTAGTTCCAAGAATTGGGCCCTTTTATCCGCTGATATACTTTTTTCTTTAAAAATCATTGTTGTTAGCTCTAATTGTATTTTCTGAAATGCTCCTAATTGTATTTCTGTCGAATCCGGCAGGATTTCCGCCATTCGACTTCCTGAGGGGGTGGGGGTGGGTAAGGGGTTTGGGTTGGTGTTGTCTTCATTGAGCCGCGAGGCTACAGCCAGTTCCTCATTACTGGATTGGTGTCTCCTCTTAGAGTGAGGAGGGGTGGATTCGGGGGGTGAGTGGGCCAAACCACCCCTTCTGAAGGGGTCGAATGGTTGTTCGGGGGGTTGATCCGATTTGGATCCCACTCTGTTCCTCGGGGTGGCTCCGGGAGGAGCCGGCATTCTTCTTATTTAACTATACGGCACTTGTAATGTCATTTATCGGCTCCGAAAAAGTTCCCGCGCGAAAGGAGACGCACGTGGTCCAACTGTCACTTCAAAGCAACAATAACAAATCCACGTGCTCAGCCACCTCAGATGATTTCCTGCCACACACACTGTGACGTCAAAATGTCACACGTATCCTGCAGACTCCACGTAGCTGGTTGACACGCTATCGAGTCGCGACACTAGCACTTTGCACCACTTCACTAAAACAGTTGCAGAAAAACCACCCCTTGGAGATAAGGGTTGGGGGCTGTTTTGTTAAACAGGGGACGAAGTTATCTACCTTGTGGTATGTGTCCCATTCCTTAGCGGGGCTTAGCTTTAAAGTTGCAAGAATGTGAACACAGAGTTTGATTATATCAGAATTAAGCCTAAAGCGCCCATAAGATTAACATGGGGTAGGTATCGGTGGGAATCGATGAGAGTATCGGTATTTATATGGTTGTTGGTTCAAAGTACCCTACGTAGTACTCTCAACTTGTAAATTTTAATAGATTTGAAAATTTAGGGCGCGGGGAAGTATGCAAGTGCCCCCCTTGCCACCGCTAAGTTACTCCTATTAGAATTTCAAGCTCTTCTTGTTACTGATAGATACTTGAAAGATAAAAGTTTATCTTAAAATGGTTTCGAACATACCAAACCTATACCGCGTTAGGTACATCCTGTCATGTTTCCCGCGCTTGAGGATCGTTGGCTAGCAGAAACCACACGACGTTGCCGTTGTAGACAGAGTGAACCCTGCCTTGGGCCGAGCTGAGGTCAGGTTGCACGTAAGATACGCAGGAATGTACGAATTCAACACCACACTAATCAGCACAACGCTTATAAAACAAGTTTCTTGCAGACACCAACAAAACACATGGGAGTTAGACTGCAACGTGGCAACGCTGTCTGCGTAAGCGCCTCTCTGTTGGCTTCTATTCGCTCCTCGCTGCCCAGCAGACTACTTTTCCCTCGTTTCTCATTGGCGCAGAAACTGACGAGTGATCGCTAGCGCGGGAAACGTGACAGGTTGTAACTCACGCGGTATGTAGTTGAGCTGCTTGTGATGAAGCTCTATATTTAATGTCTTTTCCGTGCAAGAAGGTTGAAGATGCTACAGAAACCGTAGCGCATTTGAGCCGACGTCAAGCGTAGCAAGAATGTCGCCCAACGTGGGGTACGTAGCGACAATCTCGGTGGCGAAACCAGTGATTTATCCACACACAGCAACATCCTACAACACCCCCCCCAGACATCGTCTCAAAATTTCCTCAATACCCTTAAAATGTTTCACTATAGGCTCAAGTTTGGCTCTAAATATATAGCCTATCATTACACACATCATATAGACAGAACACAAACGTGTCAATTGACACATATACGTTGACTCCAATAACACATTAACGTGCAAGCTGCAAATTATGCACTTTTTGGTGTATCTAAATATACACAGAAATGCATAAAATGGCACTCTCATCAGCTGGTGTTCCATGTGATGCATTAGAAATGCATCAGTTGGGAAGATCAGACAAAATCGTTTCAAAGATAGCAAAATTTCACATATAGCTGTGTCAATTCATGCATTAAAAATGAATTTATATAATTGTGTATTTTGATATGTTGCTGTATTTAAACCACTCGTACAATATGTATTCTCAAACTATGTATTATAATTTTCGCAACTTTCAAATTAATAATGGCCTTCAACGTGTTTTATTATGTTTGATGTTTGATTCTTTTTTGTCACAAGTTTTTACATTGTGTTTGTAGAGAGAGTGTGATCCTGTCTTCCAGAATAGCACATGAGAGTAAATTGCGTCATGGCATCAGTCAACTATTTCAGATTCCACCTATTGTAGAGGCGGATAATAATACTTAATAGTTTTGAGAAGTGTGTTATTACCGAATTGTGGTTATTATAGAATAATTAACGATAATTATAAAAGCGTGGTGTTTTGATCATTGCAGACAATCGAAGCAGAGTGTTTGAATATGGACCAGGGCACCAAGTGGGACGCCACATTTACCACACGGAGCAAAGAGTGTGGAACGAGGCAGTAATTGCTTGTACACTGCAAGGAGCATACTTAGCTGTCATCAATTCAGTTGAAGAACAGAACTCTGTAAAAAACATTTTTGCGAGTTACGGCGCCCCTGCGGAAGGTTATGCGTTCATTGGATTTCACGACAGGAACGCTGAGGGACTCTACGAGACGGTTCTAGGTGAGTGGTGAAATCTGTCGCTGTTACTATTGTTAGTTCGAGTTTTGGTTTTAAGTTCACTTTATGCACAGGAAGGATAATCAGAATTGGATCTACAGTTTAAAATGGGATTTGAACTACTGTGCCTCCACCGGGAACTGAACCTGGGGCACCTTAATTACAAGGCGACGATGTTACCACTACGCCATCGGAGAAGCCGTTATTATGTCATTAAAACACAGTATAAATTAACATAATGCATTTTCGTATCGGTTGAATTCTCTTTGCCGATACCAATGATCTTGAGTTGCTGAAAGAGCGTCCAAGTGAAGCAATTCAAGATTTGTCCTTTTCAAAGATTCGTTCAACCTTCCTTGTGACTTGGGGGTCCAACACAGGAAGTTCCATGTAGATTTCCGATAAATCGGTACCCTCTTGGGAACTGTCCAAATTACAAACGCTCATTTATTCTTTACTATTGAAGAAAAATCAATGATTTTACACACAATCGAACCAGCTCGACCCTCTCTATCGGTTAAGCGGGAAATGTTCATTCCATGTATAATTTTCATACACGTTACCATAGGAATTGTCCTAACAATAAGAAATTGAATCTTGCTGTGCACAATTGTAGTCGTTGCCATGGAGATTTAAAATATTTTATTTTCTGTCAGACACGCCAGGTAAGTCAGGGAATTCTTAAAATTAAGACATGGAAGGCGGTGGACGTAACGAAATGAAAATACTTGGAAATAAGATTCTGGCTCTAGAATGGACCAACCTGTTGCAGCATCTAAACGACAAATCATCAACACTATCATTTGAGAAGTAAGCATAAGGCTATCATATTTATAGTAAAAATTTGGTATATTTGTCACTAAAGTTGTGACACAAAATAACTTCTAAGTTCAACTTAAAATGAAATGATTGATTTGAGAATGTTCATAATCACCTTCAAAATGAGTCGCATATATACCTATATTGGTGCAATTGCACAAAACTACCACAAAATGTAACTGTTGCGTTGGTGCCGCATTCAGTATCGTGCTGTGCCACAAGCTAGTTGCAGACGAAATCATGTTATTATTGTTTGTCGCACGCTTTTGATATCGCGAGTTGCACAAGAAGTGAAAATACAGTAGTCGTTAGTTATACGGAGCAAAATGTCTTTGCAATACTAGCCGTGTTGGTATTGCTTGTCTGCGCCATCAGAGACAGAATCAAGAATTATAGTGCCTTACGTGGCAATGTTGTTCCCTATTACGTTGTTCCACCGCTGGAGAGGTTCTGTTGCTCTTGTCCAGTCTTACGGCGGGCGGCTTACATGCTGGCAAGGAAAATTTGGAGTGAGGAAGCGACCAATCCAGCGCGATAAGAAGCACAGCAGTCCGTGGAACGAGGTGCGGGCAGCACCTCTTCCCGCGACGTCGTAACTCTCAGCACGACCGCTGTTGTCTGGTTGGTCTGCGGCGTATTCCCCGCTCCCCGCTCCCCACTTCCCTCGATAGCATGCGTGTGTTGCCCGAGTGCTCCTCAATGAGATTCCACGCTTATGCACGGTTCAGTCATTTTGTCAAACATTTCAGTCATTTTCGAAACGGCGCCACTCACAGAAGTCCCGTGTGTCCAAGAGCATAAAGGGTTGACTTCCGGTCTCGCTCTCTGAAGTGCAGGGCTTGTCAGTGACGGCAGGCAGGAAAAACAATGGACTCCGTTAGTGTTACGTTACAGCAGACGACGAGCTGGGACTGAGTCTAAACAGATAAAAACGTGTTTTTTCTCTATTCAAATACACTGAGTTTCCCATTGCAAAGGGTAGCTTTAAGAATCGTGACAGCAGTTACGAGACAAAAATGTGACGTGCATCACACATCAATGTAAAGATAAAATTTCGGGGAATACGTTTGTATATAACATATACCTTACAGATGAGAATGTAAAGAATAAATGAGTTGGAAAATGAGTAAAGCGAATGTTCCGCCATTCTTCCATGATCCATACTGTGCAAGTAAGAAAGCAACAGTGTAGCAACGCTGTAGACAGCGTAAGTGATTCGCAACATGGTTTCCATGCATCTATACGGAGAACGATCGCGGTAATTGAGAAGCTTATTTTACAACTTCCGCACGTCAAATAACAATTTCAACACGTTACCACCACATGTTAACCTCGGATACTTCATCAGCACTACGTATTTTGTGAGTATAAGAATTAGGATAGAAATTACAGATGTGTCCGGTATTGTAAAATCTTAACTTAATGGCCTGAGGCTGCTGGTCTCCCATCATCCATAGCGGCAGCGTGATCGACTTGAGTTCGGGTGAGCCTCGGCTCGGCTTCGGCTGTGCTCGGAACTGGAATGTTATGAAAATGCACGATTTTCTTACTCCGGTTATTCTTTACCTTATCCTCTGTAAGGTATGTGTGATATATAGTCGTATTCTCCGAAATCTCATGTTTACATCGATGTACGACACGCATCATAATTTTGTTTCATAACTGCTGCACAATAATTAAAACTACCCCTTCCAATGGAAAATCCTATTATTTGAATAGGAAGAAAACACGTTTTCCCGTTCTTTAGACTCAATTCCAGTTCGTCGTCTGCTTCTGACGTCACCACTAATAGACTCCATTGAGAAACAGACGACGGACGGGATTATTTTCTGGAAGGTGTATGTACACTCACCTCACTTTCTATTCCGGTAGTTTGTTTCTTTATACAGCATATTTGCAGAAGACACAATTAAACCTATAAGTGTATCAATATACGCTGTATAAAACACACCTTATTACTAACTTCGTTGTCCGTACAGTGGCATTCAGTATTCCACTTTTACCCCACAGATCTGGTCAATAAGTTGGTGCCCTTTCGCTTGCATCACTTGGGCGCCGTCACTGGTTTGAGTCCAGTCCTTAGCATGACAGTTTCTTTGTAAGTGTCCCTTCAGGAAATTTTTAGGCCTGCTTTATACGGGATAATCATCTTTAACATTTTTGCTAGCATAAATGCAAGGTAAATGCTTCCTAAAATATTATAGCAGAAACTACTCTACACGGAAGCATTTCATCGAACATTTCGGTTAGATTTTGCGATTACAGTGTATAATATATACAGCACGAAAAGCACGTCGAGTTACAGCATATATGTTGAGTGCACGATGTTTACAATTGAAACAACTAAAATATTATTTCATACGTTTACTGCATACGTTATAAAGTATGTGTAAGCAGCGCCATTCTTTTGTACCTAAAACTATTTAATACGAAACGTTATTCCTCTCCGTTGAATAGTTATCGTCTTTTAAAATTGTGAAGTGATACATTGTTTACATCTCACGCGGCAGCCATTACATCTACACTCGTGACCTAGAGGTCGGTTCTGATTGGTTATGCTACGAAAAATGCTCCGAAAATAGGATGGATCTTATCCTTGAGAAATGCTAAGAAATATGCCATGGTATCTGAAATGTCATAAGACTTCTCTATTTACATGGTAGCGTTTTGGTCATGGCATAAATGTTCAGAAAAATATTAAGGGAAATGTCTAAAGCCTGCCTTAAGAAGTGGGAGACACTGTGGTAGCCTTTGTGTAACAATGTATTTTGCAAAGCCATTTGTGATTTCTCGTATTCATCTCCACAAGATGGCCTTGCCAAAGATCGTCCATTCATTTTTTGACCGCAAGAACCAATTCCTTCACAGATTCCGTGACGGACATTGCAGCAGACCTATTTCTTGCCTAAATCTTTGACTGATGTTTGCGATAGAATACGTGATCATGTACTATATGAAAAGGGGTATCAGATTATCTGTGCCCATGGTTAATTTTACGTAGAAGGGTTCCGGGTGCCTTAATATCATGATTAACCCTGAACAAACTTTTTCCCTGATGCAATCTAAACACAACACTCGAGCGATGAACGTGGATGAACGCTGTGCGGAATTTTGTATCTAAGTAACTAACTGAATAACTCTCTATCTTTCTTAAACCCGAGGGTTTATGGATGCAGCAACACAATCCTTCCACCTGTCCCTATCCTGGGTAAGATCAATCCAATCTTTTTCATCCTTACCGATCTCCTTTAGTTCCATCTATACGTCATCCCTTCACCTTCGTCTTGGCCTTCCTACAGGTCTCAACCATTAGGTTTCCCAACAAGAATCCTGTAAACTCGTCTTTCCTCTCCCATTCGTGCCACATGGCCTGCCCACCTAAGTCTTCTTGATTTAATCATTCTAATAATATCTGGACATGAATACATATTATGCAGCTCTAAATTATGTAACTTTCTTCACTCACCTGTCTCCTCATCTCTTTTAGGTATGTACAAATATTTTCCTAAGGATTTTATTTTCAAATACTCTTAATTTATGTTCCTCTTTCGTATCACATGTTGTTATTGTCGAAGAGAGAAAAAAGTATTTCCTAGGTTTTCTTCGAAGTGCCTTACGATGTCGTTGAAGTGGCAGTTAATATCTTCATCTTTGGCAAATTCATCGCTGTCGGTTTTGACATACTTACAAGCACCACACTTCCTGCTGCAGTCAAAGAAAGTAACGAGTATGATTTCATGCATTATTCGTTTTATTGTATGATAAACGACCGCAACGAACCCATGCTTCCCTTGATGACCCGTTTTGCCGCCGAGATATTGAGCCGGCTTAGACTTCAGGTTCTTTTACGTGTTTCACAGCATTGAATAAAGCCTTGGGAAATTGCATCCAATAGTCTTTGAACCCTGCTTTAAGGCCCGCTTTAGACAAACAACATTGTCCTTTGCACTTTTCTTAACATTTCTGCCATGACCAAAATGCTACCCGTCTAACCGAAAAACTTTATGGCGTTTCAGATGCCATAGCATATTTCATGGCATTTCTCAAGGATAAGATCGGTCCTATTTCCGTAGCATAACCAATCATAATGCACTGTATTTTCGTGGAGGCGAACGCTGACGAGCCCTTTTTCTCCCTCAATGACCCGTCTTGCGCTCACAACTTAGCCCTTTTATGCAGCATTGGAAATAGCATTCCAGCTGCTTTGCCGTCGTGCACCACAAGGAGCCAAAGCACAAAACAGAGTTTACTGAAAGGTTATGTTTTAAAATTTTCCTCTGCCTTTTTTTTTAATTCCCCAAGGTGTTTCACCTTTTTATAGGGGCATCGCCTAGGCGATTGGGTTACTGTAAGGTAATGTAAAATTGCCATTTTGGGAGTGTGGGTACAGTATTGGAGAACGTATTGCTAGGTTGTATCGTAACGTCACTCGTGCACACTCCTTGGACGAGTGGGTTCACTCTCTTCTCATGTACGCACGATGAGTCAAGATCATATTGAGTGGGTTTATATCATTTACATGAATAAACGGATGCATTTAATGTAAATTTGGAAGTTACTTGTTACATCAAATGAATATTTCTGTGTTTTGTAGGAGAGGATCTGTACGGCATTTACAATTCTTGGGATTTTATGGAGCCCAACAGCGAATTTGCTGCTGATGAAGACTGCGGGTCAATGAGCAGTGAAGGAAAACTGAATGACATTAGATGCGACCTCCAAAGAGCGTTTGTGTGCGAAAAGTATGCAAGTGAAAGCAAATAAATTTTGTCAGCTATTAGCTCTACTTACCATAAATACCTTCTTGTTTTTCTTTTTCTCGTTTTATCATAAAGATCTGTTGTAAAATGAAGTGATGAATGTTCAATTTTTTTTTTCATATGAAACTGTGTGTTGTACGATTGTTGAGATTAATACCATAGGCTTGAAATATATTCAATACATTTATTATACAGAAGGCCATTTAGCACATACGTACTTCTGCTTGTAATCGAAACAACATATATTTTTTACTACCATAATTTAAGATTAAAACACTTCACAGTTCAATATGAAGCAATAAAGTTTTGACTTACAACATATGAGTTGCAACTTAATTAAATTGAATTCTCTAATTATATTTAGCTAATTTCTTGAGCACGTAGAGAACTGTATTTCATAATCCCTAAAACAAACTTAACCTTACAACCATTTAACCAACTCATGTGTCTCGCTGGTAGAGATTCTGGATTCCTATATCCTCCAGGTTGTTTTGATGTCCCATTATCATTGTTCTTTCCTCTATTTCATCTAACCACAATTCATTTTCACCATCACAATTAGCCTACAGAAGTAGAAAAACGACATTAAATAATTGTCGAACAAGCCAACCACCATGAAATTTATGTTATAGTCTGCTTATTTCATTTTCAAAAACCTAGTACCTCGAAATTCAAGATATGCTATTTACTAGGAAACTGGCTTTTCAGTTAACATTTCATTGTTGCCTGATCAAGATAAATGAAAATAAACAAAGGTCCAACACAACACTATGATGTATGACAGATTCGTCTCGCCTTGCGGAGAACACATTCCACGCTGATGTAGTTCCATTAACAACCCCTGCGTTAGTATAGGGTGTTTATGTTTCAATGTCTTGTAATGATTCATAATATATTTCCTTTATTTTCTACACAAATGTATTTGTGTGTTCTTTACAAAATATAAACTGGGGGATTATATTTATTTGGTACGGTCAATAAATAACCGGATTAAGGCCGTGAAAAAGTGAAATAAAATGACAGATCGATGAAATTACGTGATATGTAGGCCAGGCTGGGGTACGCCACATGTCTGCGAGACGAGTTCCAGACCGCGTTGCTAGGTGGCAGCACTGAAAGGGAAGGGAGGCTGTGTATGGGCAGTTTGCCTCCAAGGCGTCAGTCAGTTATTCAGCGAGGTGAGTCATGGCGTTCACAGTGTCAGGTGCCACAAAGGACAGCGATCCGTGATACAGTTTTTGACGGCATTTTCTCACCCTGCCGGAGGAAGCGACCGAGAAGTGGACCACGATGGTCAAAGAAAAACACGAACATCACCTTGCGAACAAAGTCGACTTGTCTGCTTTTCTTGGGTCGCTGGGACGAGGGGTGTCTCCACTCCTTGCTGTCACATTTACTCTCTGGTGTATACCTGCTGAGCAAGATCTCGTCCCTTGCCACAATACGCCACGACTCACCTCACTGAATGACTTGCTGGCACCTTGGAGGCAAATTGCACATACACAACCTCCCTTTCCTGCCAGTACTGCCACCTAGCGACGTGGTCTGGAACTCGTCTCGCAGACATGTGGCGTACCCCGGCCTGACTTGCATATCCCGTAAGTTTCATCGCTCTGTCACTTTATTTCGCTTTTTCACGGCATTAATCTGGTTATTTATTGACCGTACAATTCATATTGAGTGATAACGTCTTTTCATTTTAAATAAGCATAGCCGAAGTAGTAGTGAGGGCGTATGGTATTGGTTGTTAGTGTATTATATTCCCATTCCAATAGTCGGAATCTGTGAATAGTCCTATGTATGTGTAAATATATAATTCAATACATAAAATACTATTTACTTGCACTCATTTTCCCCAAAATCGTATCTGCTGTATCCTTCATTATAATAATAATAATAATTGTTATTATTATTATTATTTGTGGTTGTTCTTTTCTTTGTAATCGTTTTTCTATTTTTATTATTATTATGATTTTGTTTATGTACAACAGGCAAATGTATAAACGGGGTTAGGTGGGAGAACAGCCTCAGACTGAACTTCGCCCTACAATAAAGAAAATTTGAATTTGAATTTGAATTATTATTTGCTTTTCAATGCATATAGTTCTCGGACAGAGTGAATGATCAGTTAGAAGGAGCGGTGTAAGGGGTACCTTCCACGTAGGCGCCCAAAAGTCAACCTCACTTCCACGTAGTACACCCTGGACTAAATACTAACGAGGCTCTGGCGACTGGCACTATGGCCAGTATAATTTTTTGTGTTGTCCTGTTTTTGTCCTTGTGTGTGCTGAGTGCCCGTTTACAGCCTCAGCTTTTAACAGAAGTCAGAAGATTTTAAGATTTTTAGTTATGCAACGTTAGAGTTGTTATTTGTAATGATAAGGGGCTGGCCCCCGTAAAACGTGAAGGGTGCATAATAGCCTAAGTGTTGACGCACCCAAAATTTTAAAATTCAAATTCAAGTTAGAACGAGGTAAATAGGATATTAAGATATGTTTATCAGAAATGAGGAAATACAGCTGTAACAAATGATTTTGAAGAATACTTCAAGAAATACAAGTCAACATACAAACGTGTGTTACAAGCTGCAAAGAAAGGGCATAATGGAAAATTAATTTCAGACTCTTCGAATAAATCCAGAGCAATGTGGGGCATAGTAAAAACAGAACTGCAGGGAAATTGCAAAAAACTACAAAACATCACACTTCATCAAAATGACACAAACGTAAGCGATCCTTTGGTAGTGGCAAACTTGTTTAATAAATACCTAATCAAAGTAAATAAGGATAAAGTCAAAACCAATCAAAACTCTGGTAAGGTTAAAATGAATACACATAATGCGTGCATCAATGTTTCTACGCCCAGTCTCTGTTGAGGAACTTACAGACATCATCTTAAAAATGAAAAGCAAATGGTCAACTGGCTTGGATGAAATCCCATCCTCAATTATAGAAATGTCACACCCATATCCGACACCCATTATGTTATATAGTGAACTTATCCTTTGTTACCGGTGTGTTTCCAGAGAAACTAAAACAAGCAAAAATCAAACCAGTGTATAAAAAAGGGAATAAGCGTAGTGTAGATAATTAAAGGCCCATAGCTCTGCTTTCACCCTTCTAAAAAATCATGGAGATTGCAATGCATAAACAAATTACAACTTTCTTAAATAAAACAACATGATATCTAAATCACAACATGGTTTCCGTAAAGGCAAATCAACAACTACAGCAAAATTCGAATACATCGAACATGTCAGACAACTCCTGGACAATAGGGAACAGTGTGTAGGTCTCTTTCTCGATTTATCAAAAGTTTTGGACACAGTATCACATGACCAACTTCTGAAAAAATTAAATCACTATGGAATAAGGGATGTAGTAAACACCTGGTTTAGATCTTACCTGCAAAATCGCAGTCAAGCTGTAGAGACTTACATGTAGAAGGGACAAATACCAATGCTTATCCCCCATATCTCTAGGCTAGAGGAAGTGACATGTGGGGTTCCTCAAGGCTCTATTCTAGGGCCAGTACTATTTACCATATACATAAATGACCTGCCCTCTAACTTACCCTTAGTTAAAACTACCTTATATGCAGATGACATAGCATTGTGCTAACTGGCAAAAATGAACAAATCCTAAATTCAAATATAAAAAACACCTCAAACGAACTTTGCAAATGGTTCCCCACAAATAAATTGACGATAAATAAAAACAAAACTTTAGCAATAAAATTCCATCATTCAAGAAATAAGAACAATGAAGAATCAGTAATAAAAATAGAAAATGAACACGTCAAATATACAAATTCCATAAAATTCCTGGGTATTTGGATACAGGAAAATCTCAACTGGGACATACAAATTGAGCACCTAGGTGGGAATTTAAGCAAAACCATATATGGTTTACGAACCTTAAGAACCATAATAAACAGGGAAACAATAATAACAACATATGTCAGTCCTTTCCAGTCGCAACTAACATACGGAATTGAATTTTGGGGGAATGCTAGAAACAATGCAAAATATTTTTATTCTGCAGAAGAGAGTAGTACGAATTATGGCAGGAAAGAAAATAAATGAACCATGTAGGAAAATCTTCAGGGATATTGGCATTCTACCATTACCTAGCCTATACTGTCTGGCTGCCTTAGCCGAGACCATGGACGGAAGTGCGCATGCGCCAACCGGACGCGTTCAATGGCTAAATAGGGGTGACGGAGCTTTGGACAGGAAGCGGGTTCCTTGAAAATCGTCTGCTGTAGAAACAGCAATGAAGTTTCAACGAAGTAACATCGCCGCCAAAATACATACAGAGATGTTTACGAATTATGTAAGGGTTAGGTAAGCCAGTCATAATATCAGCAAACAGAACATTTCAGGAAGGTATTCATATCGTCACATTAGTAGATAAACTTGTTTGTAAAGCAGTAACTTTATTTTAGATCATTCAATTAAATTGATCTTCTTAGTAAATATTATAATTAGCACAAATGTACACAACATTAATCAGGACAGTATTTAATAATAATAATGTTGTATCAGTGACGTGCACTGAGGAGTAGCTAGTCTAGCAGAGATAGATTAATCAATCTCACATCTCTAATTATTTTCAAATCACAATATTTATTGTATTGTTGAAGCCACAGTTCATATGCAACACTTTCTTTTTCACGCGCTTCTCGTCCCTCGGTGCGATACGCGGACAAAACTGGCCTAGCTCGCTCTTCTTCTGCCTTAGCAGTTCCAGGTAGAAACGGGTTTCCGAAGGAAAAGGGAAGATTTCTGCCTCTACCTCCCTTGCCCCCTCGCCCCCGCTGCAATGGTTGAAAGCCCGTGCTTTCAGGTCCCCTAGTCTATCTCCTATAGGACAGATAGGGGACTGGTTTCCATTCGATTCCTTTGTAAATCCTCTAAAGAACTCAAGGGAAAATTTTCTGCAGTACTTATGTTCTCTGTATTTACACATTTTACACTTTGTACAATATGGATGGTTATAATTAAAGTGACGGTGTTCAGAGTGGTACAGCACGGGCTGTAATGAGAGTAGCAGTCTGAAACTTCGTAGATATGATAATGAAGCAATGCGCTCGCGAATTATGCAAAAAAAAAAAAAAAAAAAAATAGTTCCAATTCTTGCCACCAGGGTAAAAAATGGCGCTGTAAGCAGTCAAAACGTGGAATTTTACGTAACTCTGACATCAAAGTCGGTGACATTGCCTAACCATTGTGTGAGCTCCCTGGTTGTTGTTGGTGACGCTTGTTGCTTTTTTTCCTTTAGTGATGTGAATGTTCGCCGAACATTAAAAGTTTGATTTTTCCCGTGTAAAAAGCAATGGCTATTGCGAAGAAAGACCGTGCACTGCTAGTGAAGTTGTTTTACCAGAATGGGAGCAATAGTAACGCTGCACTGCGGAAATATCGCCAAGAGAAAGGGCTGAGAAGAGGGCCCATGTCAATTAATGAGCTGAAGAAGAAGATGAAGAAATTCGAGGAAACAGGTGAATTGGGTGTTGCACCAGGGAGAGGAAGGCGGCCCATCCCCGTGGAAGTTGTGGACGAAGTTGCTGTAGCTGTAGCTGACCGTGCAGCACATGCCTCAACTTCTGCAACCAGTGCTAGAGCTGTGGCACGTGAATTGTCACTCCCCTGGTCAACAGTTCGCAAGGTATTGCGGTGCATTTTACACTGGAATCCCTACAAGATTCAAATTGTGCACCAATTGAAACCCCAAGATATTCCACAACGCCGTGAGTTTGCCCATCGGTTTTTGGCACGCATGGAAGTGGATGACATGTGGCCGGGGAATATTCTGTGGACTGACGAGGCGCATTTTACTCTGGTCGGTACAGTGAATACTCAGAACTGTCGCATATGGGGTTCCACTCGTCCACATTGTAAGCCCATAGTGTAATATTGCTCATAAATGACGGATGTAGACTCAACAGACAGGTGACTCTGGAAGGTTCTGCCATTGGCTGGGCTTCTGCGCTGGTCGAGCGAGAAGTTTGGCGTGGCAGATCCTTGCCGACTACGAGAGACTTCTGACGTACTGGACACTGGCTGGACAGGCTGAGTATATTGCATTACAGTCTATCGCCCTTTATAGGCCCTCATGGCCGGGTGTAATTTACCTAAAGTCTATTGATTTATTTTGAGTTCTTAAAAGTGCAAGAAAAGGAAATTGTTTTAGTTTAGATTTTTTGGTGGATTGCTCCGGGTCATGTTGGCTGTGGGGGGTTTTGGGCTGGGTTGCGATTTGCTCTGACTCGTGTAGCCTTTACTTACCGACTGCTGACTATCAAATGGGACAAATTAAACTAGGTTAACTGGGAGATAATCCATAGACATTTCTGTTGAATTAATTGTATTTGGAAAGTATAAGTACTAATATGTATTGTAATAAATATTGGGTTAACGAATATTAAGTTCCAATTGTATACTTTAAGTACCTAATATATGATCATCCACTGCGCCGATAAGACAATCCTCGTCTCACTTCTTTGGTATTAAAGGGGAAACAAGAGACGTAGAGGATTATAAGAGCAGAGCATGGTTACATGCTGGTTCTGTCTCTGGTACTTGTGTACAATTGGCTATCAATATTTCCAGTTTGGTTAGACTGTAAACTGGTGCGGTACTATGGCTACCTCCCGGAATTATTATACTGTAGATATTACGGGAACAGTGGATGGGAGGAATTTTGGTCCGCCTTTTCCCCCACTTTCATCAACTCGTAGAGAGCATTCTGCTTCGCAGTTGTTAAATGAATTTGTTGGACCCTTACCACACACCCCAGAAAATGCCCAAGGACGACAAAGGGAGGGGGAAGATGTAGAAACGTACGTAAAGGTACCTTGTAAACCCCGGTGGGTGAATAAACGCCCAAGTAAGCCTTTGGAAAGTTCGTCGTCGTCTGATGAAGACGAACGAGTATTATATAATGGGTCCGATTTGAGAAAGTTAAATATGGAAATGGCTAAAGAAAATCTGACTCAGTTAATAGCTACTGTACCTATAGTTAAGGAAATTAATGCTGAAAGCCTGTATCGATTTCTGTATGTATTGCAGGGTATTAAAGACAGAAAAATGTTTCCTTCTCACGAGATTATGCTCGCAGTTTTACCAAAATTAAATACTGAAATGGGTAAATTATGGATGAAATGTATAATTGAAAATATCCCTTGGAATGATGTAGTTCAAATGATCTTAAATAAGTATGCAACTTCTATTGGGAGGCAGTATTTATGTAATAAATATGTACTGGGTAATCAAAGAGATAATGAAACTCCCTTAGAGTATTTAGAAAGTAGAGTTCGAGCTGCTAAGATTTTACAGTATGATATTGATGAAAGTACATTTGTAAGTTATCTTGTGGATAGACTTAAACCTCAGTATTCCCAAAAATTGTATCTAAAGGGGATACCTAATACTTTAAATGAATTGCAGAACGAGTTGAAAGTTTTAGAAAAACTTTCTTATTTTTCCAAGGATTATTAAGATTATTGGGTACCTTAAATTTTTATTCCAAATTTATTCCAGAGTATTCTAGTGTGGTAGCTCCCTTAAATGAAATCCGGACACCCAAAATAAAGTTTCATTGGGGTTCTAGGCAACAAGAGGCACTAGAAAAAATTAAAACTCTATTTAGAGAACATGTAATTTTGAAATTGCCTGACTTAAATAAACCGTTTGTTATTCAATGTGATGGGTCCTTGAGAGGATTCGGCTCTTGTCTTTTACAAGCTGATGAAAATAATAATCTGAGACCAGTGGCGTTCTTTTCTAAAAGATTAAAAGAAGTTGATAGAAAACGAACAATTTATGAGATTGAACTTATAAGTTTAATGCAAGCCATATCACGTTTTGAATACTGTTTGAAAATTCAGCCTTTTATTATTCAATTAGATAATATGAGCCTTAGTTATATGGTTAAACAATCTCGGAAATATTCCAAATATGCGAGATGGATGGAGAAACTCTCTTCTTATAAGTTTGAAGTGGTGCACATACCCTCTAAGCAAAATGTGACTTCTGATTTATTATCTCGTATGTATGATTGGAGAGATTATCACACGGAAGAATTAGATTCTGATTATGTTAGTAATGTTAATTTGGCCATGTTGGTAAACCCATTTCATGCCGATACCTTGAAGAAAGAAATGTTGAAAGATCAGGAATTGGCCAATATTATGAGACAAATGGAGCAAGGTATAAATTTCCCAAATTATAAATTGCATCGAGGTTTCTTATACAAAAGAACTAAAGCCAAGAATTTTCCTTATAGGATATGTGTACCAGATAATTTGAAACATCCTTTAATATTATATTATCACACTAATATGCGAACAGGATCTCATGGTAATTGGTTGAAAACACTTAAGCGTCTACAGAGACACGTTACTTGGGAACATATGTTCCAGGATGTTAAGGATTTAGTTCAATCTTGTGATGTATGTCAACGAGCTAAGTGTAAAAACACAACCCCTGAAAATATATTAACGTCTGAAATTGTAACAATTCCTATGAAAAGGTTGTACATAGATATTTGTGGACCATTACCTGTCTCTAATGGTTATAAATATATTTTTGTTCTGGTAGATGGAGCCTCAAAATTTTGTATATTTGAGCCTATTAGGAAATTGAGTTCAAGGGTATTGATTGATAAATTAGATCATATATTTTTGACTTATGGCTATTGTTATGAGATTGTATCAGACAATGCTTCATATTTTGTATCAGATGCATTTACCAATTATTTATTTAACCATGGAATTCAGCATTTTAGATTATCTGTTGGCAATCCTCAGGCCAATTTAAGTGAAAGATACATACGTACTTTGAAAACTGCCTTGAGATGTTATTATTCAGCAGATCAAACTAAATGGCATGAAGGTTTGAAAAGGATACAGTATAGTTTAAATTGTTCATACCATCATACATTGAAGTATACTCCGTCGGAATTGTTTTTGGGACGACAATTGTGGGATCCATTGGAAGTCCAATGGCAATTATCTGATATGGATTTTAATGTAGCAGATGGTAATTTGCAAGATAAATGGAAAAATGCTATCAGAAATATGCAAAGGGAATGGGAAAAGAGAAAACAATTGTATAAGAAGCGATATGCACCCATAACGTTTCAAGTCAATGACAAAGTATTAGTTAGGACTAAGATTAAATCTTCCTTAGAGGACAAGATAACTAAAAGTCTTTCTAATATGTACGAGGGTCCATATTTCATAAGTAAATTTCAAACAGAGAATTCAGTTCTGGTTAAGAAAGTTGATGATGACAAGGTATGTTCCAAAGTACATGTACATAAATTGAAAAGATATTTGGAGCCCAGGAGAGGCAATAATAGGTAATTTTATACATGGATCGACAAGATCTCTGACTATGTAAGGTTAATTAAGGATTCTCCCATTATATAAATGTAAATTATTGTAGATTTGGTGTAGGTTTCCTGTATTATAGTAAGAATGAATGGTTTATGTTTGTAAACTTGTACTGGTACCAGTTTGTTTTCTTTTTCTTTTTGAATATTTACAGGCGATGGAGTTGGAGGGATGACATGCGCAAACCCCTATAACTATTACGAAACCTCGCTCTAAAGCTTGAAACTTGGTTATGTAAGAAGAGTATGTTTGAAATGTGAATTCTAAAAAGATATGTGTAACTAGTAGTACACTATGTGCTAGAAACTTGTAATTTTTGGGGGAGAGGTTGTTTTGTAAGCCCATAGTGTAATATTGCTCATAAATGACGGATGTAGACTCAACAGACAGGTGACTCTGGAAGGTTCTGCCATTGGCTGGGCTTCTGCGCTGGTCGAGCGAGAAGTTTGGCGTGGCAGATCCTTGCCGACTACGAGAGACTTCTGACGTACTGGACACTGGCTGGACAGGCTGAGTATATTGCATTACAGTCTATCGCCCTTTATAGGCCCTCATGGCCGGGTGTAATTTACCTAAAGTCTATTGATTTATTTTGAGTTCTTAAAAGTGCAAGAAAAGGAAATTGTTTTAGTTTAGATTTTTTGGTGGATTGCTCCGGGTCATGTTGGCTGTGGGGGGTTTTGGGCTGGGTTGCGATTTGCTCTG
Source organism: Lepisma saccharinum (assembly GCF_977018435.1). Lineage (NCBI taxonomy): Eukaryota > Metazoa > Arthropoda > Insecta > Zygentoma > Lepismatidae > Lepisma > Lepisma saccharinum. Next base: position 45,145,251 of record NC_139251.1, read on the forward strand.
ACTCGTGTAGCCTTTACTTACCGACTGCTGACTATCAAATGGGACAAATTAAACTAGGTTAACTGGGAGATAATCCATAGACATTTCTGTTGAATTAATTGTATTTGGAAAGTATAAGTACTAATATGTATTGTAATAAATATTGGGTTAACGAATATTAAGTTCCAATTGTATACTTTAAGTACCTAATATATGATCATCCACTGCGCCGATAAGACAATCCTCGTCTCACTTCTTTGGTATTAAAGGGGAAACAAGAGACGTAGAGGATTATAACATGTTGTGCAGGAACAACCATTGCACTCAGTTTACGTGACTGCTTGGTGTGGGTTCACTAGCTCCTTCATTCTTGGTCCGTTTTTCTTTGAGGAGATGACACCTCGAGGGCCTGTTAGGTGTACAGTGACATCTGCACGTTATAGGGACCTCCTTGTGCAACACGTGATTCCAGCTTTGCAAGAACGGAACTGTGAACACACCACCATTTTCATGCAAGATGGGGCAACACCACATGTCGCTCGCCACGTGAAAGATTTGCTGCGAGAAACCTTCACTAATGACCGCATCATCTCTAGGCAGTTTCCAGATGATTGGCCTTCCAGATCCCCCGACCTTAATCCATGTGACTTCTGGCTGTGGGGATATTTAAAAGATCGTGTCTATCAGGCACATGTCCGGTCTCTGCCTGATCTGAAAGCTAGCATACAACGACATGTCGCTCAGATTTCACCAGACATGCTGCGAGCAACTGTCGATCATGCCGTGTTACGAATGCAGCATGTTGCTGAATTGGGAGGCCATATTGAACAGTTCTTGTAACCATAGTTCCTAATAAACATGCCAGAATCATTGTTCTCGTGTGTTTGATCTTTCCTGCCTATTTCCTGTAACTATACCACGTTTTGACTGCTTACAGCGCCATTTTTTACCCTGGTGGAGAGAATTGGAACTATTTTTTTTTTTGCATAATTCGCGAGCGCATTGCTTTATTAGCATATCTACGAAGTTTCAGACTGCTACTCTCATTACAGCCCGTGCTATACCACTCTGAACACCGTCACTTTAATTATAACCACCTTGTATAATATGGGATGTAGTTTTACTATTTATGAAATGGGAACGTGTTATGTGCAGACAATAATGTTATGCTTTCTTTTTTTTTTCAAATATGGAATATATAATGATTAAATTACAAATATTTGCTCAGGCTCTCTCTCGCTCTCGTTTTAGTAGTGTTTTTTTTTTTAAAAAAAAATATACTAATCTCTTGGCCTCCAACGGATGTATTTATTTGGGCAAGAGAACGCGCGATGTTGGTTTGGTTTATTTTACTTCGCTTTTCTGCCACATTTGGTTATCGCGAAAATGAGTATGATGTGATGAAATTAATGAAGGGACCTCGAACAATCCAGGCCGGGATTCGAACCCGTGATGAGCGTGCATTCTTGTTCCTGTGTTGTACTCTGCAGTGAATAATTAAATAATTTAAAATGAAAAATGTATCTCAGAACTCAAAAAGCCAAATGAATATTATTGAAGAAACTACAAAAAAGTGGGGTTTGGTACCTGCTTTGTTTCTGTGCAAAAAGTGGACTTAAAACACCAAGTCAACCAACCGTCGGGAAGTGATTATCACAGCGCGCTAGGACACTAGGAGTTCCGGTTTCGAACTCCGACCTCGGCATGGGTGTTCTTTGTGTTTGTCCCTTCATTAATTTATCGTATCATCTTCGAAATTAACCAAATGTGACAAAAAAGCGACGCTAAGTAACAAAAATCAAGTCAAATCATTGATTGCTTACTTGATTTGGTTTATTTTACTTCGCTTTTCCGCCACTTTTGGCTAATCGCGAAGATAATACAATATAATTGATGAAGGGACACACTCAAAGAATACCCATGGCCAAGCCGAGATTCGAACCCAGGATCTCTCGCTTAGAAGTCAAATCAAATTTTTTTTATTTTCAAATGGGGGTGGGGGTGGGGGTTACGTGTACTTTTTTTAGTACTCATTCATCATTTTGCAATCTTTTCCTGTTATTGACGTTCTATTTTTAGGAATTCTGGGCCCTAAAGGGGGAGGGGTATGAGCCACCCCAACCTCCCCCTTGAGCACGCCACTGATTGCTACCCCAAGTGTCGACGTCACCGCACGTCACTGTGTTGTATATAGTATTATAACAGTTAGGCTGAAAAGTTCGTAGGCTAACATAGTAAAAAATATTTTTTTGACAAAATTCGATTTTATTATTCAATATAGTTGCCTTCGAGGGCGATACAACGATTATAGCGGTCATACAATTTTTCGATGCCATTTTTATAGTACGATTTCTCTTTAGCCTCAAAATAGGCCTCAGTTTCGGCGATTACCTCTTCATCAGTGCTAAATTTCTTTCCAGCGAGCATTCTTTTAAGGTCTGCAAACAGGAAAAAGTCACTGGGGGCCAGATCTGGAGAATATGGTGGATGGGGAAGCAATTTTATTACGGTTGAATATCGCTAAACATTGCTCCGAATCATCAAAACGTTGTTGCTTTTGATCGATTGTGAGCACGCGCGGCACCCATTTTGCACACAGCTTTCGCATGTTCAAATATTCATGCACAATATGTCCAACACGTTCCTTTGATATTTTTAAAGTCTCAGCTATCTCGATCAACTTCACTTTACGATCATTTAAAATTATTTTGTGGACTTTTTTTATGTTTTCGTCGGTAACAGCCTCTTTGGGGCGTCCACTGCGTGCATCGTCTTCGATGCTCATTTCGCCTCGTTTAAATTTAGCAAACCACTTCTCAACGGTTGATTTTCCTGGTGCAGAGTCCGAATAATGTTTATCAAGCCAAGCCTTGGCTTCAACAGTATTTTTTTTCGCCAAAAAGCAATGCTTTATTAACACACGAAATTCTTTTTTATCCATTTTTTCACAATAACAAAAGCTGCTTCACTCACAATGCTATATCTCACGAACTAATTATCCGGCAGCTGTGAAATTTATACACGTATCTTTTGAAGGTTAGTACTAAGTAAAAATCACATGGATTTAATTCTAGTAACGCCATCTATGAGTCAGCCTACAAACTTTTCAGCCCAACTGTTAAGTATAAATGTAGTAACTGAATGGCTTGTGACATTTTCTAGCAAAACGAAGGTGTTTTGTAGAATGTGCAACAGGGGCCAAAACGTCCCAATTTTCCTCATTCCACTTCGAAACGGTTTGTTGACAATTGTAAGAGCCATCACAAATCACAAACACTAGACAGAAAACGGTAATAAACACAACAAGCAAACCCCCACAAGCGAAATACCACAGGGTAGTTCGGCGAGTGCTTCTCCCTGCTTCCCCTCTCGCGTTTGGAATCGTCCTTTCCAGGTAGTTTCGTCTTTCTTGGCCGGACTGTACAGTATATTATATTTACTGCGCTATGTAAAACAAGATATGTCTAGTTTCTCCAAACGTATCAAGGAAGTAGTACATCAATACAACACAAGAGAAAAATACAATCTGGTTATATATACAAACTCATAATACCACTCTTTTTGAAAAAGGTCCTAAATTCGTAGGTATACACCCGTATAATAAATTACCTGATCACATGAATACAATGGAATCAAGTACCCAATTTAAAACAAAATTCTCATTACGACATTGTTTTTATTCAATGAATGAATTTCTAAATTTGTAAATATTAAATCACATAAATTGTCAACAAAAAGAGTAATGTACAGAAAATGTAATTATACTATTTATATTATCATGTACGAAGTATTCACTATATGCTATTATTGTGCCTAAATGATCATTAATCGGTTCTGTATATATTTTGCATTCTTCCATGTTGTATAAGTTACATATTTACTTTTACATTTAATTTTTACACAAAAAAATCCATCGCTTATTATTGTGCTCGCCTTAAATATTGTATGTTATTTTATTCCCATAGTGTTTTCTTCCTTTATTTGGATTTCCTTCATGTAGAAGTTATATAAATTATTACTGTAATTATTGTCTATAATTGCATTAATATTTTATTACTGTATTTGGATTTCTCTCATGTAGTAGTTCTTCAAATCATTACTGTAATTCTTGTCTAATATTGTATTAATATTTTATTACTGTATGTATTGTTATATGACGATTTCCATACCTATAGACATGGGTCAACGGAAATGAAGAATATGAATATGAAACTGTCATTATAATTTATAAAAGAATCCAACGTTCTCTTAACAAAGTATTTTGTAATCTGAGATATAATTTGAAACTGTTAGTATTTTAAACGCATAATAGCTTCCTATTAATTAACCTATCTGATAAACTTAATAAACCTCGAATTACTCCTAACCCACCAATGAATGCATTGTATAAATTGGGTTGCCCAGAAGAAAATATCGTTGTCCGGAAAATATTAGTGAAGCGTGTACGTACTAAACTTATTCTTATGTAAATTATTTAGTTGGGCATTGTCATAAGTTCTGAACTGATTGTACTGCAGCTTTGAAGCTGTGTTTAGTATATTAGTATAGAAAGGAATTAGCTGAACTGAACGAAATAGCGCACACCTTAGCATAGTATTTGGTATAGGGTCAGGCTGTGTGAGAAAAATGTAAGCGGGTTCTTGCTGCTAATAGGGACTTTCAGGAGCTAATAGCTGATTCTTAGAAGTGAAAGCAGTGTTTCTACTGATAGTATTGATCCTGACACTGTTGACCTGTTTAAATACGCTCGAATAACGTCAGCAGACGTGTAGAGATCATTTTATGTATTCAAAAACCTGTTCTCGGATAGAAAATTTGAGGAATTGCCTTGTTTTCATGTGCATTCAATGGCTGACGTGTGCTGCCAGTTATAATGTGCTACTGTATAATGAGAATGTCAATAATGTATTTTTTGGGAGTTTCCCTTATGCGAAGTGTACAGTAATGGAAAAAGTACTTCCCCAAGAGGACTAATACCAATAGTTTTATGAGGGAAGAATTTCTTTCCACGACTTTATATGCCTAATTACAGCATGATTTAAAAATGTATTTCATTTGGTAGAAACTTTTTAGTACCTATTTTCTAGATGTTAGTGCCTTTTTGCTTACCTACTTTGAATATTTTTAGTGCCTAAAATCTGGTCTCTAGTTATTGTATTGGTTTGTTAATAAGAACTACTCAAAATATTGTGGTCACTGGTAAGTTTACAAATTATGAATGGTCGAATGATCTACTCACACACAAATTTCTTTCGTTGAAATGCAATGATGTTAGTTTTATTTTCACTCATAAAAAAGATGCACACCGCCAGAAGAAAAAGATATGTGCGTGGGGGGTGCGTATGTGTGTGGGGGTGTATCTCTACCGTGGTAGGTACTCAAGGTCATTAGTACACAATCCGGCACTGGCGTCGCACAGAAGTGACAAGTGGTGCCGGGCACATGACGTGTCTGTGCCGTGCTTGCAGTCATTCAGTGGAACAGAGTTGATTGAGGTGGCCCCAAAACGGAACACCCAAAGAAGTCAGTTTAACCCCCTCCTGAAAAATATTTTAAGCCTAATTATAAAATTATAATTATTATTAACGTATTATTATTATTATTTATTAAAGCATGAATCACATAAATATTGCATCATAAGCAATAAAGGAAATATGATCTCCTGTTGTCAAAAGGTATGAATTATTATAACCTCAGTATTTATAATCTCATAGTGTGTGTCTGGTCCTTAACATGTACCTATTTCATTGATTCTCATAATCTCAGTCTCAAAATGATAGTTAATTAAACCTAACTACACTTAATTTAATTTAATTACATATCAGATATAAGGGACAATGCCTATGACACCCCGGTGTAGTTGATGTCTTCCCCCGGAGGAAAGTGTCTGGATTGAACACTGCTTGAAACGCAGTCCAGCTATTTTGCCACATCAACATTTTATTAGCATGAAATATCTGTCAAATTTAGACTTGGTTTTTCAAGCTATCTCCTAAACTTTTATAAAACGGGACAAATTGCGATTTTTAATAATATCGACGGCACGATTGGGGCACGCCTCCGAAACGGGACTGCCTCGGTCAAAACGGCACGTATGGTCACACTAGGCATGCGGTATTTATTGCAAGAAAGAATTGCCATTTTGGAGGCATTCATTCGTACCAGTTCATTTAAAGAAACACGGGACATCTTCAGCAACAGAAGTGTTCCATCAAAACGATGCAGTCAACAGCTGTTGCAGAAGTGGCACACAACTGGCTCTGTGAGCAATGTGAAGAGAACAAGGACGCCAACAGTCCGTACGCCGGAAAGGGATTCCGATGTCCAACAGTTGATAGCACAAAATCCCAGGAAATCAGTACGGAAGTTAAGGCAGCAAGAGAATGTGTCCCGAACATCCTGTCATCGCATCCTTTGATCTTTCAAGTTGAAGCCATATCGTGTGTGTCCAGGAGTTGAAGGAAAGTACGAAGTGAAACGTTTGGAATACTGTGTGTGGTTGCTTACGCAGGTTTCGGAAGGATTATTGGACACATTGCTTTACTTCATGATGGACGAAGCATGGTCTCGGAAAATCCTCATGTGTTTCACGAATAACCGCTGCATGGTAAGGCTGTGTGTGGCTTGCTGTATCAGGTCACGGATTTTTGGCCCAATATTTTTCAATAGCACCGATAATTCATAAATTTTATCTGAACATCTTTGAACACTTTTATGCACAACTAACCCCTCAAGAGCGGGAGTACTGCTTCTTTCAACATGACGGAGCCACATGTCACATATCGAGGGTGTCTCTCCAGAAAAATCATGATGCATTCTCCGCAGAACGAACAGTGAGCACAGATTTGTAGCCACCGCGTTTTCCCGACTTGACGACATGTTACTTTTATGTCCGGGGCAATTTGAAATTCAAGGTTTACACCACCAACTCACACACGTTGGGCGACCTGATGGAAAACACGCCGTCAAATCCGTAATATTGAAGTGGGAGAATTACATAAGGTGCAGAAGAACATGTGGCACGCCCAGACGTGTATTGAATCTGCACGCCATCATTTTCAGCATCTTCTGTAATCAGTAAGTACACCCTTCAATTCTTTTCATGATCCTTGGGATGTAACTGTTGATCGGAACCGGGCTACTTTTAACTGGGACACACTGTATACACATATGTGTGGGGGAGGGGGATTTTATTTACGAAGTTTTTTTGTAATATTCTGTATAATCCTGTATTTTCCCTTCTATATTTTTCTTTTATGGGGTTTGTTCAAACTCGTCCAAGAATAGAGCCAATTGAATTAATAATATGCGGATTCAAAGTCGAGATCTGTTTGCTACAATATGCAGTTCAGGCACAAAGGTTTGCACCCTCTCTCATTTCCCCATCTTGTGCATAACCTTTAATAATTTGTTTTGATATCGCAATAAAACTTTCTTCAGATAATTTCTTTGCATCCGTTTGTCTAATGTGCTACACACCCAACTCTATTGCTAAACTGTCCGCTCAGTTGCCCTCTATGACGCCACGGAAGGTGTCAGGTTAGAGTCCTGGCCTGAGCGTAGGTGTTTACTTGTGAGTATCCATTAATCAATTTCATCTATTCATCATCCTCGTCGCCACGACTGGCCAAACGTGAAAGAAAAAGCGAAAGAAAATACAATCGGAATTTATTGTTAACTTCTAATGAAAATGGTTTAGAGTTTCTCAAAAGTCAAGATAAAAATAATGAACTGGGGTAATGACATGGGATGTTTGCCTAAATATTGGCTGGGATGTTTTTTATACACCAGAATGAGCACCCGTGTGTTTGCTTGGTAACTTTAGCGTTATAAGGTTTTAAGTTCTACAAATCCTTTTTTTTAAATTAAATTTGAAATATGACTGGGGTGTTAAGAATGATAATTTCTGACAGCACCTACAACTAAATTTCCCTGTGGGCTCTATGACAGTTGGCCATGGGAGTCACGTGGTATCTGCTTACACTGATGAACAAATTCAAACTTTCTTTTGCTCCTTTGAACGAAAATAGGTGATTATTTATAATTCGACCCCGCTGAATCCAAATCTGAAAGTAGAAATGCTGTATCACCTATCGTTTTCCCTGGATTTTCATTTTTTGTTTTTAATAAAAATTTAATTCCCTTTGTAATAATACATCGAAATTTGAAATTATTTTTGTTTGTTTGCTCATGAAATAAGATTTAAATATTGAAGTGAATAAATATGAAATATAAAAAAATTAAAATATATATATAGGACCGATTTTGACTGTTCAATGAAGAAATTTCATGCAAAAAAAAGGAAAAAAAACACATTTTTACTAGCATTTTCAAAATTTCTTTCTTGAACTCTGCCGTTTGTAACTGCCACCAGAAACCTCTTCCTTGAGGTTCCAACTATAGTCTGCTAATATGGTCTGTACCGATTTTCCTGCATATCGTTTCTCCATGACAGAAATATCCTGCTGAAATCTCTCGCCGCATTCGTCACTAACCGTGCCCAAGTTAAAAGGGAAAAAGTCCAAATGCGAATGTAAAAAGTTGAATTTTCAAGGACATATTGCACCCCATGCGCTGATAACACTTCAACAAGTTCCTTGTAGTTGTCAGCTTTCACATTTCCAAGAAAATTACAGCATACTTGTCTGAAAGCTAACCATGCGCATTTCTGTTTTCCTGTTAGCAATTCCACAAAGTTGTCATCATGAATGATCTCACGGATTTGCGGCCCAATAAATATGCCTTCTTTTAACTTAGTATCACTGTGTTTAGGAAATGTTTTTCTCAAGTACCCAAAACCCTCACAGTGTTTATCCAAAGCCTTAACAAAATTTTTCATCAGCCCTAACTTTATATGCAACGGTGGTAACAAAATCTGGTCTTTCTCAAGTAGAGGGTGATTCCTAACACTCTTCTCTCGAGGACTTAAGTTTTTTCGTATGGGCCAATCCACAATGTTGTAATGTTTATCTTCTGCCCGGCTGTCCCATTCGCAAAGAAAGCAACAAAATTTTGTAAACCCAGATTGCATGCCTAACAGTATACCAATCATTTTGAGGTCTCCGCATATCTGCCAACCATATTTTTCATAATTTATCACTTTTAATATTGTATCCATACTTTCATATGTTTCCTTCGTGGTGGAAGAATAGGCAAGGGGTACTGATGGGTATATATTCCCATTATGCAACAATACTACTTTTAAACTATTCTTAGATGAATCTAAATATAGTCTCCACTCGTTTGGATTGTGACTCCTTCCAAGTTCTTGCGGAAGGCCTTCTACATCATTGCAATAAGTTAACTCATTACTAACAGAAAAAAAAATGTGTCCGTGATTGTTGGCGTTTCCGATATGACACCTTAATACCATCTTGTAATAAATTCCACCCTCTGAGACGAGAACCTAATAATTCCGCTTGAATTTTAGGAAGGTTGAGGTCTCTGACTAGATCATTTAGTTAGGATTGGGAAATAAAGTGAGGTATGTTTGGATCAGGAAAATTTGGATCGGTGTTTGAATATGAGGATCCGGGTTCGTCATCTGGAGAAGCACTGCTTGGTTCTGTTTCATCCACTGTCCATCCTTTAGGAGGCTTAGGAATTGGTATAAAATCATGACTCGTAGCCCGTAGGTTTCTTGGCTGAAGGAATATCAGGATAAAATATAGAATGTTTTGATTTAGAACTATATCCACTATGTTTGCTAAACAGAAGTAACAATCCGTAGTATAATCTTTCTGTTCTGTCCATATTACAGGGTTTCCGAAGGGCATTGATTTGTGAGTGCCATTAAGCCAACCACGTAATGTTCTCAAACAATTACAACAAATTTTACCTGGTGCCCAGCTTTTTCCCTCGTCTACTTTACTTGCAAAATACAACTCATATGCTTTTTTCACTATAGGTAAAGGTAAAGGTAAAAGGTAAAGCTCTCCCCTGTGCTTAGCACCACGCCATGAAGGCGTATAGGGGGTGTGGGGGTAAATCCGGGAACTTTTCTAACATTGGAAGCGGCCCCGGCGTCCACCCAGCGTCGAATAACATGGGTACCTGGGGGAAACCCTGGGGGGTAAAGGCGGTCAGGGGCGTGATGCTGATCACATCACCCCCATTCATGACCGGATCAAGAAAGTGTGGGGCTTTTTTCACTATAGGAGTGATAGTATTTCTCTGTGACTTCGGAGTAAATTCCCCGCAAACATAACAAAACAAGTTCGGGTTATTCACACATTTGCGTGACATGGCGAACTCATTAATTGACTTATAATATATTTCTTTCTTTAAAAAAACAATTGTGAATGCTCTTATCGTTTTGTTAAAATACAACTTACACTTCACTTCACTATACAATATTACATTCACAATTTCACGAACATACACAAACATGAAATACAGCTACTTGCGAAGGCTACTCGCGAAGTTATCGGAAAGGAAGTTAAGACTCGACTAACCCACAAAAGAACAAATTTTAACAGAGAAACAGGAAATTTCTCTACTGCCAGATGTTTCCTCCACTATATATTAAGTGCCAGTCATAAACACAAGGTCGCTGAAAAGTTCTTATCCATTTGCTAGGTACCAAACGTTAAGCCGGAAGTGGAGCAGGGTGCGGAGACCTGAAACCATAAAACTATAAAATTTGGGTGTTCTGCAAAAAACTTAGGTGATACAGGAAAACGGATGTGATATTCGTTATCAGCACATCTGAATACATAAAGATCACTTAGTTTTATTTAAAGGAGTATTTCATTGTTTATCAGTGTTATCAGTCGACATGACCTTGTGCCTGCAGAACCAGCACACTGAAATGAACGAAGGTATTTTACGTGATTTGTAAGCTGAAACAAAACATGCCACGCGTTACAACAGACAGAGGTTTGCCTTCAGCTTTGGGACAGACAAACCACACTACGCATACAGACAGAGTATAATGTAAGATAAAAGGAAATTATTTCTCCGTCTCCTCAAACTGACAATTTCATTGCCTTTTTTTGGAGTTATTTGACTACAGAAACGGATTATATTATTGAAGTCGTATCTCATGTGATGGCTTGGTTCAGTATTCTGATCAGGATTTCTGACAAAAGCAGGACGAGCTACCCAAGAACAGTAATTTTCTATCTTTTATATCTGCTTCCTTCCTCATCCAGTATAAGTCAGACGAGCACATACCACAAATATGTAAGAGAACTATTGCTAATTTGATAACTTGTCTTGCAATTGAATTTCTGTCATGAAAAGCTGCAAAGAAACAAAGACTTTCCTTTTAAAGATTACACTGAATAATTGTTATTTGATTAGGAAACTAAAAATGACTTCACTATTCCCATGCAGTACACAAGAGATTCCGAACACACACTAAAACATACTACTGTTCGTTTCAACGTATTATTTCAACAATCAAGACACAAAATAAAGGTCATGCTCAAGAAAAAATATGTTTCTGTGATTATCAAGTGCATTACGTGGTTTACATCAAGTTTGGATTTGCCAGTTATCTAAATATTATTAATTTTGAAAATAGTCTTTCAGTTAGTGTAATGTGCCTGAAATTGAATGCCTTATTTTTAACCCTGAACGTGTTTTGTTTCTTTAATTAAAACTTTTAGTTTACAATTTAGTTCATCATACCAACCTGTGTCCTTCTCCCTTGTTTATTTATAGTTATAAATAAAATCCCAATGGAGCATGGAAAAACCTTTCACTGTTCATTAGTCAATCATTGTTTTCTGCAGTTTTCAATGCAACATTCAGGCTCTCTGATCGTGCATCGTACGTTTCAGATCAGGTATCCACATAATTTAATATATTTATAAGTTGTTTTAAGCGAACTTCTCAATTTTTATTCTTTCCATATATGATATCAATATCACATTGCAAACAGTTATTAATGGTTTCAATGTGATTTGCTGGGTAAAAAAATTTCGTATTACTTTAGATTCGAACAGCACTCATGATTTTGAAACGTGAAAAGGTAATCATTTTAAGGGGAACGTAAAAGTTGGTGTGTGTTGACAGACTGTAGCTACTGCCATATTAGCACTGACAACTAGGAAGCGTTCTCAATAATCACGTGGCTGCTTTTCGCTAATAAATAACTGCGTTTTTTCAACACATACACAATACATCGTCGCTTCGGAACATCAAATTTTCATCTTTGCTGCTTTCAGATTACCAACATACGAAGTGGCATGCAATTCAAAAGGTTTTGCAGAAACCTCAGTTTTATAAATAAGATTGGATGAAATTAGACCAAAAAAAAAAAAAAGAACTTCTCTTCCGCTGGGCTCGAACTCGGGTTGCGCGCATGCTAGTCCGACACGATAACCACCACTCCAAACGAGACAACACGAAACTCTTTCGCAAGTAGTCGACTGAAACGCAAGTTAATTTTCAGATTGCTAATTCCCAAGGTATAACATGGCTAGGCATGTTACGCGAGGTGTGTTTCTTGTTCTAACTCCTATATCTGTGTGTTTTCGTTAGATTCATGGGATTTCGTGAGTTGATATGAATAAAGTAAATAAATAAGACAAGTGGGTGGAAGGGACTGGAGAATCGTAAATACGGAATCATTGAGAAGATATCTATCGCCTTGATAGAGAATCTCTATATCCCCTTGTGATAGAGAACTTATTAGAAGAATGAAAATACAGATTAAACGAACAAATTTGATGTGTATCCTTTCGTCAAAATGCCTACAAAACAATATTACATACTTCTTCACTAATAGAAAAGAATAAATAAATTGTCCTTGGTGGGGATCGAACCTAGACCTCACTGGTGAAAGCTCTGTACGCTAACCAACACTCTATCAATAACAACATGTTTTATTTTTTCCAGTCAGTCTGTCTCCTTCCTCAACACCTGAAGACGAAAATGCGTCTTAATTTCTCTCATAATTGTTTCATTGTCTATTAATAGAAACCAAAAAAAAAAGGTAAAGTGTTCCCCTGTGCATAGCACCACGCCATGAAGGCGTATAGGGGGTGTGGGGGTAACGCCCCACACTTTCTTGATCCGGTCGTGAGTGGGGGTGATGTGATCAGCATCACGCCCCTGACCGCCTTTACCCCCCAGGGTTTCCCCCAGGTACCCATGTTATTCGACGCTGGGTAGGCGCCGGGGCCGCTTCCACCGTTAATAGAAACCACGTATTACAAAAATAGACGCATTCTTTCTGTGAAAAATCCCATGTTTCGCACATCGTGCTTCTCCATTTACTGTTATTTGGACATTCACTTGGAAGTTAAAACTTAGCTTTGTGTGTTTGTTTTCACGTGCATGTGTGTGAGAAGAGTGGTGTGCACGTGTGTTTGATGTTTTTCTGGGTATTATTTTCGTTCAAAGCATTAATATAATTGTAAAATATGGAATTTACTGTAATGCAAGGAGTGAAAATATAAACCCAGTCCGTCAGGTTCGTTCCCAAACAACATTAAATAATGGAACGTAACGTGGACCGAGTATAATTGCATGTCGAGAACACGAGACATTACGATCGACAATCTTCATCTCGTATTTCTCTTTGGCATCACTACTCAATTTACAGAGATGTGTACCCGTGACTGGTATACAAGCCGCAGAATTGCAATGCTGTTTGGGTTGTCTAGTCACAACGCGCTTGGTGGTCAGACATGGACGGCTTGCTTCACTGCTTCTTCAATAGGGTCGTTACAACCCAGCTGTGTCCAAGACTGTACGTACCATTCCCCGTCCAGTTCTCTTTCTCTCTTGTTGCACCGTGCTTTGTTCTTGCTGCGGTGTCTCCCCACTGTGTTTGGGGACTCCTCATGCGCTGCACCGCCAGCGCCGCCATTTCTGCCCCGAACCATGTACGCGGCTGTGGCCTGTGTGGCCTGTCGAGTGTCACGGACCACTTTGCTTGCATTCTCAGTGTGTTTCTTCGTCCTGGGTCAATCCATATGAATTCATACAACCTGGTTGCTTGACCATTTTTAAAAAAGTTTATTTTTTGTGGGGTGTGAGCCTCATATATTGACAGTTCAGAACCACTCTTATTTTATTTTTACTATCACCGATTTGAAGATGGCGGGCATTTTTTTATCATGGCGCGCGTCATTTTCTCCATTCGTAAGCAACAGCGGCAACTTTTTTTTCTCAGCTCTGGTAAGTCCTACGACAATGAGACAAAATCTGTGATGTCAAGCACATTATAGGCTACAATTATATTTCTGTGTAATTTTCTAAATATTATTCCTTCATAATAAATTTGAAGGTCAAAATTGTGTATTTTAATCGCTCAAAATGACATTTTCGGACATTTTTGGGGGGGGGGGAAGGCAGTTTGTTTGACACTTGAATTTTTTGTGCAAGTACCTGTGTACCAATAGAGTATGTCAAAATTATTTGAAGCTTGAGACTTTAATATTTGTTTTTCTACAGGGTCATAAACATGTACTTTTTGTTAAAAAATTCCAAGTTCAGGGTTAAATATCTCTGGTGGGCAGTTGTTTAAAAATCTGAAATTTGTACACAATACAGTACTTCATGATAAGTAACTTCAGTAACTTCGTCAAGATAACCCCAGCTGAACACGATTCCGATGACCTCCATCAGTTGCATTTCGCGGCCTTTCATTCCATTCTCTCACATAGCTGAGGTTATCTTTACGAGCATGAACAGCCACGATCGCACAGTACTGATGTCTACACATTCATCCCCATAAAGTGCCCTGTCTCAGATGAATGTCAATTTGTAGCACATTTTCTGCGTTTAGAAACTCGATCACTGAACGCTACTTCATGCGATTCACCGACATTGCATGGTTACATGCTGCCATTTTCCTCGCAATAGTTCAGCACCCCCTGGCGATAGAAGTTTGAAACCTTCAATTGAGAAGCGGGAAAGTCTTTTAAGTGCAATGTATGGTTGCTCAAAATCCAAAATGCGTTTACAAGGTAACAAAGAAAATAAAAACATAGGAAGCGTTACTATTCAGCACGCCCTCGTATATATACTTTATTGCAGAGCCATTTCAGGATTGTAATGTTGTTCATTGACATTCCAAATTACGGTTTGCAGAATTTCAACACAAAATGTTAATAAGAATTTAAATTAGACATGCCATATTTAATGCAAAATGTTGAATTTTTCACGAGTTTTGTATCTCTTAAACCAATTAAATCTCAAACTCAAAATTTTTACTGAAGTTACTTATCATGAAGTACTGTATTGTGTACAAATTTCAGATTTTTAAACAACTGCCCACCAGAGATATTTAACCCTGAACTTGGAATTTTTTAACAAAAAGTACATGTTTATGACCCTGTAGAAAAACAAATATTAAAGTCTCAAGCTTCAAATAATTTTGACATACTCTATTGGTACACAGGTACTTGCACAAAAAAATTCAAGTGTCAAACAAACTGCCTTCCCCCCCCAAAAAAAATGTCCGAAAATGTCACTTTGAGCGATTAAAATACACAATTTTGACCTTCAAATTTATTATGAAGGAATAATATTTTGAAAATCACACAGAAATATAATTGTAGCCTATAATGTGCTTGACATCACAGATTTTGTCTCATTGTCGTAAGACTTACCAGAGCTAAGGAAAAAAAGTTGGCGCTGTTGTTTACGAATGGAGAAAATTACGCGCGTCATGAAAAAAAAATGCCCGCCATCTTCAAATCGGTGATATTAAAAATAAAATAAGAGTGGTTCTGAACTGTCAATATATGAGGCTCACACCCCACAAAAAATAAACTTTTTTAAAAATGGTCAAGCAACCAGGTTGTATGAATTCATATGGATTGACCCTCCTACGTCGTCCTCCCGTGGTTCTGTAACCCAGCACTACTTTTCTCGACTGCACTGCTTCAGTCATGGTATTTGTTTCCCGCTGTGTAATTGTTCCTTCATGCTTCATTGCTTATTTTGTCCCTACCGTTGTCGATCGCTACCCTTTCCCTTCACTTGTCTTGCAGGACACTCCTATTTCCTTTGTGGAACCCCATGCGCATGCGTTGGCAGCTGCCGCCTGGTGTTTTTTCGGATCGGCGACTTTGGTGGTCCTTTTGACTTCTTTTGTTCCGCCTTTGTATCTTCACTGGTACTGGCTGTACAGCGGTGTGAAGTTCATTTTTACACGTTTTCGGCGTTGTCTAGCTCCTCACGGAGGCATCTCTCGGCAAAGTGGAAGGGTCATATTTCGTCTCTATTTCAGGAGAGGTATGTGTGGTTTTCGTTTGTACCCTACCTTTAGAATCACCCTGTATATGTATACAACCTTTGTTCAATAAATACGGTGAAAGATTGAATGATTGATTTCACGATATATTTGCAGGAAAGGCAGTACATGTATGCAGGAATACAGCTTATTGTCCTTCAAAGTAATCGCCTCCAATGGTAATGCACTTCTGCGAACGCGTGTAGAGGTCTCGCATACTTTGGGCGAAGGCAACCTGTGGGATGCGGTTGAGTTCAGCGTTCACATTGCGTTGGATGTCGACAATGTCCGAAAACCGTTGTCCTTCTAAGTGTTTCTTCAAGCGAGGGAAAATTAAATAATCGGCAGGGGCCAGATCTGATGAATAAGGGGGTGATTAAGTACAACAACCCCCTTACGTGCCAAGAACTGCTGCACGGTTATGGCAGTATGGGGGCGTGCATTATCGTGCAGCAGATACCAGGATCCATTTTCGGTATACTGGGGGCCCACACGTCTGATCCTCTTCAGGAGGCGATCGAAACTGTTCACGTATGTGGCCGCATTCAATGTCGTGCCTTCTGGCAGGTATTCTTTATGAATGATCCCTCCAGCATCAAAAAAGATAATCAGCATTGTCTTGATCCGTGACTTCTCGCACCTAATCTTTTTGGATTTCGGTGACCCTGGGCCGCGCTACTCGACGCTTTGTTTCTTCGATTCTGGGTCATATTTCAGGCACCACGACTCGTCGCCCGTAACGAGCCGTTCAGAAAAGGTGGGGTCACTATCCACCTTGTCGATAAAGTCTCCGCACGCCTCCATCCTGTCTTGTTTCTGATCAGGAGTCAAGTCGTGAGGCACTAACTGCACACACAGTCTACGCTTACCCAACTTTTCGGTTACAATTGCATAAGCAGTCCCACACGACACTCCTGTGGCCTCCGCCAACATTCGAACTGTCAGTCGACGATCTTGAGTCAAAAGTTGGCGAATTTTCTCGATGTTTTCGTCGGTGCACGACGTCAAGAGCCTACCTGGCCGCTGCACGTCTTTCACGCTGTCCCGCCCGTCACGGAAGCGCATGTACCACTCGTACACACAATTTTTCCATAAAGCACTATTTCCATACGCCTTGCGGAGCATGTTGTGACATTCCGTTGGCGTTTACCCAAGTTTGAAGCAGAAATTCACGTTCGTACGTTGCTCCATTTCACCCATAACAGCGTCGCTGCACTGCACCTTACTTCCACAACGCGTACACACAAACTGCGCGTCTGGACAACCACACAGCTTCGCGAACGATGACTGACAGACCTAGGGGTTCACTGATCTGACCGTCAACCAGTAGTACCAACTACACCACACACCAACAATTCATTGATTGGGTGTTTTAAGTCCACTTTATGCACAGTAAGGCTAATCGGGACTGGACCTACAGCTTAAAGTGGAATCCGAACCACCATGTGCCTCCACTGGGTATCGAACCCGCGACCCCTTGATTACAAGGCGACGTCGCTACCACTGCGCCATTGGGGAGCCACCCCCCCCCCCAGCAATTCATTCACCGTATTTATTGAACAAAGTATGTATATACTAGACACACACAAAATTAAAAGAACTTAAGTACATGAGACATGATGTACTCTTCGCAACATCTTATTTGACAGCCCCGCAAGAATTCTAAGTCCCAAATTCGTAAACTTAGCAACATTGCACTTCGGACTTCGGCTCCAGGTGAGAGTAGCGAACTTTGATTTGGTCCTTCCACTAGACGAAAAATGCTGCGGTGAGAGGTTTTCAATTTCGCACTTTCCATGAACTTGGAAACTATAAACCGCTATTATAATACACAATCAAACAGAAATAATAAATTGGAAAAATAACCTTGAGGAATTTTTACGATTCTGCTTGCTCGACTTGAAATTGAGGGATTTGAAACACTGAATACTGCTTATCCCCACCTGGAGGAATTCGCCATCAAGTTTGTGCAGAAAGAAGCAAATTTGTGAGGAGTTTATGCGACATTTTATTTACAATACCTTGCATAATATCGAACACTTCTCAAAAAATTATATTTTTCACGACTTGTCGACAAAATGTGCTTGGAACACAGGAAGGTGGGAGTCTTCATAAACGTCAACATGTTTTTAAGAGCATAACGTCGTTATCATAGAGCAGTTGGTTAGACGCCGCTGTCCTAATTTTCCGTCAAGCGTGAACGGTCGTGGGTTCAAATCCCACCCTCTCCTTTCTTTTTGTGTGTGTACAGAACAGAGACCGTTGATATTAGGATATTTAAAAATTGAATCCGATGCACACTTGAGGGACGTTCCTTCTGCGCATTTTTCCCTTTATAAGTTGCAGATTTCCAGGATTTAAGGTTAAAACCTTTTTTTTAGTTATTCTTCATAAGCTGTGTTAACACACACATCATGATTAATTCACAAATCACATATATGTATTCAGGATGCAAAATGTAATGTTATTTAAGTTATGTATTTTTTTATGTTCTTCACAGACACCTAGAATATTGATTATTTCGATATACTAAAAAAAACATATACAGTTATGTTAAGTAGTGATTTAGTGAATTACTGTAATGAAGGAGAGAGTTTAATGAGTTCAAATTGATAAGATTGGTAATTTTATGTCCGTTCCTTCGTAATGACCATTGTCAATCCTTTAACCACCATCTTACCATGCATCTAAAACTAAGAGTAAATCGCCAATTAACATAAATGGTTATTGTGACGGAAACTACTAAGTATTTATATACTGAGTGACAAACAAAAAATACAAAACCTCATAATGATCGTTAATTCGTCACTGATTTGTATGTAAAATGTTTCTCTTATTTCAGCAGAAAGTATGAGTATCAGATCTAACAAACTTTCCATACTAACTTTGCAATATTCGAAACCACCAACACAGACTTAGCTTTACGTAACTTGATTTTGCGCATTCCACGTGGCATGTGACTTCCTCCTATCATCGACATAACTTCCTCTTACTATTTCCTTTCACCTCGTGAAATAGAGACCAATGTTAACTTCTTAGCACTGTGGATAAACTTTACACCCAAAGATATGCTCCTGAAAAAAAATTCCTGCCTAGGTGGAGAATCGAACCTATGACCTCCCTCGTGACAATCAAGCATGCTACCTATTCTCCAGATAGCTCATGTTAAAATTTGCTACCCGTTTGAAGAAGCCAATTCACATATAATGCCATGTCTATATTTTCCTCATGGCAATTTTTATGAGGAAATGAATTCAGGAAATATTGAGAAACGCTGAAAGAGAAAAATGATGAACATTTCTATTTGAGTTTTCTCATATTTTGTAAATTGTGTGTAAATTCAGTGTTTTGAACAAGCAATCATTTAGTTACGAAGTCTTTTGTTGTTTGTTTAAAGTAGGAAAAGGAGAGCGAAAAGGAGTCATTTGAACCAGACCCCGGTTGCCAAGAAACTTCAGCTTTTTCCAAAGACTGTAGGAAAAGAGAGAGGAAAGGGATATTCAACGTATGAAATATAAAATATGTGTGAAATTAAAACAATGGAATATCTTGCAAGTGCATCCTAACGAACTTCAAACTACACTGGTCAAAACAATTAGGGGAGCAAGCAAGAAATCCCAAAACCAAAGTTGGAAAGTCAAAAGTAGCAATGTATGTTGATGAAGTGAGTGTGTCCTCAACCAGTACAATTCATCTGTGATGAATCAGCAGCATGAAGAGCTCTCTAGTGACACCATAAGGCACGTGGCAGAATTTGTGATATGAGGTGCAATCACGAGGTCACTTGGGAACACCGGTTGTGTGGTGCTGGCAGACCGTAAGTGCAGGTGGGATTCAGTTGAGTAGTGTTGAATAGGAACGATGGCAGAACAACACGATTTAGGGGAATCTAGCGCATGGAGAGCCATTTGGAGGATGGAAGCAGGGCAAACACAACGTGAGGTGGATGCAGGCCTTGGTGTGTCACGCAGTGTCATTTCCAGGTTGTGGACACGATTTCAACAGACAGGTACAGTACGAAGGAGGCCTGGGCAAGGTCGCCCACGGTCAGCAACAGTTAGGGAAGACCGGTACTTAGCATTGTCGGCTCGCAGGAATAGGCAGCAAACTGAACTGACTTGCAACGCGGCCTTGTTTTGGCAACAGGACGAAGTGTCTCGGGCCAAACTGTACGAAATCGCCTGCGGGAAAGTGGTCTTTATGCAAGAAGACCAATGGTGTGTGTCCTTCTGAATGCCCAACACCATAGGGCCCACAGACAGTGGGCTGTGGAACATCGTGAGTGGGGACATGGAGAGTGGAGTTCAGTTCTCTTCTCGGATGAGTCGCGTTTCAGTCTCCAGTCAGATAATCGATGCATTCTCATCTGAAGGGAACATGGGACTCACAATTATCCCGCACATGTGCGCAAAGTGTCTCAGTATGGTGGCGGTAGCTTAATGGTATGGGCAGGGATCAGTGTTGGTCGACCTACCCCTCCGCACATTATCCGGAATGGTACTTTGACAGCCTTACGGTACCGGGATGAGATCCTCAGGCCTCATGTTGTCCCAATGGCTGCAGATATCGGTGATCGTTTCATTTTTGTGGACGATAATGCCCGACCTCACCGAGCACGTCTGGTTGACGCCATGCTACGGGATGAGGGTATGGAACAAATGGTATGGTCAGCATCCTCCCCAGACTTGAATCCCATTGAACATGTGTGGGACACACTCGGAAGACACATTGCTGCTCGGCCAGCGCCGCCTACAACTCTGCAACAGTTGGAAATGGCCCTTCTGGAGGAATGGGTGAATATCCCGCAGGCTGTCGTTGATAACCTTATTGGTTCCATGCAAAACAAATGTGCAGCTGTCATAGCAGTTCATGGCGACCACACGCCTTATTAGAGGTATGGATCTGTTGCGTATCTGTCCATTTCTGTTGTCTTATCACCGTGCTGTTCTCCTCATTTTGTGCAGTACCTTGCAGAAATCAGCCCTAGAACTCTGTTGTGCTAATGACTCAATAGACATGTATTGTACTGGTTGAGGACACACTCACCTAATCAAAATACATTGCTACTTTTGACTTACCAACTTTGGTTTTGGGATTTCTTGCTTGCTCCCCTAATTTTTTTGACCAGTGTATAATCAGATATCTTATTTCTGGTACCATTTCTATTGTGCAATAAATTTCAGTTATATTGTTCATTCAAAAGTTTCCCAAGATGAATCATTCTGTTTTCCCAATGGTAAACATATTTTTTAAGATGTGTTTTTGTTGAAAAACAGGGAAACTTTGTAAATAACATTCTCGACTTCAGTCTGAATGTTCCTTAAAACAAAATCCATTCTATCACTCAAAGGAAACTCAAAAGGATCATCTTGAATTTGCAATTTTTCATACTCCCTAGACACAACCACTACGACTCTGTACTTGTGAGACCAGCTGAATCATAGGCACATCCAGGAATTTTCCAAGGGGTGAGGGGGGTGCAACCAAATGAAAAATATGTAAAAAAAAAATGTTCCTAGCATGTGAAAACAAACCAACAAACACTCTCAGCCTTTGCTACACTACATGGTACCAAAATATGTCAAATTGTGACCACATTTCCTGCTCAAACTCCACTTAATGTACCCCCCCCCCCCCCGAGTTAGTGTTTAGCTAATTTGCTTTGTTGTTCACTTCTTCTAAAGAACAAACAATTGAAACTTGAAGTGTATGTAAAAAATAGCATGAAAAGTTTAAAAATAGGTAACTACTGGTTCATAAAAGGTTAATGATAGAAACAAACATGATAAGAATTAAAATTCTTTATGTTTAACAACATTATACAATGATAAACATCAAAGTCAAACCTCTTTCACGTCAAGCCTGGGATAACCCTTCCCTTCTTAATATACTTCTTCATTTTCAATTTCTTATTTTCCTTCTTCTTCTTCTGAATGTTCTGTTGCCTCCTTTTCTGCTTCTTCTCTTTCATTTTCAAAATATTCTCTTGTCTATCGTCCCACTT
Organism: Lepisma saccharinum; assembly: GCF_977018435.1. Classification (NCBI taxonomy): domain Eukaryota; kingdom Metazoa; phylum Arthropoda; class Insecta; order Zygentoma; family Lepismatidae; genus Lepisma; species Lepisma saccharinum. The sequence goes on from NC_139251.1 coordinate 45,167,429, forward strand.
CTTCTTGCTGTGTTTCCTTTGATACTTCTTCTTCTCAAATGATTTCTTGAGTAACTCTGGATCGTCCTTCACTTTGGCACCCTGCGCTTTCTGTAATGCATTTCTCCATGCCTGTTTCTCGGTTATCATCATCACCTTCTCCACCCGACCTGCCTTCTTCATATCACTTATTTTCTCTTTCTGTTCGTTGAGTTTTTCTAGGGCTTTCAATGGATCCTTTACACCCTTCATTTTACCAAAATTCCTTGGTTGGCCAATATGAGAAAAATCAAATCTGCTGAAAATCATCTTTCCCTCACTATTGAACACTGGCTGCACAGGTTTCTTGTCAACTGTCCTTGGAGATTCCTCATTTTCTTCCATCTTTACCTCCTTTTGTGAGAACTGCACGAGTTCAGCTTCTGTCTTTCTCCTTTTCTTCAGGTTCTTCTTTTCTGCGCTTTCTTGATGTGCCAATCTTCTAACTGGAAAGTGGAAAGATTTATCAGCATGTGAAAAAAAAATATTAATAGTTAAAGGTAAATGAACTTTCTTCCTTGTACACCAAAATTGATATTTGAGAGAATGCAACAACCAATGAACCTGACCTCTTTTATTGGTGCATGGAAGGCTGTGAATTAGAAAGGAAAGTGTAAATTCAATTCTGCTAAGTCAAAGTGCACATGCTGCATTTTCAGAAATTTAAAATGCATCCAAATGGTGCCAAACATACTTAGTGGGAGTTGCAGATTTCAGAGAGAAAAAATGCCGCATATTACATTTTGAGTTTACATAACAAATTCTAACCAGTGATGAACTTGTAAATGGAATATATTCTTATGCGCCCAGTTTACAAGTGGCATGATCAATATTGTTAGGTATATCCTTCAGCAAAGAAACATTTAGTCTGGACAAGTGCACTTAACAGTCTTAGATTTCTTATGTAGTTCAGGATTATTAAGCATGAATTGCTTATACTTATTTCATGCATAGATCAACTGTGCAAACTAACATTCTATATGAAATCAGAACTAAAAACCTAAAAATTAAGAAAAAACTACAGAGATCAATTTTAGTTTTTAAAAAAAGGTCAAAATTCAATTGACAGGTGGCTTATTTTCAAATATTATAATACCATGAGCTGTAAATAACATTATTTGAACATAAACTTCATATACAAAGTACAGAAATTGAAACATCATTTCTAAGATGGCTGATTGGCAAGCAAAGGATTTGAACTCCTTCTGATGTGCACCTTTTAGTTCTTGATGATTGGAGCTTGGATGTTTTAGGTATTGGAAATTGCACAAATAGGCAGGTAGAAAGGTGCTAAAAATTTGAAAAATTGGCACAAAAAATATTGCAATATAACAGCCATCAGCTTTCAATACCATCCTCATAAAAAAACTAAAGTGCATTCAATAAAAAAAAAATAATGTGAAAAATAACCACAAAAATAAGTTCAGTTTGCATGCAAACACGGCCACTGCAGTAGTGAGGTCACCATGATGTGCATGCTTGCCAAGTTTGTTGATCCTTTGGCAAAGAATGGACACCATTTACAGATATTATAACACTATTTACATGCTGTGTTGTGTGTTTATATTATTTAAGAAAATCGAGAAACCCAATGCATACAACAGTAACCTCCTTCCTGGAAACAAAGACCGTGAAACCGGCTGACACGTATCTTTAACTTTGTGAGATGACGAAGATGATGTCATGAGTTATTAAATGGAATGGGGATGGGTGTAAAACGACGGATGTAAAAATGTGCAATTGGAGAGTGGCATAATAATGTATCGCCTGGTTCCTGCATTTTCCACACACACAACAGCCACTTCCTTACAAAATTGTGTTAAATATAAAAAAAGTGTCCACGTGTGATGCCGAAGAAGCTTATAGAAGAACACAACATGATTTGCATCCCAGGTGGATCCATTCTATGATAAAAGGATAAAAAAAAACTGGTGTCCTCCTGTGAGAAATATTTCAATAATAGTGGTAACAGTCAAAGAGTAGTGTAAAATATGTTCGTGAAATGGCAATATAGGCTACATAATTTGTAAATATCTTCCGTTATCAACAGATACCAGTGGTAACAGTATAAAAAAGTATCGGTTAATTTTATTTACAGATACCATCCAATACTCTTTTGTCTCTCGCAGGGATTGCAATAATGTCACACGACACTTTAAAGAACTATAATTATCCTAGAATTTATGCAAAATTTCCAGTTTCCATTAATTTTTCACCAATATTGAGTGGATAAATCTATACCGTATTTTGTGATTAAGAGGGTGGCCACTCTACGAGCATGATAAATTTCAAGTATAATTCCCAGTTTCAAAGGCAAACTTTCCAAACATTCAACAAGGAGATGCTCTCTCTATTGCAACCTTACATATTACTGCCTCTCACCACCCACACACACAAAATACATTAACAATATAAAGGGTCTGTGTGATTCCAAAGTATCCAAAATTTCTAATTCAATTCAATTAAACGGTATATAGATTTAAAATATATAATTTAAGGTGCAGAGTTTACATTGCCACTTCACAGACTCAGACTCGAAATACTTCTACAAACATGTCACATAAGTTACGGGGATATATGAATCTACAAAAAATTGTTACTTCCATAAGAATTTCAAAATCAAATTTACCTAATCAACTTCAAGATATCTTATCTTGCAATATTCCTTCTGTCAGATAGATTGTTCTGCTAAGAACACTCTTTTCCTTTCTCAAAAATAAAAGCTAAGCTGTAAAAAACTTGCCTCAGGGCATTAGTAAGTATGTAAATATTCAATGCAATTTGGATTAATAAAAGTTACAATATTTCACATCCACGGAGAAAAATTCACGCAGAATTCCTGGAATCAATAATTCACACAATTCCCATAATTCAAGGAATTTCCAGTGAGTAGCCACTCTGGATTGCATAAGAAGTCTATTAATATTATGTAATTCCTCAATGTTTTGGAAGCAAAACTCTGATAAATTGGCAGTTAGTTGCATGCATTAATACACTACCTTTCTTTATCGAGTCGTCCGTGGATCGGCAGCTAACATGCCGGGCAGTGAGTCATTTAGACTCACAGCTGTACGAGTTACTTGGCAGTGGACTCAGTGTTTCTGTATCCAGGTAGCTGGTGTCCAGTTTGCACGTGTTTGTGAAGTGTTAAGGTGTTTTAGATTGTTTTGTTTTAGTTTACGTATTACAACTGGTGCTTTTCTGCAGTCTAATAATGGGTCTAAATTTCACAAAAAAATAAAATCCTGAGTATAATAATAATAACCTGTGGCTTGACAGCCCTTGGCCCATCTCCCAACTGCCAGTCTCCCTCCCGCAATCCTAGCTACAGGCATGCAGATCTTCATCCAGTAATGGGTGAAGTGGGGTCAGCATGTTGAACCCCCAGCCGTTATAGGAGATTTCTATGGCCGGGTTACGCTACTCACTCATAGCTCCCCCAATTTCCTCAGGATGGTGGGTTGCCACCGGCCCTATACACAGAGTGAGTCTCGAATCTCTTGAGTCTCACCCATGCCATCCTGCAGTCGGAGCCCAAAGCACAGCACCTTAGACCGCACGGCCACGGAGGAGGACAAAATCCTGAGTATACTCTGTTTTATTGGATGTTTACAAGTAAGTATTTTAAATTCCCAAGTATACTCGTTTCATCTTGTTTCTTGTTATTACCGCTAGATATTGCCGTACTTGCTTTCATTTTTGCATTGCATTCTTACTGTTGCCAGTAGCATCTCTAAGTCTGACAGTTCCAGCAGCTACCACTTTTCTTACGCATGTTAGAACTGTCCATGTACAGTATTTGTGCTAACGTGCCTCTTAGCAATAAAAATTACATGAAAATTGAAACCTATTTTTGTAATAACCTGTATGTTAAGAGGTTAATAGAATTGAGTATCCACCATCCTATGCATATCAATATAAATATTTTCTTACCGTCATATTTTTTTATTTCATTTTTAATGAATGCGCCTTTATCTCAAATATGTCTTTAGTTACTCCACTTGTGCTCATATGCAGGGGTACAAAAATGCAGGGGGGTCATCGCCATGGTGAATGAATTTTTAAATTTCATTCCAAAATTTAGGGTAATATTTTAAGTTTGCTTATGGAAAATTCCATTGGCTTCTTTTAGTTACTCATACAGCGCATGTTTTATTTTTAATGTTTTGTGTGTTTTTCTGTATCTTGTGTATTATTAAATCAGAATAATAAACATTAATTTTTAAATCTGCAACAATATGGTGGTAATTCATGCTGTTACCAGTTGAGCCTTCTCTAGGAGGGCCACTTAGGTGCAAAAATTAATTCCAATACTGTATTAGTTAATAAATAAAATGTTGTAAAATCACAATTCAAAATGTGTAGCTTCATCTTAGTTGGATCCACGGCTTTGTTAGCCCATATTTGAAAAGAAAAAAAAGCTGGTTCCTGAGAAAAAGAGGCTGGCACCTGAATTTTTGCTGACGCTGTTTGAAGAATGCTTAATGAAACTACACTAATCTCATAATCATTCAATTGTGATTATTAGGGTCATAGATGTTCTTACATTTTCAAAGAAAAAGCATGGGAACAAAATATATGTGATAATGGGGTGAAGCTTTAAAACTTTTTATAATTTTCAGACAAAAATAACATTGTGTAGAACAATATGCAAAATACCAATAATGTTAAACTGTAAAGAACAATATGCAAAATACCAATCATGTTATACCGTAATTAGTGTTATTATCATTAAGCTTTAAATAAAAATGGCAGCTGATAATACTTGCTCAATATCCTCAACGAACAATAAATACTTGTAATGTGAAAAATTACGCTTCCCTGCCATTATTGGTTGTCTAATTCATAGTGGAAATGATACTTGCAGGTTCAGAGGGGTGCACATGCAATAAAGGTGAAGTAACAAAGCATAATCAGGAAATTTCCCAACATAATAAACAAGTCATGCCCTAAACAGAAGAGCAGGAACAAGGATGTTAACCTATTGATACAGCATTAGCCTACATCGAGAAAATCACTAACTAAGTTTGGAAACACTGCATATCAGCTGACAACGCAAGTCAAGATTTACCCACCATATTGTGTGTAACGAAAGCGAATTAGCAACGAACAATAAATACTTGTAATGTGAAAAATTACGCTTTTTTCAGTGAAAAAAGCAAAATCGCACGTTCAAAAATGTTCCGCTATGCATAACAGGTAAGTACAAATGTAAATAATTAGGAAATAAAGGAGTGAAATGTGTTTTCACTATACCATACTGCTAATAAAACAACATATCTACATTGACTGTGCAGAAAACATAAACACAAAAAAACATCAAAGATCATTTTCAGAATAAAAATTGTGATTTTTATCCACCCTGTACCATGCAGCCACTTACAAATGCCATTAATTTGGTTGCCCATTTCACAACACAATCTCTCACAAATCAATGCTTATATGTGGTTTTAAAATATGCAAATTAGTTTCTCCAAATGTGAATGAATGACAGACTTACTTCCAAACTCATTTCCAGCATTTTAAATTTTCATACAAGCGGTTTTCAAAGTGAGAGAGGATGTGGGTATGGTATTCATTCAACAATACAACACAAATCCTAGAATAGCATTATCCTGGAAAGTCCATGCGCCAGAACCTCCTTAGTCTACAAAATGCAGTACACGGTTCACTACATGAAAGTTAGATGCAAGCATGAATATAGTTGGAGTGGTGTAGAAAATGTGGGTGTGCAACTGGGTAACAGTTCGTTATATCGGAGACACATTAAAATCGGATATTTTGTGTTTTGCATGGTACGTACTTACCAATTGTGTATTGCGGAACATAGATCAAGGTGACATTATCCTTTTTACACGAAAACAAACACAATTTTTCACATAGAGAGTAGTTTTTGTTATTCCTTTCTTTGCTTCCGTAACACACGATATGGCGGGGAGAAGTTGACTAGTGTTGCAGGTATGCAGTGTTTCAAACCTTCTTCACCGAAAAATACCTACTATCGTGATAGTCATGTGTGCAAATTGTACATTATGCACGGGTAGCCCCACGAACTATTCACGGATAGTCCCACGAATCATTTCCATAAAGTTAGGTTAGGTTAGGTTAGGCAAGCATAGTTAAAACAAAAAAAAGGGGGTAGGAAACACTGACAGGGGTTTACGTCATCAAACGTATGCAGCATCCGGTTCACATAGTGAAAGCAATTGCTCTTGTGCATCTGTGAGATATTTCTCTTGAAAAATACATGATTTCCTGGTGAAATAGATTCCACGTGAAAGAAAATACCTCGACGAACATTGGAAACCTTGGAGAAACTCATTTCCGTAAGGAGTTTCTTCAAATTTTACACAAAAAACTACTTATGGAAATGGGTTTCTCCAAGGTTTACAACGATCGTCGAGGTATTTTCTTTCATCGTGGAATATATTTGACCGAGAAATCATGTATTTTTCAAGAGAAATATCTCACAGATGCACAATTGCCATTGCTTTCATTTGCTTGCACTACGACAACCGGATGCTGCATACGTTTGATGATGTAAGCCCCTGTCAGAGTTTCAACCGCCCCTTTTTTTTTTTTACTATCCTTGCCTGCGTTATATTATTATACGTGCAAATTGACTAAACGTAGAAGTGGCGGAAATTAATTGTATGCAATGCCTTCGTTTAATCACAAACTTTTCGCATGAAAATTGATTTCTATCACAAAAATAAAAGTATACGAAAATTATATGGAAAACGTTCTATTACCAAAACTTCCTGAAATTGCACTCTTACTTTAAGCGGAAATGATATGATGATGGCGCCGATCGATGTAGTTGTGTCTAGTTCAGCTCCCGCTAAAAGTAGAATTATTTCAGATATTAGGTGTGCCAAGTGTTGTAAAACAGTGAGGAATGGTATAATTTGTGATAACTGTGATAAATGGAACCATTTTTGATGTGTCGGAGTGGACGAGAATGATTTACCAGATGAAAATGTAGAGTGGAATTGTCCGCGTTGCTACACAGACGCCCAAACCGGCAAGATGGCGACCGATTACGCTAGTAAAAATAATGAAGCATCTCTAATGAAGATTATTGAAATATTGGAAAATGACTTAGGAGTTCTGAAGATTGAAAATTAAGAGTTAAGGAAGAACACTACTTTTCAAGCGGAAAATAAAGGTAAGCTGACCACTCCAAAGCAAGTAAGTCCAAGACAATGGGAAACTGTCCGCTATAAAGCCAGAAAGAACAATCAAATTATTTTTAACAATAGGACGTTTCCGGTTCTAAAAAATACATTTGAGCCTCTATCAGGTTTGCCCATTGATATAGAGGAAGAAGATAAAAGTGAACAACAATCTCTGAGTGAAAAATACGGAGTACAGACTAAGAACAAAACTAGGCCTATGAACATTTGCATATATTCTGATAGTCAGGGAAGAGGTGTTTATTCCAATATCTTAAGAGATAGTAATCATAAAATTACAAGTATTGTAAAGCCCGGGGCAAAATTCTGTGATGCTACAGCTGAGGCATTAGTAAACAGCTCAGTTGACATTCCAGTTCTGTTAGCAGGAACAAACGATGTTGCTAGAAATGAAACCAAGGATCTTCTGTTTTCCCTAAGAAGTAAACTTCAGGAACTTCAAAGTGCCAGGCAAGTGTGTGTCTTCTCCGTGCCCCGACGACATGATCTGCCGCAGTGGTCCATCATCAACAGAGAAGTAGACAAAGCAAATAGTGAAATGAACAAGATATGTAAGCGTTTTAGAAATGTTCTTTACATAGACATAAGTAATCTAGGAAATAGGTTTCATACTGCACATGGTCTGCATCTTAATAGGTTAGGTAAAAAATTTGTTAGTGATAAGATATTGGAATTAGCAAATAAGTGTGCTCCTTCTGAGCCTATCCCTCTAAGTTTCAATAGTGATCTTTTTTAGATCATTAGGTAGGCCTATGCCTAATACTCCAAAAGATCATCAAAATAATTCAGAAGTCAGGCCGGTAGAAGTTATTAGTAGTCTTAGTAGTTTTAATAATAGGCCTATGTCTAATATCCTTGAAGATCATCCAATAAATACAAAAGTCAAGCTTGTGGAAGTTGTTAGTAGTAGCTTTAATAATCAATATAAGCCTAATGAAAGTGTAACTCTTCTCTGGAATATCCAAGGCTTCTCAAATAAATATACCATTGTTGAAGACTATGTCTCTACATTGAATGCCGATTTCTTATGTATAATTGAGCACTGGCTACGTCCCAGCGAAATTTATCTTTACGGTTTTAAGGGCTACAACTTGAGTAGTAGTTATTGTAGACCCACTAGAAAACATGGAGGATGTGCTATTTTCATCAAGAAAACCTTTTCTCACAGGCCTGTCCACAGTGTAAACAGCATGTCTATTGAAATGGTATTTGAGGTTACGGCATCTTTTCTTGTAGAAATAAACACTATCTTAGTTGCAGTATATAGGCCGAATGTTGAGTGTAAAGATTTTAAATTATTTATTGATAGAATGCACAACCTCTTAGAACATGTGTGTACATTTAATGCTAAGATTATTTTATGTGGAGATTTCAATATTGACTTTAGGTTAGTAAAGAATCTAGAAGGTGTTATGTTAAATAATCTATTTTCCTCGTTCAACTTAGCTATAACTACAACTGAGATTACTAGGCCCAAACTCGGAGGTGGAAGTTGCCTTGATAACATAGTTACTGTTATGGATGGGTTAATTAAAAGCTCAATTGTTAAAACTGTTGTATCTGATCATTGGGCAGTTTTACTTAAGTCTCAGGTTAATTTTCCTAAAGTCTCATCTAAAATTGATACCAAAAACTGCAAGTTAAGGGTGGGACTAATGAAAGAGGAAAATATTTTAAAATTTCACGATGAACTATCACTTGTTAACTGGAAAATTATGTATCGTTCTGTAAATAATATAAATGGCAAAGTAAAATTTTTAATGTCTGAAATGTCTAATTCAGCTGAAAGCGCATTTCCTCTAAAGTATGTTGTAGGCAAACTTACTAAACCCAAACCTACAAGGGTTAGAAGTAAAGAAATTGACAAACTCAAAGGAGAATGTGAACGTTTTTATGACTATTATATTAGCACTGGTTCAAATGGCATGAAGAATCTGTATATAAATAGTAAGAAGAAATTATATACATTAGTTAGGGAAACTAGGATTAAGGTTAATGATAATTTTATAAACTCTAGTAATAAGTCAAAAGCAATGTGGGATATTGTAAAAAAAGAGAGTAACTCCATACATGTGACCAGAAAAGATTTTAATAACCAACTTAGCGCGTCTGAACTCAACAATTTTTTTATTAATAAAGTTGAAGAAATCCTGAACAAAGTTTCATCTTGCCCAAGTAAAAATGATTCAAGTTTTTATTTAAATGGATTATTAAAACCTACAACTACTTTTAATTTTCATCTTGTTGAAGTAAAAGACATTGAAAGAGCAATCATTAAAATGAGTAGTAGTAGATGTGAGGATATTTATAACTTAAGCTCTATCATATTGGAATATGGAGTAAATTTTATAAAGGAACCTTTAACTCACGTTATAAATTCATGTATTATTGGGTGTGTTTTCCCTGAAGATTTCAAGCTTGTAAAAGTGATACCCATATTTAAAAAGGGTAATAAGTCTTTTCCTGATAGTTACAGACCTATTTCGTTGGTTCCAGTCATATCAAAAGTTTTTGAGATTGTCCTAAATAATCAGATTGTTGATTATTTTGAACAAAATAAGTTATTTAGTAACTCTCAATTTGGCTATAGAACTGGGCTAGGGACTGTTAAGGCTGCTGTCTCATTCTTGAAAAATTGTATATTAGGGTTAGACAGTAAGAAAGTTGTTAATGTGAAACTATATGATTTGTCCAAAGCATTCGATACTGTATCTCACTCTCTTCTGCTAAAAAAGTTAAGATTTTATGGTTTTGAGGATGGAGCGCTGTCACTTTTGCAATCATATTTAAGTGGGAGATCTCAGAGAGTAGTTTTTGAAGAAATGGAGTCAAACTTGTTACCTGTTAAACATGGAGTACCTCAAGGATCTATTCTGGGTCCTATTCTTTTTATTATTTACATAAATGATTTGCCATATAACATTTCAACACCCTTGGTCAGTAGTTACCTATTTGCTGATGATATCAATATCTGTTTGAACTCTGATTCTAATAATCTTTTAAGGTCCTCATTAAAATCTACCTCCGATATTGTACAGGACTGGTGTACTGCTAACTTGCTTTGTATAAACACTGATAAGATCCAAAACTTGGAACTTACATATAATAGTAATAATCATAATACAGGGCATGAAAAGAATTCTGTCACCTTTTTGGGATTCTTAATAGATCATCATTTGGAATGGGAGGATCATATCAGTAGAGTTGAATCCAGGGTTAGCAAAGGGGTTTATTTAATCAGTAGGTTACGATTGTGTGTAAGCTTGAAGGTTCTAAAAACTGTTTATTATGCACAGATACACAGTCACTTAAGCTATGGTACCTTACTTTGGGGTCATCAGCCTTCAATAAAAAGGTTATTAAAAATGCAAAAAATATGTGTAAGATTAATGTGTGGTCTTCCAAGCCGTGGCCACTGTAAGTTAAGTTTTGTTAGACTAGGTATTATGACAGCTCCTGCTATCTTTGTATTCCAATGCCTACTCTATATAAAAGAGAACATTCACATTTCTGAGCAGTTAGGGTGTTCACATGCCTATCAAACCAGAAATAGGGATTGTTTAGATGTAATTACAAGAAGACACAAAAAACCTTCTACTACATGTCAGTTAAGTTTCACAATGCTCTCCCTCTGTCTTTAAGGCAACTGCCCTTTTTAGAATTCAAAAGAAAAGTACAAAAAATATTAACCGATAACTGTATATATAGGGTAGAAGAATTCTTTGAAATTAATTGTATTAGGTAAAATAGTTATGATTGTAAAACAATAATGTTAACAACTAAATTTTTGTAAGTGGTGTTACGTTTCTAAAATGCTTTTTGGATGTTTTTTTGTAAGATCTATAGATACTTTATATGTACATTTCTGACGATTGTAATACATGTGATGTTCTCACATGTTTCTACAATAAAAATTATTATTATTATTATCAGAAATGGTTTGTGGGGCTATCCGTGTATGGTTCGTGAGGCTATCCGTCAGCTATCCAGGCTATCTGTCAGCTACCCGTGCATAACAAACTGTTACCGTGCAACTGTGTAACAGACTGTAAAAATTTGTCATTTTCCGTCGAAAATCAGGAAATTTTCGGATGGTAAATGTTCACGGTAACAGTTTCATAGATCGGAGACACATTAAAATCGCATATTTTGTGTTTCGCATGGTTCGTACTTACCAATTGTGAATTGCGGAAAATAGTTCAAGGTGGCATTATGCTTTTTACATGAAAACAAACGCAATTTTTCACATTCTGAGTGCTTTCTTTTATTAATTTCTTTGCTTCCGGAACACACAATAAGGCAGGCACATCTTGACTCACGTTCTGGGTATGCAGTGTTTCAACCTTCTTCACCGAAAAATACCTACTATGTTTTTCATCACCGGTGGAAATTATACATTATGCACAGGTAGCTGATGGATAGCCCCACGAACCATTCACGGATAGCCCCACGAAATATTTCAGATAAGGTGAGGTTAATATTGGTTACGTTAGGAAAGCATAGTAAAAAAAAAGGGGGTTGAAACACTGACAGGGACTTACGTCATCAAACATGATTTCCCGGTCAAATATATTCCACGATGAAAGAAAATACCTGGACGAACGTTGTCAACCTTGGAGAAACTCATTTCTGTAAGTAGTTTCTTGTGTAAAATTGAAGAAATGTGTCTCCGATGTATGAAACTGTTACCAATCTTCACTTTACTACATGGTGAAAATTTAGAATTCTACATACTATTTCCTCTTCAAGCTACTATTTTTATAATTGTGGGATAAAAACTCGTAGTTTCAAGACATTTGGTATCGCCCGAACGGATTTCTTCAAATTTACAGAAGAAACTACTTACTGAAATCAGTTTCTGTAGCATTGTCGAAGTTCTTCGAGGTATTTTCTTTCGAAACTTCACCATAGAATGCTGCAGAACAAGAAATAATCACTTTTTATGTAAGAAACTTTCATGTTTAACAACATTATGCCGTTTTTTCCATTATGTACCTGCAGATGGTGCGAGCGTCGTAAGTCACGCGGTCTCGCCAGTGTTTCTAAACATGCCTTTTTCATAGGAGACTTTTTTTTTTTAACTATGCTTACCTAACCTTCCCGGAAATGGTACGTGGGACTATCGTGAATGTTTTTTGGGGCTATCCGTCAATGGTTTGTGATGACACAATGAACACGAAAGTAGGTATTTTTTGGTGAAGAAGGTTGAAACACTGCATACCCACTCCAAATCGACAAAACACAAGCACGACGTGCGATGATCCATGACGGGTGCATGCCATATTGTCTGTTACCCAAGCAGAACAAGGAAAACAAATAATGACTCGTAATATGAAAATTTGACACTATTTTATGTTAAAAGGCATAACTTCACCTTAAAAAATCGATAACATTATAGTATAAGGGAAACGGATTTCTTCAAATTTACAGGAGAAAGTACTTACGGAAATCATTTTCTGTAGCGTTGTGGAAGTTCGTGAATCTAGTTTTGATCCATTTCAATGCGAAAACATGTTGTTTTCTACGAAAATCTATTTCCGACGCGCTATTGCTGCTGCTACAAGCCGATGTTGTCCGTATATGCTAAATTGAACGAAAGGAGTGCTAATGGAACCTAACCTAACCTAGTAGGCATACCTCGTCCCCGTGATGGTTCATGAGGCTATCGTGAATTTTTGGTTTAACATCAATGGTTTTGGGGGCTACCCGTGGATGGTTTGTGGGAAATAAGGAACAACAGTAAGTACTCGTTAATGTAAGAAATATACATTATTTCCGTTAGAAATTCATTATTTCACCTTAGGAAATGTTCCGCAATGCAGAATAGTACGTTAGCAATGTAAAAAAGTGTGAAATATATGATTTATAGGTGTTTCCCTTATACTATAATAGTACCAAAAAATCTTCCGCAATGCAGAATAGGTAAGTATCAATGCTAAAATTAACGAAATAAACAAGTGAGAGGTGTTCGGGCGATATCGCATAATTACCGAAATGGTAGACAGTTGCAGTGCAGAAAACAGAGAATCAACCACTTTTGAATCCTATTCGGGATGTGAAAGAGTTCCGAAATGGTACTAGTTTACTATCCTTCGGACAGATTTCTTCATTTCTACAGAAGAAACTACTTACCGTAATACGTTACTGTAGTATTGTCTAACATCTGGAAGGTGTTTTGTGTGATGTGGGAATGTTTCATAGCGGAAATTCAACCTTTGACGCATAGCCCCACGAACCATTTCCGGTAAGGTTAGGTTAGGTAGGATCACAATAGGTTTTAATAGGTAAAAATTGGTTTCGAAAAAAATATGCGTAGCCCCACACACCATTCTCGCATAGCCCCACGAACCATTGACACAGCCCCACAAACCATTTGCGGAAACGTACGTTCTTCAGTTACAAAAACACTTTTTTAAAAAAAAAAAAAAAATGATCAAAAAAACGTGAATACACGTTAATAAATGATATACGAAGCAGATAGGTAAGTACAAATGTCAAAAATTGACGAAACTCAGAAGTTATAGGTGTCCGAAGGATAGTAAACATTTACCATATTGGGATGACACAATATGAAATCCCCCCAAACCTAATAAATGTGGGAAAATATAATCTTACCATCATCAGGTATGTAGTTTTCTTCGCTTGGACGAAAGAACAGTGTTTGATCTCTAATTTATGTTTCTGAATTAAAATAGTGCCTCCTTTCCTGTAATTTTACACTATATTAAGTCGACAAACATTATCATACAACGGGAAACAGTTATCGAATTGAAAATCACATGTTTTTCACATGCTACTAACAACAAAACAGAACGACGGAAACGGAAACGCGATGGTCACAGATTATATTTCGTTGTTATTCCTTTCATACCTCAATGGCTATGTACCTTGCCTCCATGGTTATTCCCGTCATCCAGGAAATACCAAATGGTCATTTTAAAAAGTGGTAACTTTTCGATGTTTTCTGCATTGTAAGTGTCTGACACTTCTCGGAAATTGTTAGTTTTCATTCCAGAAACGCAGGAAAGAATCACTTAAAGGAAAATGGCGTGTAGAATTCGAGATTTCTACAGCGTCGGGGAAATTATATTTCCCATTGCAAATTGCGATATTTTTTTTTCCCTGTCCCTGTCCCGAACAATCAACAGCAAATGAATTAGGAGAAAAAATATTTTCTCGACGAAAAATGAGTTGGCAATGCTGCGAACACTGAGGCATTTGTGATAAGACGCTTGAGGAGCTTCAAGCAAAGTTTTCTCAACGCACAACTTCAGTACCGAAGGTCATGTCGATTGGCAACTTTCGGGAGCATGTTGTCTGTCTACCTCTACACAGTTCTCCCCAAATGCCTGTTTGAAAATGATCTGGTGTTCACTTTTTTTTTGCCAACGTAGTTCTGACATTGCAGTATTGTTACAATATTTTTTTTTTCTTATTTTGCTTTGTTTTTACCATGACACATTTATAATTTGTCGCAACTATGAGGATGGATGATAATTACATTTAATTGATAAGGAAACACTGCAGAGATAGAACTCCATGCTGAGACCAGGCCTCGAACTCGGAAGCAAGAGCGGGGAAGTTTAGTCACATCGTTCTAACTCTCGGCCACGAGTTAGCTTATAATTATTTGTAATTGCTAAGGAGTATTTCATCGTATATTCATACCTAATATCTGTTTCTGGACACTTAATTTATGACTGGTATTAGATACAAAATGTGTTCGCCGGGGAGAATCCGCTTTTTGTTTGACGGGACGTTTGGGGAGGCACATCTCGTTCATATCCGAGAAACAATGAGAGTAAAAGTTTAAGAATTGTGTGAATGACGGGGGATACTACCGAATAGGTGTATTCATTTTTTAAAAAAATGCCAGCCTGGGCATTGTTTTTTGTGTGCTTTTATCATATCATGACTCATCCTCATCGTCGTGATTCTTTAACCAGATGTGTTCACCCTTGTGAGGGCAGACCTCACCCTCACCCTCCGGAAGACTTGTGAGGGCTACTGCGATCTCGGAGGGTGAAGGAGTTTGATTCCAAATGAACACCTCTGCTTTCAACACGTCTAGTATCCGCATATTCTGCAACAATGCAACTTGCGATCAGTAGCTAACTGTCACAAATTTTGACTAAGTAATCTTTTCAATCCACGTTTTGCATAGAAAAGCTAATCGGGACTTGACATACGTTGTAAAGTGAGATCCGAACCACTATGTGCTTCCACCGGGTATGGAACCCCGGACCGAAAGAAGTAAATATAAAATACGTGGCTATACAGCCCTGGAAGGGGCTTGGCCTATCTCCCGGCAGCCAGTCTCCCTCCCACAGTGAAAGAAATAAATAGATGAATGAATAGTTCAAAATTGAAATTATAAACACAAGTATTGCTTTCAGTTACCTTCACATGCTCTAGAGCAAATTATGGATCTGCATTACAGAGAAGATTCACGAAGATCCACACTCATTTGATATGCAATGATCGAGATGGAAATTTCTAGGAGGTGGATGCTGGATCGATCCTTGAAAACAGGTCGGGGGGAGGGGATGTTTAGTGTATTGTTTCGCATAATTTGTAGGTAATTACAAGAGATCTGAGATACAAAAGTAAGTAAGTAATATCCATAGGTATAAAATACAAATCTATCATATTCAAATTTTACGATATCACGTGTATCATCAGAAAACCAAACATACCAAATTTTGGAAAGTAGGAGCTAGTAAGTGAAATATATTTCAAGATGATGATTGATATTTGATAGAAATTATATTAAGATGTCAAACCTGAAGCCCATAGTCAAGTTGTATGATGAAAGGATAGAGGATAAGCTTCAATCAAACTTAGTACGAGGGTCACTATTTATATTTTGAGCCTAACAATGAAAAAACAGGAATTTGGCATTGAAAACTGCTTCATTGTTTTTCGAAGTATTCTCCTTTATGGTTAATACACTTTTGCATTCGTTCGAACCATTTGTCAAAGCAGTTTTTCCAATCTTCTTGAGACACCTCCATAATATGGTTTTTGAACGCATCAACGGTGTCTTCCGCCGACAAAAATCGTTGTCCACGCAATTTATTCTTGACATTCGGGAACAAGAAGAAGTCACTGGGTGCCAAATCAGAACTGTACGGCGGATGACCCATCAATTCGATTTTTTGACTGTTCATAAAGTCGGTTGTTAGACGAGATGTGTGACAGCTGGCATTGTCTTGATGAAGAATGATCCGACGGCGTTTGTTTGTTTTCCGTATTTGACCGAAGACCTCTGGCAAACAAATTGTTGTGTACCATTCAGACTTGACCGTTCTACGTTCCTCTAAAGGCACAGTTGCCACATGACCAGTTTTCCCGAAAAAAACAGACGACCATTTGTTTCGATGTGCTTCGAGTGCGAACAACTTTTGTTGGATTGGGTTCATCTTGAAACACCCATACAGTCGACTGCTGTTTACGTTCCGGCTCATATGCATATATCCATGATTCGTCACCTGTTACAATCTTATATACGTCTTTTGAAGCACCACGATTGTATTTATTGAGCATTTGTTTGCACCAATTGACGCGAGCGTCTTTTTGAGTTTTTGTCAAATTGTGTGGGATCCAACGAGAACATACCTTTCTCACAGCTAAATGATCATGTAATATTTTATATATGCTGGTGGAACTAATGCCTATGGTTGCCTCAATCTCACAGTATGTCACATGACGATCTTGCAGTATTAGGTTTTGCACAGCATCAATGTTTTCTTGAACAACAACTGATTTTGGACGACCTTCGCGAATCTCATCGGTGAGCGAATGGCGCCCACGATTAAATTCGTTATACCAGCGTTTCACAGTGGCAAAGGATGGGGCTTCATCGCTAAATGTGGAAGTAATTTGATCGATGCACTCTTGTCTTGATAATCCACGTCAAAAATCGTAAAAAATCATCGCACGAAAATGTTCACGAGTTAATTCCATTTTATTGTTGTCGCGCAATCTCCAAGGCAACATAAACAACACAAATGAAGCTATTGACAAAACATTTGAAGTACGTTATGGTCAATAATGCCAGACGATTCCGTTCAAACGTCAAATCGCGCCTAACTTCAATCAGTGTTGCCAAGGCTCAAAATATAAATAGTGACCCTCGTATATGCTCACAAACAAGGCGACTGAGTGACCTAGAGCAACGCAAAGCTAAAAAATCACTCGATAATTGGAAGAAACAATGAGTTCAAGGGCGAAAAAAATGTATTTGCTTTTGCAAACTCGACTTTAGTTTGCCTGCTCCAAACTGAAATGCCATATATATTGTCTCTAGGGAAAACAGAAAGAAAGAAAGGACACGCTCATTCAAACAAACAAACAAAAAAACAACTTGATTCTCAATGTTTCAAATAATGTTGACGTGTGTTCAGTAATGAGTCCACCAGCCATTGTTGTCGATTACCTCACGTAATCTTCTGGGCATAGATTCAACAACTCTATGACAAATACGTGGCCTGTTCTGTATAGTTCTCCATACGTCATACACATGGCCACGTAATTGTTCTCTTGTTCTTTCATGGCCAGGTTCCCATTCTCTCACCATAATGGACCATACGTTTTCAATTGGATTGAGGTCTGGTGATTTTGCTTCGTATTGTATCACTTGAACACTGCAGTTGTAAATGTCTGGCAACAATACTGGCTGGAGAAAATGGATGATTTGCAATGTGTTCCACAATAGCAGCATCTTGCTCTCCCGATGTCAATCTGCGGCGCCCTCTTTTCCTTCTTGTTTTCAGGCCCGCTTCTCTTTCATGTTGAAAACGCTCTATCCAATCACGAACAACATTTTCATACCTTCCAATGGCTATTGCGATATCGGAAATTGTGCAGCCACTTTCGAACATGCCAATTATACGGCCATGAGTAGCTTCAGACGTGTATGGCATCTTGACTCCCTAGCTCCAATTAACGATTGCTCGTCCTGGACAGGTTTCCGACTACCACATCACAAGTCATTCACTTGGTCTTCAATTGAGGGTTGCTAACCCTATTTTCAAAAAAATATCGTTGATATGCAAAGAAAATATCAGGAATGGTCACGACATTACGATCCAACAATTCAAAAACGGAATTTTTCATATCTTGTGAACAGGGGCGGCGCCAGAAATTTTCGACCGGGTGGGCAGAAGCTCCTTATTGATATATTAGGGTGGGCAGTATAAATGTAAGACCATGTATGTGTACGTAAGATGTATGTATCCCCCTCTCTCTTACACTCCCGATTTTCCTCTTACTTCTTTTCCCTTCCCTTTTCTTGTTTTCTTTCTTATTCTTTTCTAATCTATTGTCGCATTTTGTCCCATTTCCTTTCGCTTTGTCTCTGATGGACACAATTATTTCAAGGAAGTGTTTACACATGCGCAGCCATACCCCAGCCATACATTCTAATCACATTCTTTCATGTATGTTAATACAGTGAAATAAATGTGAATTAGGTTTAAGCTTGTGTTGCAAATACAAGGCACATACTTGATTTGATGTATTCGGCGACAATGATAGAAAGTGCGATGGTAGATAATCGTGAAGTTTCTCGTAATTTAAATGCATGTTCCTGAGCATAGTATTTTCATCGTATGAGTTTTTGACTGAAAGAGTTTTCTTACTCCTTGGGGGTCACTTTTCTTAGCTTACAAGGTTTGTACAACTGAGAAATCTATCTGAATGTTTGTAGTAGCGGCGATTGGGTGTCAACATTTGAGGGGCAAGGACAATATACTTTTCTTGGTAGGAAATGCTTAGCATAAAGAGATCATAGCGGGGGCAAAAAGTGACAAAATGTGGCGGCGGAACTGCATCCCCCACTTCTCGCTCCTCCTAATCGCCGCCACTGAATGTTTGGATTAAAATGAACGTCTTATTAGGAATGATTTAAAACACACACGGAAATCAAATTCTTTGTTCATTGTCCATGAAGTATTCCTAGGCTAATGAAAGGCTATTTTGACAGAATATCACTCACAAACAAGTAAGATCAAAAAATCTGTTCAGAATTGAAGAGATTATTAGCTAAGTTGTTATTCGTTTTCTGAACTCTCATGTTACTAATGCGGGAGAAGCAATACACGTATGGTTACATGAACATATTTTTTGAGGTAACAAAATGATTTAGGACACAAGGAATTCATTGAAGTTGATCACCGTGCCAGTAATAATTCATATATTTTTCATAATGACTTGGGTTGCATGGCGTGACCATTTCGAACACACTAGAATGTCAACCTCTATCCTGTGCAGCATACCCTGGAAACTTTATTCTTTCAGGGCAACGAGTTCCTGTGTGCTTGGAACAGGCGCGTGCCCAGGATTTTCGTAAGGGGGGGGTTATGAATCCAATACATTTTCCAGTTCACAGGTCAAATTTCTTGTAATAAATTAGATAATTAATATACTTGGATTTTACCCCAATGAACGCAATCAATGTATTTGCTATGGATGCTTCATGTTTTTATTGCATCATATAAAAGCACCTGCTTGAATATTTCCAAATTATTAATATTTTATATTTAATTGCTCAAATATAATTTTTAAACAAAAAATATGTACACTCAACATTGTAACAACACTAAAGAGATTAAGACTACTTGATGTCTTAAAGACAGTAATAAATAAGGTACCACAGTTCAACAATTTAAATTCTGAAATTTAGGCACCGAGATTTCTGTGCGAGTTCTGACAATATGTCGTCACAAGTAACTTTTATATCCCGGTGAATGTTCAGAGCAGCTAACCCATTTAATCTTTCTTCGCAAATGGTGTGTCGAAGATAGGTCTTCAACCGCCTCAAAGTTGAGAATGATTTATCATTTGATGTTGTTGTTACCGGGATTGTACATAATATGCGCAAACGTGTGTTTACCCAGGGAAATATTACTTCACTGCATATATCAATTGCTTCAAGAGCATTTACTGGACGTCATTGCATTGCTGCAAGATGACGATACCACAGTTTCATTTCAGTGTGAGCGTCGTCGCCTTGTAATCAAGGTGTTCCGGGTTCAATACCCGGTGGAGGCTAATAGTGGTTCGGATCTCACTTTAAACTTTAGGTCCAGTCCCGATTGGCCTTACTGTGGATTTAAAACATCAATTCAATCAACATTGTACTTGTTGTGGAGATGATTTTGCTAAATATTGTGTACATTTTTGGCATTGTATTATTATATTATTGGTGAAAACATTTGTTTGACAGTCGACAAACAAATACGAACCCCTTCAGTAATTAACATTTTCTACTACAGTGTCATTAATGTGTCATATTCATTTTCATATTAGGTCTATGGAGAGGAATTTTGTATAATGTTAACGTTATGGAACTGCGAAACCAACTGTTGAAGGGGCCACTCCCCCCTTCCCCTCCGAAGCCCAGTACCGCACCACAGGATCTGTCACTGAGCCCGACAAAATCTTGCCACACAGTGCTCGAAATAGAAATTCGTAGCCGAAAAGGGAGGGGATATTTGATCGATTTTGGAGATACGAGGGGGTACATCCTTGTATGGATCAACATGGAGACAATACAGTAGGTGGAGGATGCTCAATATGAAAATTATTCTAATTGGGGGCAGTGGCGGCTCGTGGTGATCCAAAGTGGAGGGGCGATAGCTCACAAATTTGCTCTATTGATTTGCTTTATTTTACTTCGCCTCTTGTGCCACATTTGGCTAATTTGCGAAGATGGGGATGAGTGATATGATGAAATTGATGAATGGACACTCACAAAATCCATGCCCAGGCCGGGATTCGAACACGGGATCCCTGGCGTCGTAGCGCGATGTGCTAACCACCCCGCCACGGGGGGCGTATTTACAAACCCTATACGCTGGTCTAGTGAACGTCACTTCCGGCGCTGTCGCTATAGCAACGGTATACCTGGCAATATACAACGCGCTGTCCGTACTTTCCCCATGCAGTTAGTATTGGAAACGGACCGCAAGGGATACCTTTTGTTCTTAGTGACAGGGTTTTTCAACGAAAATGGTAATATGTATCTTACACCATTGTAAAGATTAGATTCAGAAGAATACGTACATAAAATACAGGTTGCTTACAGGTGACAAGTTAAAGAAGAAATGGAAGAACAAAAGCAGGCACTTTCCATGAAAGTGACCGGCAACTTACGATTTCTTCGGTTTCAGCTACACCGGCTTGTTGACGGGTAAATCGCATGGTTTTTTGTCTGTGGTCAGATATGTCTTATTGCTATGCGTATGATTAAAATCATTGTGCACATTAGACATATTTCGTGCCTTTGCACTAATGGGTATTCAAAAACTACAATGCATTCTTGTAGGGGTATTCAGACCATTGACATATTTTAATAGTAGTAGTAGTAATATTGGGAGTGTGTAAAGTTCAGTCAATAGCCGGAACAGCAACCACAAATGAATAGGGACGAGTACTACTACTACTAATATCAACAATAACAAATGCATATGAAGATAACAATGGTATATTATTATTATTACTATTATTATTATTATTATTATTATTATTGATTGGTGTTTTAAGTCCACTTTATGCACAGTAAGGCTAATCGGGACTGGACCTACAGTTTAAATTGGAATTAAATTTGTAGATTATGAGGAATTGAGATAAATAAAATAACGTTAAAACAATTAAGTTATTCTATCACAGGAACACAACACAACTGACAATGGCAAACTGACAGCAATACGAAAGAAATCTCTCCCCTAGAAGCTTATCTTCCAGCTTCTTGGAAATTCACCCCTTTTCCGAGTTATGCATATCGCTGTGTGCATTAAGGACTATTGAACGAAAGATTGAACATGTGATAAATGCAGTGGCGTAAATAACACCCCTGCAACCACGGGTGCGGGGGAGGGGGGCACACGAGCTTCGGGGCGCAGTAAGGATGATAAACTAAGAAAGACCTATAGTTCATATAAGGTTTACTTTCGGCGTTAAAATATATTTTCAACCGAACATATTATATTTTATGCCTCTACAACTGCAAACAGAAAATGTTAATCACAAGCAGAAAGTGGATTACCAGATTAGAAAAACAAAACTTCATTAGCTGAAGGTTTGCGTAGCCGAAGGGTAGACTAGACGACATGCTGGCAACGCTGATTTTCGCCCTACTTACAATTTTTGCCAAACGGAAAAGAGAAGTTAAGAAAAAAATCTTCCTCGTCGAAATGATTTTCCAAGCTAAAATTCATCAAAAATTGTTTGAGAAGCACAATGTCAGGAGTGAGAACAAGAATTTGCTTCCATGAAAAAATGCAGAGGACTGCTAATGATCATTTGACAATATCGTAATTTTTGTAATAAGTCTGTTTTCATATATAATTATAATATATAATTTTTTACAGTTTCTCTGTTGTCTTAACCTTTCGCATCAGTTTTTACATTGATTCAAATTACATGTATGCATTTTCATGTTTTTATATACCTAATATAAATGTTGGCGTGAATTAATATTTTAGAAAAGAAATATATTTGTATATTTTTAAACGAGTATGGGCAAAGAACTGAAAGTAGCGCGGGGGGGGGGGGGGCGCAGAGCATGTTAGTTACGCTACTGGATAAATGCCTGGCGCCTGGAGCCTACTGATCGACCTGAAGGTGTTTTCAGCTTGGGAGCCCATTATTAACTACAACAAATCGTTTTCATTCTAATATGTTTGCATAAAAGAACATGATTAAGTGATAAGTTGGAATAATAACAAGATAATGATGGACAGAGGAAACGGCACATGTTGTGTTCAACCCTTTTGTCCTCGTAATAGGCTCGCAACAAAGGAATAGAGGCTACATTGGTTATGTAAAATATTTAATCTGGTTCACGTAAATATAAAGAAAGGAAACAAACATCTCTTCGCACATACACAAAGCTATTATTAAGAAAACCACTGCAAAATTTTCGAAAAAGTGCTAGTCACAACACGTGCGACATCAAAGTATCGCTTTCCTTAACATCATATCCTTTCCTTCATGCTTGCTTGCACCCTTCCTTCGACGACGCCTTCTTGTCTTATGCATCTGAAACTACGAAAGTGGTTCTCCTTACATGCTAACCCTCCCTCCTTCATTGTTTTCGGCTCATCTTTCCGAAACCTCAGCAACGTTCTATGGCCAACGCCATGTTACCGACCTTAGCAACGACCGTAGCAACCGGTTGTTTATTGCCAATATGGCCGCACCCATGCGCGGGTCCAGCAGACGACTTGACCAGCGTATAGTACTGCAGAACCTCCAGCGACATTTGGCTACTGATTGGCTGCCATTCCGGAAGTTGATGCAGCGTTCCTTCAAGTTAACGCTAGATGGCAGGGTTCAAATTAACAGTGTAGATTTCAGATATCCATCCCAACAAGATAAGAAACCCATTTACACTAAGGTTCCTTTTTTAGCAAAATTATTTAAATTAATGTTTTAGAAGACAGAAATCAGAACTCTTCTTGAAGTGAATGATTTTTCTATTTAAAGTCACATCAGTGCAAACATTGTAACTACCAATGACTACTGAGAAAATTATGTATATCCAACGTATAGCATTTTAAACATTTATTTTATTATATAAACGTAATTTCTTAACATAATTTCGACAATCTGTTTACAAACTTTATTACTATATAATCCCAAGTCTTATTTTTCTATACTTTTGCTGTAAATGAAGAAGCAAGGAACAATGGACACGGAACATAAACACTTCCGGTGCACACAGCCAATAAGAACGTGTTATATACCTCTGGTTCTGCAGCACTATAGGGTTTGTAAATACGCCCACGGGGGCCGGCAAAAATTTGCTCTACTAGTAATGCGAGTTTAAATGATGAATTTCGTATAACAGCCAACGTGATAAGAAATTGATACGTTCGTGTTTACCGAATATCATGTTTTACACGTTTTAAATTAATAATTATTTAACAGTAATGCGAAGAAGATGGAAGAAGAAATATAATTCTAAGAGATTTAGTCGTTTAACAGAAGAAGGGATATTAATTTTTACACAACTTGATAAGCACAATGACGAATATTTACGTGAATCGATCGTGGAAATTTCTAGTAAAAAGTTACACAGAAAATGTCTCCTGTCCAACATGACTAATTGATATGTGAAATAGGGCACCAAAATAAATATCTCACTGGAAAGGTGATATCTGCTTTACCAGAAGCTCTAAAGTAAAAACTTCAAACTTACCAGAAATCTTCAGACATGCTTGTAACTGAAATTCATCCTTCTGACCTTCAACGCGAAATTTGCAAGTGAACTCACGACCTCCCTTCTTTGACACTTGTTCTAGATTCAAATTCGGACTAGATTTTTTGTTTATTTTTTCATCCAGACTTCTGACTTCTGGTAGAAAAACTTCGCACCAACAATTTCTCCACACTGTTCATCGCGACAAATGCACAACTACCGAAAAAGCTTCACTTCACTTTTCCATGGAAAACGAAGCGTGGTTTTATTGCTTCGGGGTTGCCAGACAATTTTGCCAAATTTTAAGAAATTTGTAGTTTACAGGTTCCTGTAGCGACTCTTGGTGAGTTTAAATGACGAGTTTTTAATTTATTTAACATCCGCCTTGAAAAGAAATTGGAGAACTTTGTCACATTATCAGGATTTTTTTCAAAGGTGCTAATCAAAACATGTATTTAAATCTACATGATGTACTCCACATCATTGTAATCCAAATGTACTTTTCACTAAATTCAGAAAAAATACAACGCATATAGCTACACGATAATTTTGCGTGTAACAAGAATCTATAGCCGACTTCCGGCTATAGCATACCGGATTACAAAGCCAGGGCTCCTGGGTTCGAATCCCGGCATGGGTATGTGTGTTCTTTGTGAGTGCCCCTCCATCAATTTCATTATACCATCATCACTCATCCTCATCGTCGTGATTACCGAAAAGTAGCAAAAAGCGACGATAAATAACAAAAATCATGCAAGAGTCTGTACTTTTTCAGTTAGCGACATTTTCTTTCCTCATTGGAAATTGCGTTATTTATTGCTCTACTCTTGTCATAAAGGAATAAGATTATGGAATACAGAATATTTTTTTCAACAGTTGGTAATTTTCTTTCTTACGTTAACTTCATTGCTTCTGGCAACTCTTCATTGTTTACCGTTCTCCGAAGAGAGAGCCAGTTTTGCCTAGGAGGTGGGTTTCGGACGACAAACCCTCCGTCCTCCCAGCCAGAGATCCCGCGCGTGTTATTCCCTCACTTTCCTCGCCATTTACCCCTCGCGACCGCGACTGAGAATGCTCTACGTCTCGTAAAGTGGGAGGACGGCGCCCCGCCAGATTTCTCTCGAAGTTCCGTATTCCCCCGCACGGTGGCGTGCAAACTTTGCAATTGTCGCGGAAGAATGAATACAGAACCGACTAACCAACGATCTATAAGCAATGGAATATTTGCAATTCAGACAATGTAAAAGCTAACATGTAAATGTTAATGTAATGTTTGTTCACTTGCGGTTGCACATGGCAGTGCGGCGTCCGTATCGTCCTTATGAGCGGCCGCCCCTGATTGGGGGTATGATTTGTGAAACTTTCTTAACTGGAGGCAGCATCCCCTACTTCGACCACTGATGCCAGAAAAGACGCTTTCAGAAAATGAATTTATTACTGCACACGTATATTACTTATTGTATTTGTTGCGTTTGTACAAGAGAAATATTCAGAAGATTTGTAAGGAATATTTACAGTTAATAGGATGCCTATCTAGTCTATCCCGTGTCATAATACAAATTTTATCCCTTTCCTACAAAATAATAAAACTGTCCATGGCAACCGTGATTTTATAATGTGGTTGCATACATATACACTGTATAGTAGCACCAAGCTTTCTGGGACCTCGGAAAATACGTGCCACTGCTCCGACGCCAGGGTTTCAAATGCCTTGGTGGATCTATAAGATAGGTAATATCGTTTTTCGAGGGTTCGTGAACAAAACAAAAAGTAAATGATTGTAAAGTCCATTTTATATTCAGATACGTTAATCGGGACTGGACTTAAAGTTTAAATCGGGATACGTACCACTGTGCAATGCACCTTCACAGGGGATCAAACCCAGGACCTCTTTGATTACACCACCATCGGTGAGGCCCCTGAAATCATTGAGGGAACTTGTTCATCTTCATGTTCTCTCGCCCTGCCGAAGTTTATTGGTGAAATAGGGTGACATCCTACACACGTCTTCCAGACATACACACGCGGGCACCCCCCCCCCCTCCCCTGCACACACACGATTGTATGCTTACAGCCCATGCTGTGGCCTCCCAGAAAAACAATTCTAAATCCGCCTATGGATATATCTGCTATCAAATAATGAACGTCACTTACCTCGACAGTTCCTTGACATAATTTTGCAACAAGGTTTGCAATATCTTCTGTTATGCCTTCTTGTTGAATATCAAGAGTCTGAAAGTTCGCACGTTTCACTCTCGCAATTGGGATGGAATTCCTCTGAACTTAAATCGACCATTTCTATTTGTGGAAGGTGAAGCTTCAACTTCCATTTTTTGTTTCTTTTGGAAATAATCTAATACGTATTTCTCCTCTTTTCTCTATCCATCTTTAGTTCCACGTCAAAAATCTATTACACACGCAGAAACGTAACACACAACACGACCACTTCGACTTGCTACCTTGCAGACTGCAACTCGCTACAACCCCAGTGAACACCAGGACTTGGGACAAAGATACCGGGCGGTCGATTGTCTGAACCATGCATCCAGCTTGGTCCAGCTCAAATTACGTCACCAGTGTTGACAGCAACCAGTAGTGTCAGTGTCAGTAGTGTTGGCAACTGCTAAATTATTTACGCACAAATTCAAGTGAGATCTTTCACACATGTTACAAGAAAATTCAATAAACTGAAGGCTGGAAATTGGTTGAGAAAAAAATATCTAATTTGTAAAGAGCACAAGAGTAAAACGTATAATATTTTGGCATATTAATTGCTTTTATTTTGTTTATGAACTGACTGCGCCAGTTGGGCTATATAACGCATCCTTCACCCCTCCCTTCCTCCCGGCATACTATTGTACAAAACATCGCTTGCCTCCTTCGTAAAACCATGCTTCGCTACTGCCTGCAAAAATTATTATTATTATTATTATAATTATTGATATTTTGAAATAAATATGCATCCAGGTGCGAAATAAGATTTCGACTTACTTTGCCTACTAATTGTAGTGATTCAAATCTCACAGAACTTTGCTCTGCTGGCATAAATTGTATAGGAAGGGGAAATAAAGAAATGGAAAGTTAGCAGCACTGTCGTAACAGGAAAGGGAGGGTCATTCTCCTAAGAGGGCCATCGTGGGTGAAAGAAAGGGGAGGAGGGATTCCTTCAGTTCGCATTCCAAGGGTTACGGCTCTTTTCTTGACCATACTGAGAAGGAAATTCTCCTTCCTTTTCAGTGACTAAGGAATGAATGAATGCTTGTGCATTGCTGTAACTCAACTCCAATATTATCAAAAGTAATTGAAGAAGCAAATACATTTCTCATTGCCAAATGTAAACATTTTACAATATTGGCGATTTATGAAATAAAATGTATTTCTGTTTTGAATTTTTTTAAATGACGAAACCAATGGGGGGGGTTTTAACCCCCACCCCCACCCCCCTGGGCACGACACTGGCTTGGAACCACTGTCAAAGTAATAATTTATGAGAGTTTGTATTTTGAGTGTCAGCTTGTGTTTGTTTTCGCCCCTTCCTTACTTTAATCTAATCAACATTGAACCTTATCGTCATCATTATCAAAATTAGCAGAAAAATGACTTTAACCTTTAAACAGCCAATGGGTCATATATGACCCATAGTGCCGATTACAACATTCACGTGCTTTTAGGACCTTCATACTTGTATGTGAGGTTGTAAACGCTGACAGATGTTGAGATAAGACTTTGAAATGTCATGTGGAAGAACCCCCCCTCCCCTCCCCCTTTCTCTAATATGCAAATTAGCTAATTTTAACCAAAATGCAAATTGTACATATTGCGTCATATTTCAGCTTGTATGAGAACTAGAACTTGAAACAAGTTTAACTTTGTTGCAAAAGGTCTACTCTTTGAAAACAATGCAAAAATTTGCGCCCTTTTTCCAAAATAACGGGAGAAGAGGGGGCGAACGGCAGATTTGTTTTTCATTGAAATTTGGTGACTTGGCACCTCCCAACCGCGTTTTTCTCATTTGGGCTTTCTGAATTGTACACGGTCGCGTGCTCCGATGTTTTTGCTTTCAAACAAAAGTTATCCGAAGTATATTGCTCAAATAGTCTCAAGAGATATAACGTTTTTCTGAAATAAGTGCAAAAATTTAAAAATCGCGCGCAAAGACCGCCGCGAGAGAGGGGTTACTTTCGAAAACCGGCTCGGCTGTTTAAAGGTTAAATATAACAAATCAACCACAACTTACTCTTCCAAAAATGGAGTTGCATTAGTTCATACCTCTCCGAAAGTTGAGATGGTAGTTTCAATTGCACAGCCTTTCATTAATGGATCAAGTCAAGGCAGCTAATCACCCTCCTAAAATGGACGCATCTTCTGTGGTGATAAAATGCCACGTTTGGTGCGAGTTTTTTCTGTTTTTCCCCAAAGGCATAACGCTATCGCATTATAATGAAGACGTCATGTGTTCGACTCCCCCCTCCTCTGGTGGAACCACAATGCACACTGGTTCCACGTTAAACTGTAGGTTTAGTCCCGATTAGCCTATCTGAGCATAAAAGTGGATTTAAAAACAAACTAATAAAATCGTCTTCTGGATACTTCGTGACATAACTTTTTTCTTTACTTCAGCTGCATCTACAGATTCTGTTGACATTTTCGGCTGATTCATGTGGCAAAATTTATGTATGGAACGAGGATTTCTAAATAGGATAAGCCACTCATTAGCAATTGAATAATGAATAATTCTGTAGCTTTTCCCATACATAACTGGTTTATTAAAATTTATTCACTGCAGTACTGTAGTGATTATTGTGATTCCTTCTTATTAGTAGAATGAATATAAAGTTGATATTTCGCATACCATATTGATATTTGAAGATAAAAGTATATAAAAATTGTAATGAAATAAAAAAGGGACACTTCTGGAATTTTAATGCAGAGCTAATTAAAACTATATTATACTCTCTAGCATAATTAAACCCGAAGGTTTATGGCTTCAGCAACAGAAGCCTTCCATCTGTCCCTATTCGGGGCAAGATCAATCCAATCATTTCGATCCTTAACCATTTCTTTTAGGTCCATCTCAACGTTATCCCTCCATCCTTGGCTTTCCTACTGGTCTCTTACCATCAGGTTTCCCAAAAAGAATCCTGTAAACTATTTTTTTCCTCTGCCATTCGTGTCACATGGCCTGTCCATCTAAGTCTTCTTGATTAAATTATTCTAATAATAATAATTAAAAAATCAAAATAATGTATTGTGTTGCCGGAGGAAATAACGCTAAGATGATGTTTTGATTTGTTTGTTTGGAGCTTATTTTAACCATACCCAGGCCGGGATTTATATACGTATGTGGAGGCTCGGAGCTACAGTCCACAAGTTCAACCTAAATTCTGATCTAATCTTGATCATACCCTGCATAATTTTGAACCTCCTAAGCCTTCTAACTGCTTTTAATCATGGAAGTATTCATTTGATCTCAGTTTTTGTTTCAATAGCTCTAGTATTTACTTTCACTTTCTAATGACAAAATTGGCTTTTTATGGGTTGACATAAATATTCACAAGTAAAAGCATAGATAATAATCACAAGTAAAATATACATGTTATGAACACCAGAATACACTTATTTATAGAATCATTCATACGCATATCTCCAAGTATATGTACTTATTGAATTTGATTGGGTGGGCAATCGGGTGGGCACAGGAATTTTTGGGTGGGCGCTTGCCCACCCGTGCCCACCCCTGGCGCCGTCCCTGCTTGTGAAAGTTAAGGTAAACTAATGCTACTGAATTTCTACTTACGAAATTTCATCGCAGATTCTTGTCAAACGAAGTGAAATGTGTATTTGTTTCGGAAAACTTACAGGTGTAAATTATCTGCCCAGTAGAGTAATCCGAGTGCTAGGCACGATAATTGTCATTATTATTGTTTATACTATATAACCAATAACATAGTTACGTAAGTTTCAATGAATGATGTAACCCCTTATCGCCTTACCAATAATCATAACCAATATTAACACTCGAATCTAAGTCAATCGAATATACAGCTTGGCGAGGGGGCGGGGGCGGAAATGACAATTTTTCCATCCCATGAATAAGCTATAGCGTCCCTGGGCTAGTGTGCTGCATAATTTCTACATTTAATTTGAGAAATCATTTTAAAAGATCTATATTTTTGTTCCTCAGGTCCCAGAAACTTAACAAAAATATCCTTAACTAGTAAATGTTAACAAACCTGAAACTTTTGGGGCCAAGTGTCCCTCTTTCAGATGCCAGAATTTGAACCCTAAAACAATAATTCTGAATTTACGAATAGTAGCGTGTTGAATGGCAGTGGGTAATTAGAGGTGCTGTGCGTATTATTGCTTTACGAATTCATTTTCGTTCTGAAGAAAGTTGCCATTCCGATACAGACAGAATATTTCGAAAAGTCCTTAATCATTCTGAGTCTGACACAAATAGGCAAACCGGGACGAGATCTACAGTTTAAACTAGAATCCGAATCACTATGTGCCTCCACCGGGCATCGAACCGAGAACTCCTCGATTACAATGCGGCGGCGATTTCCTTGCGCCATCGTAGAGGCTCTCTTAATCAGTTGCATATGCATAAATTAGTATAAATTAATTTAAAGTATATTTCTCATACTACATAGAATTCATTATCACCACAGTCGGGGAAAATAGTTTTAGAGAAAATTGAAAATAGAGGAATATCTATCGCTCTTCTCGTTTTACTATTTCTTATAAAATCAGAAGCATTTCACATCACTGTCACAATCTAGAGCCGCAATCGAATGCAGAAACAAATCGAATACTTCAAACTTTGAAATCGACACCGAGGGTGATATTTTTGTTATTTCACGTCACTGTTCTACCACTCTCGGATAATCGCAATGATGAAGGTTGAAGATGTGATAGATGGAAGTGGGATGCAGACAATGACACATCCTCATTAGCCACGGGGTTGGCTTTTTTGTGTTTATCACTTCACCAAATTTATTTATTCGTCATTCAAGATTCAGAGGTAGAAAAGCAACGTAAAATAACGAAAACAGAAAAAATACCATTCACTTATCATCACCCAACAATTGCATGCTGACCAAATCCACACACGAACCTCTTTTGGCATTCGGTTTGAAGAATGGCCTTGGGGATTAAACATCGCCCATTAACTGGTTCAGCTCGAGACAATCCAGGTGACCATGTTATCGAAGCTTATCTTCAATCCTTCACACAACTTTGCTATTTGCTTCTTACAGGTTTGACATCTTAACAGAACTTCTATCGAACATCGCTCATAGAGTATATTTTACCTATCAGCTCTTTATTAACCTTCTAATTTTCACATATATTTTTTATTTTTATTTAGCGTCGCTTTTCTTCCACCTTTGGGCAATCGCGACAATGAAGATGAGTGAAGATAAAATAAATAGAACATTCAGAAACAACACCAATGCACAGACCGGTATTCGAACCTAGGATCCCTGACGTAAAATTGTCTAGTGCTACCACTCAGTCAATTTTCACATAGAAGCTTACACTTACACACCTCTTCCTTACATATGTGTTTTGTTTTACCTGCTGCACTTCTCTTATGGTTAATTCTAAACCTTCATTTCAGGTTTATATCATGTTTATAGCTATTGCTTTGTAGTTGATGATAATCCTATTACGCCATGTGAATCTTACTCCAACAAAAACCCTGTTAGAGGATGGAAACGTTACGTGTGTAATGTTGTTAAAAGTCTGCTTTGGTTAGCTTTTTTAGTGTATTGAATGAATATTGCATTTTCATTTCGTGTTGAGGCATATTTTCGTCACCTACATTTTGCATTTAAAATATGTAGGTCCAGTATATATTAGTCATTGTGAATTCGAGTCAATTAAAACATTTTGCATTATTGCGAGATAATGAATAAGTAGAGAAAATGCAACTTGTATATCACAATTGCTATGTCCAAATGATCTCTGAAAGTATTGTTTAGCACGTCACATTTCAAGTATAGTCCATGATTGTATCTAGTATATGAACGAGATGTGTCCCTCCTCTCAAACAATGCGTGGCTTGTCCCCACCAAACGAAGTGTGTCACTTATAAATTAAGTGTCCGAAAGCAGGTATTAGTCATGAAAAGAACAAAAAATACTCCTGAGCAATTACAAATGTTATACTCCAGTTCATGGCCGGGAGTTATTGACGGTTTCCCCACCTTATTCACTTTAGGTTCCGGGTTCGAGTCCTGGTCTGGCAATCTCTTTTTTTAAGTGTCTCTTCATCAATTTAATCTCATTATCATCCATCTTCATAGTTTCGATTAATTGTAAAGGTGACATAATAGCAAAGCAAAATAAGAACAAATACAAATAATTGTAAAATGACTACATCAGAACTACATTTGAAAAATAAAATGCGAGCAGAAGGTTCATCTTCAAACAGGCATTTGGGGAGAATTGTGTAGACAGACAGCATGCTCCCGAAAGTTGCCAATCCACGTGTAGCATGACCTTCGATACCGGAGTTGAGTTGTCCTTTTCAGGAAAGTTTGCTCGACGCTCCTCAAGCGTCTTATCAAGATTGCCTCGGTGTTCGCAGCATTGCCAACTCATTTTTCGTCGAGAAAACTATTTTTTCTTTTAATTCATTTGCTGTTGATTGTACAAAACAAAGAATTGAGAAGTTTTGATTTCTACAGTAAAGCACGGGTCTTTCTTGTCGCACACCAGTTTTGCTACCTTGTGCATGCGTAGCTTGCCTGCCTAACCTAACAACGTAGGCATGTAGCGCCTAAAATTAAAAAGCTTTCTCCCGTGACATCAGTACATAAGGTTGCTCAAATGTTGTGGCATAAGTGAGACCCGTAAAGCACGGATTAATTGACACAGATTCAATGAAAAGACAGGGTTGCCAAACAAAACAATTATCACAGACTATAAAATATCAAGTACCAAAATGTGTTTTGAACACTTCTAAAAAAAGCATGTTTAAAACACATTGTTCTAAACGTTTAAAACATTTGTAAAAAAAACAAAGCCATGTGTTTTAAACACTTTTGTTTTAAACATGGTAACCCTGGTTACAGACGTAATTGCGTAGATAGCATGATGAAATCAGGATAAATACAAATTTACGTATTTATCCTACTTTCATGTCGCTTTTCTGTCACTTTGTCACTGTCTAACTGCAACAATGAGAACACATGGTTAATTTAGTATTTATCTTTTCTAACGTCAGTCATATTTCTTGCAAACATTGAAAATTAATTACTACAAGCAGTATTCGAAGTTGGGAGGGAGGGAGCAAGATGACATATCCCCCCTCACCTACCACCACCAACAAGCAGTACAATTTCAGTATTACCGAACTTGCCCACGAGACAAGACTGGACTTTGGTCTGTCCAATCTGCAGTAGTTTCGAAAAAATTCGCTTGTGCAGTCTACCTTGAGATACGAAAACTTCTCATCTCATAAGCAACACTGTTATTCATAATAGCACCCCCCCCCCCTCAACTGTCCCCAAAGGTCACAAGCTCAAGCAAACAACCCTATCCTTCTTCACCTAACAACTTCCACTTCAATGAAACGATTTCTTTTAAATGAAAGAACATTTACAAAACAGTCACGCCCAGGTAAAAAGGTAAAGGTAAAGTGCTCCCCTGTGCATAGCACCACGCCATGAAGGCATATAGGGGGTGTGGGGGTAACGCCCCACACTTTCCTGATATGGTTGCGAGTGGGGGTGATGTGATCAGCATCACGCCCTTGACTGCCTTTACCCCCCAGGTACCCATGTTATTCGACGTTGGGTGGGCACCGGGGCCGCTTCCAACAGATTCAAACCTCAAAGATTTGATTGTTACCGAGAAAAGTAGACAGACTTCTGGAAATCGAGGAGACATTCTCAACTTTGTTTGAGACACTGCTACGATATTGAGAAAGATCATGTAAAACGATTTTACTTTACTGGATGACTTCCTCAGAGAAATCGTGAATTTTGTGTATAATTACAATGCCCATTAATTCGTGGTGGTCTGAATGGGCAGTTTGGTTTGCATCAGGATAATATGAAGTTTTCAAGGGCTCGTTGCATTGAAACGAGGCATGCAACAAACAAAACCTTAAAAAAGGGGGTTTTGTCTTAATAATCTCTATACACTTTGAAAATTTGTACAGTAACCTTTGGACTGTTGTTTATCTTGAGATGAATGGACACTCACAAACATTCATGCCCAGGCCAGGATTCTAACCCAGGACCCCTGACGTCACCCAAGGGGGCCAGCAAATTTCTATAATTATTCTATGACTTGATATACAAAAGGTACTGAAATCATCAAAACTGAAACTGCTTACAATAATCTGATTTTATTAAAAACAACTTACATAAAATATTCATATAACATAATACAATAACTACTATCTGTGACAAAAATATTGAGCTCTGAGTGCTTGTAAAATTGTACTCCGTGGGTGGAAAAAAGTCAAATATACCTCACTGGAAAGCTTCAAGTATTTATTTTTTAGTAAGTGTCATCTAAAAATTATTCTTCATTGCATTTTCATATTTTAATGAAAAATTCACTAAAAAGTGTAGTTTTTTCTTCCAGTTTGCAAGAATGGGGAACTTAACATTATACAGTTCATAATCCACAATTGATATAATATTGAGATTTTATGTACCTGAAGATGGATTGTTTTTGCATCTCTGCGGAAGAAATCAATTGCCGATCTTCAATAGATGCTTCAAAAATTGAAATTTTAGGCAAACGTGCAATTTTGAAATGCGTAATTGCAAATTCAATTAAATTGTAAAAAGTAGTTTATGACACATTTAATCCAAATCCAGAAGTTTAACATGTGTATCTCAAGTATGACCACCGATTTAAATTATTATTGACCACTCCTAATATGGTAAACGTGCGGATGACGTATGGCGAGATGGGCCAATCTCAGACTCCGCGGGCTGCAGGTGACTTGCACAGTGTTGCCGCTTCGCTGCAGCTACACAGTTTACGCTGCAGCAATACTGGAAGTGCATCCTGTTGGTCCGATCCAAAACATTGTGGCAGTTTAAAATAATGAATAAACAATTATGAATGAAATACATTTTCTTTGTATACTTTAGTTATTGTTATATTTTCTAGTTTTTATCCAATCTTTATAGGAACGTCATTTTCTTCGTATCATTTTATGTCGCTCATTTAAAAAGAGTAAGTGCAACGATAAGCTTGATTTGATGAAGGCAATGAAATATCTTACAAAATATTCAAACCTGCAACTGCTGGCTTCGCAGTCTCCTCTGTATATAAAAATAACGTGCCTGTGATGTACAGCAACAGTAACTTCATAACAAAGGAAAACAGCAAGAAAAAGTGCATGTAAGGGATCTTATGTATTTGTGCGAGTTCAGGCTATATGGTAGGAACACAAGAGTGATAAAAGAAAATCTGCATTCGTCAATTACAGCATCTGAACAAAGCTTCTCTGTGCACAACAATTTGCTTTGTAACCATAACTTTCGGCTTACTTTCCATGTCAAAGCTGCTGGCTGAACGCAAAGTTTAAAGAGCTGCCGGCAGCGTGTGGCAACAAAGTGCACTTTGCAGTAGCAACGAGACTAAAAACGCGCGAGCTGGTTGCCAAGAGAAACAATTCTGTCTATCATTTTCAATTCGCACAAAATGAAAAGATAAGCCATAAAAATTTGATTTTTATTCCATGCTCATTATTTAGATATGCTTTGCATCGCCATTGGGCTGACCACTACAGAGATTGCAACACTGTTATTAAACATTAATATTTAATATTGGCTGTTCCACAAATGATATCAACACTATATATGGCCGAGATATTTACACAAAAACAAGCTTCAATCACAAGAAAATTTTATATTTTTATGACTGGTTTTCAAGAAGCTACACACGATTGAATTTGACTTACATAAAACACAGACGAAAAAACTACAATTTTACAAACATTTTTGTTTGAATCGAGAACAGACAGTTAAAATCAATTTTTCTTGCTTTTTTCTAAAAGTAGATACTTGTAGCTTTCCAATGAGGTATATTTGACCTTTTTTTTCTCCCACGGAGTACAATTTTCCAAGCACGTAAACAGAGGGCTCAATATTTTTGTCACGGATAGTAAGTTTCATTATTACTCCACTAGGTAGAGGCAAAACTAGCTAAGCTCCCTGTCAAAGGGGGTAAGGCTTAAATTAGAACCACCCACGTCTGGACTCCCTTCTGTTCTCCTGCCACATCAGCACCATTGTTGTATGATTGGTCTCTACAGTTTTTTATATTAACCCTAGAAAGTTAACGCGTCGTCTGACAAGACTATGCACGTAACACTGTTTTCTTGTTTCACCCCCATCCACTAAAATGTTCCGCTCCCATCCCATCTACCTTAATTTGGATCGGAGAGACTTGACGGGAATATCGGTGTCCTTTTACAAGCATTCCTTCAGTGTGTTTTTAATTTTGCATCATCGGGCAGACGAAACGTTAAGTGTCTACGTACACCATAAGAACTTCGTAAGATTTTTGTATCATCCTGAATGTGGAAATGCAAAAAAACTAATGCAGATGCTCAATAACAAGGAAAATTTGTGCATTCTGACCCTCAAGCAAGAGGAGGATCAACAGATTTTTCTGCTGCCGTTGCTTCAAAGCTATGTGTGGTGAACATCAAAGTGTTGTTTTGAGTGCACACGAGACTTATAAAAATGTAATTTTGCATTCCTGCCATGCTATTCATGTATTTTGAAAGAAAATACTATCATTTGTAGTAAATAAAATAGTTTTTGCAATATTTAGGCTGCGTTTTAATTCTGAAGAAATCAGTAGTCCATCAGACGAATGTTTAGCTTTAACGTTTGGCACAGGACACGTTAGCTTTCTAGGATATAAGCTTTAACGTTTGGCACAGGACACGTTAGCTTTCTAGGATATAAAGACCTCTCCTTTGGGGTTTTATTCAGAACCGAGTTAGTTAGGGTTAGGGTGATACCAGTCTTCTCGCAAACAGTAAAAACAATTAGTAAAGCTTTAACTTGACTCAAAGTACATGTCACACACAGTGTAAAACAATGACCTTCCTCCCCTAGTTTTGCCTCAGCTCTAGAAGATTCACTTTGTAATCCAATACTGTTTGTTCTTTGCTTACATTCACTAACAATCCACAAGCACATACTTATCTCTAAAATGAATTATATATATATATATATGTCTTGTTCATACATGTAGTGTCAATGATACTTATTTATATAAAAATATGTTTATTATATTCATTAATATATAAAAATATTTTTGATTAAAGTGCTACCGTCTGATCCTGAATATATGTTCTCTCATGGATTTTCAAGCAAAGAAAAAGTGCAAAAAAGAAAATATACTAGAAAACAAATGCACACGTTACTGTTAATGGACACTGCCATATTGTAAGTGCATCTTAGCTTTTCCTAAAAATAATAGATCACAAGTACTAGGATAGAAAGTAGTCATAAAATTGTCTCAACATGCAAAATGTGAGATGAAAAAATAAAATAAGGCAACAGGTACATACATAACATTAAAGTAAACAAAATATTCCATATATAATCAGAGTAGACTGAAATTCTTTTAGCACCTAAATATCAGTATTTTAAAAAAATCTAATAAGACGCTTGTTGTTTCTCTCCAAGCTTTGGCTTTGACGTATCACAGGCAGTTTTATCAATGACATGACAATTAGAAATTGACAGATCGGGATCAATAATACTTAACACGTTTCCCACAAGATGAAGAGAGCCTGCAACGAGAACGTGTATCTTTTGTGCATGACAAAGATCTTCCGGTGGCGTAGGAAAACTTCTCTCCTGTGGGAGTGGGACTCCCTCATGTCTTCCTTGTGTGATGAATGATAAAGCATCTTGAATGCATGGAAATAAGAATACTGAAGGTTTCTTCTTAGGTAAATGTTCTGAAGATCTTAACATTTGTATGACCAATTCCTTGTTTCTTTCACATTTTAACAGTTGACCAGCTAACGATTCAGTGAAGTTGGCATGATCTGGAATATTATAAATACAAAATCAAATTATTCAAAAGACATAAAAGGCCATACTGGCACTTAAAATGGAAATTTTTTTATGCAACAAGGGTATTTTGCAAGAAGTCTTGAAGCTTTTCTGGTGATGAATGGTGAATAGATTCTCTCGGTCTATTGACCAGGTGACTTCTGGAAAGGTTTCCGAACTTTTGAGAGCTAACGCCACTCATCTTTCCACAAGATGAAGAGAGCATGCAATTAGAACATGTATCTTTTGTGCATTCGTATTAATCCATACGATTATATTTTATTTAAAGTCTCCCTGGATGCTTCATGTTGACCAGGGCATTCACTTGTTTATCTCAGTTGTCTCAACCTCTGTGGTATGTGAAGAATGCACAGTGTTGTGTTATGCAAACTTCCTGATGTATTCAGGATATAGGAAGTTCCATCAGCCTGTGGAGTCAGCTGTTTGCAATAGAGGCAGTAAAAATCACGATTCGGCATGAAGGAAGGTCTCCACGGCCTGGGTGATATAGAGGTGAGACAGACTGAGAAGGGACTAACTTTTGATTTGGATTGAGGAGAGAGAGGAGCATAGAGAAAAGGAGTTGAGGGAAAGTGAGGCAAGTCCTGGTCAAAAAGCAATGAAGCCTAGAGAGGACTTAGTTCATTTTATTCTTCGAATTTATTCATCACTCTTCAGATACAGGTAATTATCCTAACCCACCCAGCCATGATTCAGGTTCGAAGGTTCATAAAAACCCAATGAGTGACCATTGTCTTTTCTAATTGTTAAGCTGTTTAGTTTTAGTTGCACCTTTCGCACTGCCAAGTGTTTGACTTGTCATGTTAATGACGAGTGCTCTCATCATTGAGGATGAAGGATGATAAGTTACATCACCCATTGTGGGAGTGACTGGTTTTCATCCCCATCATTCTGTAGACTGATACACATTACAAAGATCTCTATTAGACCTCCATGTTCTATGCTGAAGATGAGAGTGACATTAATTCTTTCCAGAACTCACCTGGTTGATAGCCCAAGAGAATCTGTTTGGAAGGGTATTCTGTAGGGCTGAGGTGATACCAATGGCAATGTGTCACTATCCTTATTAGTATTAGTTGGCTTTCATCTACTGATACCAGCTGATACCTTTCCGGCACTGCAGTCTTTTGCAGGGTCCGCAAAAAAGCAGCGCAGCACTTTCTAATTATCCTGGAAATTAGGCAAACTTCAAAGTTTCCATTTATTTTGCACCAATTTTGCTCCCCACCTAAGTCTTCTTGATTTAATTATTCTAATAATATCTGGACATGAATACAAATTATGTACTTCTAAATTATGTAACCTTCTCCACTCACCTGCCTCCTCAACCCTTTTAGGTCCAAATATTTTCCTAAGGATCTTATTTTCAAATACTCTCAATTTATGTTCCTCTTTCAATGTAAGGGACCAAGTTTTGCATCCATATAATACTACAGGCAAAATTACTGTTTTGTATATTTTAACTTTTAGTTTCTTAGATATTAAACGAGAAGACAAAAGTTTATGAAGAGAGAAGTAACATGCATTTCCTGAATTAAGCCTACTTTTTATTTCCTCCTTAATATCATTTTTATTTGTTAATATTATTCTTAAGTACTTGAATTTGGAATCTGGTTCAAACGAGTTGTTATCAATAATTAGATTTTGATTATTACCTAACACTTAGTTTTGGCCTGTAAGCATATATTTAGTTTTCTCTTTGCTAACTTCCAAACCTCTCTCTTTAGCTGCTTTGAAAAATATTTTAGCATTATTCTTAATTGTATTTATATCATCCCCTAATAAGTCTACATCATCTGCATATGCTAACAACTGAGTCACACCGTTTAATTTTAGTTCTTCGTTAGTTTCTTTTACCTTCCTAACAACATATTCTTAAGCAAAATTAAAGAGCAATGGAGATAATGCATCTCCTTGTTTTAACCCATCATGAATTATAAGTTTGTCAGACACATTAATACCCACACGAATTTTACTTTCGGTTTCACTGGTGCATACTTTCATCATATTAACAAGATTCTTAGGTATTCCGAACTCGACTAATATATTATATAATTTATGAGACACAATAATTTATATCTTTTGACTGAAGCATATGCTTTTTTGAAATCTATGAATAGCTGATGGACACTTTGATTATATTCCCACTTTTTCTCAAGTGTCTGTCTGATGAGAAAAATTTGATCTGTAGTTGATCTGTTACGTTTAAATCCACATTTATAATCACCTATAATTTCATTAGCATATGGGGTTAGTCTTGTTAAAAGAATGTTAGATAATATTTTATATGTTGTTGAGAGTAGAGACATTCCACGGTAATTATTGCAGTTCATTTTATCACCTTTTTTAAACACAGGAACAATTATGGATTCTATCCACTGTTGAAGGATTTCTTCTTTATTCGACATTAAACAAATTAATTTATGAATTTGACATATTAATGAATTTCCACCATATTTAATTGACTCCGCTGGTATTAAATCAATGCCAGGTGCTTTGTTATTCTTTAGCCTTTTAATAGCATCTTTAACTTCAGTCAAGTTAGGTTCTGGAACTAAAGGTTCTGCTGTGTGAACTTCATTTACTCCTGATTTATCTCCTACATGAACATTTTAGAGGTCATTAAAGTAGTTCTTCCATCTATTTAAAATATCACTTGGATCAGCCAAAAAATCACCGTTTTTATCTTTTATCAAGTTTACTTTAGGTTGCCACCCCTTTCTAAACTCATTTACACCTTTATATAAATCTTTGATATTTTTGTTTTTGCTGTTTGTTTCAATTTCACTAATTTTGCTTTTCAAGTAATCTCTTTTTTTACTTCGAAACGTGCAGTTAACTTCTTGCTTTATTCTATTATAATTGCTTAGATTATTTGTATCATCAAAGTTATTTAACCACCTAAGTCTGGCCTGATTTCTTATTTCTATTAGATTATGACATTCGTTATCAAACCATGGCTTACTTTTTCTTGGTTTATGGTATCCTATACTTTCTTTAGCTGCTGATTCTATTGCATTACGTATGTGCTCCCAATTCTTATTTACGTCTGTTTCATTTATATTTTCATCATTTAAATCCTGCAAAACATCAAATCTATTTGATATTTATTTATTTATTATATAAATAAATGTTAAGTTATCAAAAATATGCATTTTGTATGGTATTTAGGGGTATATTAAATGTGAGTGTTTTCAAATGAAGTACTCCCCCAGCCCCACTTTCCATTTTTTTTTCCTAGTTCTGTAAAAGGTTCATATCCTGGTTAAATTACACAATGTTTGAAACTATAATATATTATTCCTAATGCAATATTTTCTACTCTTTTGTCTTTATTGTTTCCTGAAGTGAAATGAAATATAATATTTTTGGACGCAATAACTCTGGCAGTTAGAGATACAGGTCACTGACTTGTTACTTGAACGATTTGGTTTATTTTACTTCATATTTCCGTAGCTCATCTGGAAAGGGTTAACATCTTGTTTTGTGGGTCTTCCTGACATCAGTATGAGAAATTTAATATGTTCAATATTTTTAAGACCCAAAAATATGGAAATGTTTTTTTGACAAAAGTTATGAGCTCAAAATATGCAGGCAGGCAAACACTTGTAAAAAGTATCTGTTTTGGATGAAAGAGTTGATCAGCAAGGAAAGTAAAATACAATTTTTAAATAAAGTATTATGTAAAGCAGATAAATGGTTAGTAAATACCACTGAGGGGAGTGAGTTTTGAGTTTAAGTCCACTTTATGCACAGTAAGGCTAATCGGGACTGGACGTACAGTTTAGTGTGGGATCTGAACTGCTACGTGCCTCCACCGGGTATCGAACCCGGCGACTGAGTGGAATAGAATATAAAAATTATTCTTCAATAATTGGGACAAAGAAAACGTGCTAATTTTAACACTGACGAAAACGAAAAAATCTATAACTATGATATTGAGAACTGGTTCATTTGATATTGAACAATGCACATCCCTCCAATCATCTACAAAGATAAATTACAGAGAAGTATATGATGGTCCAAACCTGAATGTGAATTCACTGTACTGGTTATGACATTTGGGCAGAAAATCACAAGATCAAAGCCACACTGCATCAGTGGAGTCAGAAGTAGTGCCGAATCTCGCTCCCTAGTTGAATTGAACACCAGCACACTGTACACTGAATTGTTCCTAAATAGGATAAAAAAAAAATTTAATTAATGTTAACAATTGGTAATCATTGGTCAATTAGGTTATGATATTTCAATGGTTAGAAATGTCACCATGGTCAGAAAAACAAAGGCTGGGAGAATGTATGCACTAAAAATCTGGTTGTTGTTGACGTTATTTCTGAAGTTGAATTATGTTATTTTTTGGCCAACTCGCATCTACTTTACCCTACATGACTAACTGAATATCAATTATCTTTTAAACAATCAGATAATTACTAGTGATGTGGGAATATAAAATTTTGGTCGATACTGATAACAGATATTCTACCAATCTGATACAAATTCCAAATGGTCCTTGAAGAACCTGAATAGGTCACTGTCCAGGTGACTGACGTGCAAAAGAAGTTGTATATTTATTGGGCTGAGCCAATACCGATGCCAATACTCTCACTGACATACAACGATGCAGATAACTGAAAATTGTAATAATTAAAAGTTGTTCAAAGTATTGATTAATACTTATTTGTAATACTTATTTGTAACTATTCCACTCTTAATTATATGCATTAATTTACCAAGATTGCTTTAAAATATTAAAAATTATGTCACAATATTAAACTACATGTTATCACAAAATTGAGTTATTCAAACAAAAGTGGTGTAGAACAAAATGAAACTTCAAATTTTGCATAATTTCCAGTAT
Organism: Lepisma saccharinum; assembly: GCF_977018435.1. Classification (NCBI taxonomy): domain Eukaryota; kingdom Metazoa; phylum Arthropoda; class Insecta; order Zygentoma; family Lepismatidae; genus Lepisma; species Lepisma saccharinum. Next base: position 45,210,781 of record NC_139251.1, read on the forward strand.
CGGCCGGTATCGGTAAATAAATTCCTGCCGATACTTTCTGACACTGATACATCGACTGAGCCATAATATTTACATTTATTTTTTTAAAAAAGTAGGGCAGGGAGATTATCCATAAAAATCATAACAAAACGGCAGAATTTTGCAATAAATTATCAGATATTTAAAGATATATCAGATCGGTAAAATAATTGGTAATTTTACCGATAAACCTAAGCATCATTATGCCTATTTCAGCCAAGACTGATAGAATACCGATTAATCTCTCCCATCCCTATAATTACTAAACCAACTGAATGAAGGATTTGGGAATCAAAAGCATACTAACTTGCTTTCCCTTTTCATGGCACTTGCTGCATCTCTGTACCATTGAACACACACTTCAATGCTCTCTGGCGTATGGGCACCATCCAGGAAGTAGACAAATGGACCAGATTTGAGAATTTGAGTCCGTCCAGGCCAAGAGCACATGCTTAATCCAGACAGCATATTTTTTGTTATTTGGCACGGTTCAGCATACGGCACTTTAACTCCTTCACCGTTTTCAGATGCATTCAGTACCTTTGACATCATGTTTCTAGCTATTAAAATAAAGAAAAGTCAATAAAATAAAGTAGACGGATACAGAAGTTCTTTGATATAAACTAAGATATTATCGTTAATGCAAGACTTGTCTAAACTATGTCCGTAATATGAATAATTGTATTTAATGGAATCCAGGTGAACAGAATTGGTTTATATTAGGGATGAGACAATACTGACATCAACTGAGTTTGATTTTTATGTTCACTTTATGTACAGAAGGCTAATTGGGACTGGACCTACAGTGGGATCTGAACAGCTACGTGCCTCCACCGGGTATTGAACCAAGGGCCACTTGAGTGCAAGGGAATGACTTACCGGTATGCCATCGAGGAGCACCCAATACTGACACCAATGAATCAATATCGGCCGATACCAGTGGTATTGGTTCAAATGTAATCACCAATAACAGTTGTTACTTTTCTGGAGCTCATGGATTTGGTAGGGTCTGCAAAAATGCTACACACCGAGTATGAATCACAAATTGCAGGCATTAAAACAAAAAATACAGACTTTACTCACCGATTTTTACATACCAGGATGAAAAAAAAATGACCTTTACTGATTTTACTTAACATTTACCAAACTCATTTTTTTAATCTGTTTTCAACATAAGTTGTTGATGTATATATGAACTTCCAGAGTTATCATATTTTGATGGATGATCTCAGCCATAAGTATTAAAAAAAAAAAAAGGTACGGCACATTTAACATGTATGTGGGGAAGGGGGAGCATGTGGAGGTAGAACCCCACATTCAGTGTCAGCGATCTGTGAAGGTGATGTGATCAGCACCACTGTCCTGTCACCTTTGAAGTCCGCAGGTTGCCTCCAGGTAACCATTTATTTGAGGTTGGGTGAACAGAGCTGCTCCATGCAGGGGCATTTCTGGAAAATTTGCCACATGAAATCACCAAACCCAGGTCTCCTGCATGGAGACCTACAGACTGGTTCACAAGAGCCCTAACAGTCATAAATATATATTGAACCATATCCATGCATAAGTGACTATTGGGCTCAACCACCTTATAATTTGGTACTGAGTGCCAGGACAGCTGCACAGTGGCGATAATCAGATAATAATTAATGTGGTCTAGACATAGATTGTGTACATTTATCCCCATCTCCAATCACATTCAACAATAATCTATTCCAAATATACCATTATAAATTACAATTTCTAGAGGCAGGGGTAAATAGATTTTCTCATATTATTTTCATTTGAGTGAATATAATGCCAAGTGACGCCTAAGGTGACACTAAATGTTCATAACTCCATACACATTACACTTTCCTGTCACTAAATATCCACAAACAATAGATTTTGGTTTGGTTTTTATAATGTATATAGACAACAGGGGCAGCACCAGAAAATTTTGACCGGGTGGGCAGGATCCATATATTGATAAATTAGGGTGGGCAGATACAAAGTATAGATGAATTTAACCAACCAACCAAATTGGATGAAAGTTCCAATTTAGGAAGAAGTTATATAGGTTCAAGCATATAGGTTAAAGTCGCTCTTCTGTAAATCCTAGATTTGGGCCACCTTAGTGTTGACTTTCCAGTGAGTATTATTTTATCTACAAAAAGCTGATTTTCAAGTTCCAGTTACGAGTCACCTAACTACTTGTTGTAAGTGTACAAGTGGTATAATAAGCATTTATCTAAAACTTTACAACCTTGGTTGGATTCTTCCTAAACCTACCTTGAGATGGGTTTCATTGTAGACCATTAGTCTCTTCATGTCCATGACTACAGGAGTATAGGGTAAAAAGAGTTACCAGGAACGTAACAATTAATTACCACTACATACTATTTAAATTAAATATTTTTAGGATTTCAGGAGGCTTCAGCCCTCTTAGCCCTCTCCCTGGCTATGTGCCTATCTTGACCCCTCAAATATCTGTTCAGGGTTTTCCCTTCTCTATCATTTCTTGTGTCAGTCTTGCTTGATATCTCCCTACTTCTCTCTCATTTAGGTCCCCCTTCCTTTCATTGCATCTGCCTGACCATGCTTTCAACTGCTGTGTACTTTGCTTTGTGTAGTGGATACATTGTCTTATCCCTTGAGGTTAAGAAGGAGTTTTCCACATAACCTACTACTTTATTAAGTGAACGTACAAATAACAGCAGTTGTACTGCTTATTTCCTGCGAAAGTTATGACTTATTGAAGAAATTATTTAGAAATGCAAAAGGCAGTGAAAGTTATTAGGATACAAGAAGTATTTATATTTGTGAAACCAGCACCACCCATAGGAGAGGGTCAAGGCTTTGTTCTACATAGAGGGAAAATGCCTAGCAGCAAAAATATTCGAAACGTAATTTTAGCATAACTGGTGTAGGCATAGTGGATCAGATTTCACTTTAAACTGTAGGTCCAGTCCCCATTACTTAAAAAAAAATAATCAAAAGACTCAAATGTTATTTTAGCATTTTAGATTTGGAAAGCAAGTTATGCCAAAATTCGACTTTTACAGTTGCACAAGTTTCAACTGTCCTCTATTATTTGCCACTATTAATGTCCTTTACAAAACTAAATACCTTGTTTCTTCTTTCCATACAAGACATATGCTATGTGTACATTATACAAGGTAACCAAAAAGTTCTTGCCGTTTGTGACGTCCCATTAATCATGCGCTCACAGAGAGGAAACGAAATGATGCACGTGCCTGCCAAGTGATCGGGAGTTAGTCTGACCATCGACTGTCAGTAATACAGGTACGTTGCACACACACAGCAGTCATAGCTCGTCCAGTGTCGAAGAGAAATGGAGGTATCGAAGTAGCTTGTTTGCGTGTGTTTGTTGTATGACTTTAAAGTGGGCCTGTCAGCTGCCGCATCAAGTTGCCGCATTTGTAAGGCATTTGGGGAGAATGCCATAAACGAACGCATTGCCAGGCATTGGTTCCAGAAATTCCGTTCGGGAGATGTGAGCCTTTCGGATGAACCTCGCAGTGGACGACCACATGTGTTGGATGACGAGGCCCTGAAAGCAGCCATCAAGGAGGACAGTGGTCTAACGTGTGATGAACTTGCAGAAAGGTTCCATGTTTCCGCTGAAACAGTCAGACTGCACCTGCAGGGGATAGGGAAGTCATACAAGTGAAGCAAGTGGGTACCTCACACATTTGTCAGCAGCCAACAAGGAACGAGTGACAGCCTGTTTGTCCTTGCTCACTCAGCACCTGAACACACCCATATTTGATCGCTTGCTCACCGGTGACGAAAAGTGGGTCATCTATGACACTCCCAAGTGTACCAGACATTGGTTGTCGCCACCATTAGTGAATCGCAAGAGAGTGCTGTTCCTGCACGACAATGCCAAGCCACATGTGGCAAAGAGGACCCGGGAGACCCTTCAGCAACTTGGCTGGGAGACACTGTGCCATCCACCATATTCACCAGACCTTGCACCAACAGATTACCACCTGTTTCATTCCCTCGACAACCACCTCCGTGAGAGATCCTTCGCAAATGAGGGAGACCTGCGGTACGCACTCACGGACTTCTTTGCATCCAAGCCCGCCGAGTTTTATCACCAGGGTATTGTGCAGATGCAGGAACATTGGCAAAAGGTGTTGGATGCTGATGGAGATTACTTCGAAACCTAAAGGTACGTACCGTCCACTGTATTGCTCTTTGTTTATCACTGCTCTAGAACGGCAAAAACTTACAAGAATGGTGACGGAAGGTATGTAAACATCAACAACAGTGAAGATGTATTTTCTTTGTTTTCTCCATAATTCAAATGAATGATCTTGAATAGAGCAGTTTTAATATTGTGAGTTTTTAACTGGAAAGATTTCTGCTTCCTGGATGAGGGTTAATGAATGATCCTTTTACTTGGCTCACAGGGATTATACAAATTGATAAGTGCGTATGAATCTTTGAGAAACTTTTAAAATACACAAGGAATGCACAACTTTTGATCGTTCTGCATTAAACTTTCCCAGTATAAAATCGAGAATTTTCACACAAGATACTACTGAAAAATTATAAAAATAAAAGGAATTAGCGCAAAATGAATACTGAAAATCTATGCATTTACGGAAGTGATCACATACTGAAGTAAATTTTCATGTAGCCAATGCAGGAAAAGAGATGCTCGAAAGGGCTCAATAGAAATATGAATAGCATTTGGGAACACAAATTCTTTTACATACCGTATTGTAGAAATTACTTTAGACCAAAAAATTCATCATATTTGATCATGATAGATACGTAGCAATTCTTCTCTTGCTCATAGCACATTAAAACTATTGGAAAAAGTTTCATTTATTTACAATTATCATATCACCATAAGTGTCGAATTTAGGAGGGAAAAGCACTTTCTGCCCTCCAAATTCTGCAAGAAATAGGCTATGTACATTTTATATTTAAAAATATATAGTTCTCAATCTTACCATTTCCCTAAACGTTTGTATGAAGTTGCTACACTATGATTATTACCACATTATCGAAATAAAACATCCATTACTCAAAATGCTAGGATAAGGAAGCCTCGAAGTTCTTTTTCATACCACATGGAAGTAACGTGTATTTGTTTACGTGTTTGGTTGTTTTAAGATATTTGTTCCATTCAGTATGATTTTGTACTCTCCACCTCGGAATACGCACCCTTTGGCAATAGCCAGATATTGCACTACTTCTAGCCACATAGAAGTGGCCGCAGTGGCTCAGTCGGTAACGCGTCTGACTACCATGCTAAAGGTCCCGGGTTCGATCCCCGGCCGGTTCAAATCCGGGAACTTTTCTAACGGTGGAAGCGGCCCCGGCGCCTACCCAGCGTCGAATAACATGGGTACCTGGGGGAAACCCTGGGGGGTAAAGGCGGTCAGGGGCGTGATGCTGATCACATCACCCCCACTCACGACCGGATCAAGAAAGTGTGGGGCGTTACCCCCCACACCCCCTATACGCCTTCATGGCGTGGTGCTATGCACAGGGGAACACCTTACCTTTTTTACCTAGCCACATAACTATTAACTAGATCATGTTTCAAGTTTTATAAGAGATAAATTTGACAGGTATTATTGATCAACATATTTTCTACCGATTTTCCTTTTCTTACTCAGTAAAGTAACGTAAATCGAAAAACAGTGAATGAGCGAAACTTCTAAAATAATTTGTGACGCTTTTTAGTGTGGACAATATTCATAAAAAAATGTTCATGGAGTCAAGACAATAAATTACTTTTTCTTATTGAAGCATTCATATTTTCCTAAACAATTACATCTTGAATTTGTTTGGGTGGACAATCGGGTGGGAAGAGGAATTTTTGGGTGGGTGCTTGCCCACCCTCACCCACCCATCGTGCTGTCCCTGATAGACAAATATGGCCATTATCGACATCCCATCAGCATTATCCTGCTTCATCTTGAATTATTAGTTCCAAGAGTGCAGTACTGTTCAATAACCTACCATACTGTCGTCGAAAGAGAGAGGAACAAAATATTATTAAGCAAAGTGAATGCTACCTCCACCGATATTTTACAAATAATTTTGAAAGCCTGTAACATGTAAGCAATGCTGGGAATTCTTAAGTTAAAGTTCAAAATTAAAATGCAGACAGACAAATGCAAAAAGCAGCTGTACTTCTTTACCTTTCCCTTCCAAATGACTTCTCATCCAAAAGTTAGCCAACTGCACAGCCAGGGAAGCATTCACCTGCTGAACATGCACCGAGAAAGATGATGACTCTGTCTCCTCAAAGACACGTGCATCCAGAGGAGGTGCAACGTATAAGTCACACTGAAATCAGTAAATATTAATCATAGATTTGTAACAACAAATTGATTAACAGTTTAGAGAGTGCCTTCATACCAAAGTGTAACTAATCAAATGCAACCATATACAGCGATGTGAATTACTGAAATACCAGCATCTCATTGGTTTACATAGTAGCACGTGTCCGTATTACTCACTAGTGGCAAACTAAATAATGTCTTTTTTTAAAAAAACCTTTTAAAAACACTAAAAATGTTTACTTACATAAAATAAGAAAGAGGGAGATTATTAGGAGAGATCACAAACCTATGAGTAGAAATGTTTACGAGGCCGCCTACATTTGTAAGGAAAGACACAAAAAATTGAACAGGGAAGATGGGAATGTTGACGAAATTTGGGTTAGAATGTTTAAAAGATGGGAAGAATGTAAAAAGAAAAACAGAATTGGTTTCCATGTTACGCCAGAGGTTTTCCGGGCTGCTCAGGAAACACGAGACTTCGTGTTGGATATGATGTAGGCTTCGAAGGAAAGGAGGGGGGGGAGGGAAGTGGAATACGTCAACAACTTCCTGCACTCTGAAGAGAAACAGACATTACTACGTAAGTAAGCATTTTTAGTGTTTTTTAAAAGTTTTTTTTTTTTTAAAAAAAAAGACATTATTTAGTTTACCACCAGTGAGTAATACGCACACGTGCTATTATGTATTCACAAACCAATACGGGGAGAAATGTGTGTCTGTTCCAAAAAATAAGGGTTAAATTGAACAATACTATTAACAGGATCTGGTTTTTAAAAGAATGCAGGAAGATGGACGATATTCCCAATTTTCTAAAATGGGGGTATAAACAGTTATCGAGTAAAGTGTTGGAACAAAAAGGAATCTTCAAAAAGGAATGGTGGGGAAAAGCATCAGGGAGGCATATGGAATAAACATTTTACAATGGTATGTTTTACTCACTATCAATACAGATAAAAATATATAAATGTCTTACGTGAGTGAGTAGAAATGGTTCAAAACAACGTTTCGGAAGTCTGTACTACTTCCTTCATCAGGTAAATAAAATAAAAAACTTTAGGTGCCAAACATGGTACCGCGTTGTCAAATCGTAAGTTGAGGATTCAGGTTGAGGATAAAAAAGGTAAAAAACTTACTGTTCTACCCATCACAGTGGGAGTGCTATAATAGGGGGCTATAATAGGTTGCCGATTTTTATTTGTTTTAGTTGTGTGGTTTTTGTTTTTAACTTTTTTAATCAGTGAAGGTTTTCATCGGCGTTTTTATGCTATCACAGTAAGTTTTTTACCTTTTTTATCCTTAACTTACAATTTGACAACGTGGTACCATGTTTGGGACCTAAAGTTTTTTATTTTATTTACCTGATGAAGGAAGTAGTACAGACTTCCGAAACGTCGTTTTGAACCATTTCTACTCACTCACGTACGTCATTTATATATTTTTATCTGTATGTTTGAAATTACACTTACAGCTAAGCGGAACCTTAGATGAGATAACATGGAATAGGATAGAGGAAAGGCACTCAAAATATATTGAAACCGCAAAAAGGAATAACAGGAATAAAATTAAGGGAAAATTAACAAAAATCGGAAAAGAACAAAAAGGGGAAAAGAAGGGAAAAATCAATGAGGATGAGGAGGGAAGGAAAGGTAACCTATTAAATTTAACTAATTTTGAACTCCCAAAGGATTTAATAGAAATAATGGAAAAGGGGCAAAAGTTTGCAATAGGTAACGAACAGGTTAATAAGGAAGATTTTATTATTGCAGCGGAAGAAATAGGGATAATAACAGATGATAGGAACTATAAAGTTGAAGCCAAACAGAGAATTCATGATGTAATAGAAGAACAGATTAGGATAAAATGTGAGGAAAAGGAAAAAAGAGGGAGGAAATAAGATCGATGAAGGGATACATAGAATGTATAAGAATAAATTAGAAAATGCCAAAAAATGGGTCAAAGAGAATAATGTATTTGTGATTCGTTCTGATAAGGAAAATAAAATGGTTGTTATTGATAAAGAAGAATACAAAAAGAAAAATGGAAGAGTGTTTTTGTAGTAAGGATTATGAAGAAGTAAAACAAAACCCAATCAATAAGATAAGAAGGGAAACAAAAAAGGGGATTGAAATCAGTTTAACTATCCCGAGATCAATAAAAAAGAAAATGATAGAAGACTGAAAAAAAGGAAATATTCCAACAGCCTTCGGGATACCTAAAAAACACAGAGAGAATTCCCTTGAGGCCCATTATCCCAATGCTTTCGCATCCTGGATACAAATTGGCAAAAATGTTGGTTAAGAAAATTAAGGAAGTATGAGAAACAACCGAGTACAGTATCATAAATTCATGGAAAGTAAAAAAAAAAAAGATTGAAAACCTCAAAATCAATAACTACGAATTTGTAAGTTTTGATGATGTAAATTTGTACCCAAGTGTTCCTAGGGAAGGTGCGGCTGAATGTTTACAATGATAGTTGATGAAATAGGGATTAGATGTTGTGACCGCCTGGTAGTATGTAAGGTGGTTCCACCTTGTCACCAAATAATTATTTTTTTTTTCAGTGGGAAGATTTATGTAGAGAAAGAGGGGTTGGCTATGGGGAACCCTGTTTCTGGGATAGCATGAAGAATATTTTTACACTATATTGGGAAAACAGCTATCGAACAGGTGAAAGGGGAAATCAAATATTTTGGGAGGTATGTCGATGATATGCTAGTAATTGGGGGTTAAAAAGGGCTAAATACTATGTTCCAGGCTTTGAGCAAGCAAGAAGATCGAATTAGGTTCATTAGGGACAATATGGTAGAAAACGAAATTCATTTTTTAGGTCTTAAAATTACAAACACAAAAGAAGGACTCAGGGTGGGTGTCTTTCATAAGGCCCTAGCAGGGGATCTGTATATAAATAAAGAATCAGAACATGCAAAAAGAACAAAAAGTAGTCTTCCTAAACTTTTACATTAGAGCAAAAAGACTTTGTAATCACAAAGAAGAGCTAATAAGAGGATAGGAAAAAGAAATGAAGATACAAAAGAGAGCGTATAAAATTTGTGATAATACGGAAAGAGGAAGGAAAAAATAAGTAAGAAAGTAGGAAAGGAGGGAAAAGGGGAAGAAGATAGGAAATATAGGTATGCAGGAATTCCGTATCACAAAGGAATCTCGGAAAGAATTGAGAAAATATTTAAAGAGTATGGTATAAAATGTGGGATGAGGGCTCCCTGTAGTATCGAGAAACATTTCACAAAGTATACGAGGGAAGGTACAGAAAAGAAAAAAGGTATTTATAGAATACGATGCAGTTGTAATAAAGAATACATCGGACAAACCGGTAGGAATATGGGCATAAGGTGAAAAGAACATGACAAAGATATTGAAGAGGGAGTCCCCAGAACAGGCATCTCTGAACATATTTTAGAAAAATCCCATAAAATAAGAACGAGGAAGGTTATTAGGAGAGATGACAAACCTAGAAGTAGAAATGTTTACGAGGCCCCCTACACTTGTAAGGAAAGACACAAGAAATTGAACAAGGAAGATGGGAATGTTGACGAAATTTGGGTTAGAATGTTTAAAAGATGGGAAGAATGTAAAAAGTAAAACAGAATTGGTTTCCATGTTACGCCAGAGGTTTTCCGGGCTGCTCAGGAAACATGTGACTTCATGTTGGATATGACGTAGGCTTTGAAGGAAAGGAGGGGGGAGGGAAGCGGAAGTGGAGTACGTCGACAACTTACTGCATTTCGAACAGAACCAGACATTACTATACAGATACCATTATGGACGACTAGAGGCGAGACTTTTTAACAGTTTAGGAGTAGACATCACATTTCATCTTCGGGGTTGCTTAATGGGAGGAATACAGACATTGGAAGTTTTTATCAAGGCTTAGATAAGATTTACAAATCATTTTTTATGTCCAAATGTACCTTTTAACCTAATCCTTGTTTTAAAATAGTGATGCTGCATGTAGGATACTAATGCCAAGTGATGAAGAATGGGAAAGTAGGAACCCCGAAATGTTGCTCAACCAACATAGAACTAACTACTTGCTAAACATAAGCATTTTTAGTGTTTTTTAAAAGTTTTTTTTAAATACATTATTTAGTTTTAATTGGTTTGCTATTAAGTAATATGCATCACTTGTCACTTTGGCATGAAAGCACCCTTAAAGAAAATAACATTTAAATATAGTCTAAAACTTGAGAGGAAGAATCATTCTTATGCATCTAAATTTTCACACATTGGTCAGGCAATTATGAATCACCCTGTACATATGTGTTATTCATATATTCAAAATAACTGTATCAGCATTCTTTACGTTAAAAGTACTGTAAAAGTCACAATCGGTCCTATACAAAAATGCAGATATATTTTAATACATAATTCAACACATTTGAAAATAAAAATCTAAATAATATTGTAATAATTGTTAATCAGTGTACGTCAATATGTACAGCAAGCTATTTAAGTAACATCTCAATAATTTGAAACTGCAAATAATGCAATTATTAATAAGTTCACAATTAGTCAATAACATCCACATTCAATATTATTAGTATTATTATAGCTATTTATCGTTTACTATAGTGCAGGAGGCCTTAGAAAGAGCGCTTCGCAGGCTAACAGCAGACGTCGCTCGCACACTATTGCCGATACTCTCGTGTCGTTTGCTCCTCAGCCGAACAAACAGGCCGAGGTAGCAAGAGGCAGAGGTCACTCACCCTTCCAGAAGGGAGCAGCGAGCTAACTGTGGCAACCGAACTAGCTCATTCACAGACCTGATTGGTTCTCGCAGACACACCACCATTTTGTCGTTTGCTGCAAGCTGGCGAAGCGATCTTTCTAAGGCCTCATGGAGTATATCTTCAGACAACTGGAAGCTGAATTCTTCCCATTATTCCCCCCATAAATATGGCCATGGTTACATACTTACACCAATTTCTTGGGCTCTCTGCTCAAGAACTTCCGTGGCTTCATTCTGTTGTTCAGTCACAGTGAATGCAGGTACACCTGGCTTCATAATACCAGCCTTCTGCCATGCTATCTCTTCCAAAGTGTCTCCTAAAATACTCGTATGATCTATACCTAGAGATGTTATCCCAACAACAGCAGGATGCCTGAAAATTGAAGCAAAATATCCACTTTGTATTATAATGATCTTTTTCAGCTTAAAATAAAATAACCGATAAAAACTACTGAGTTACATCAGTACAAGATATACTCGCTCAAACTCATTTAAGTCTCCCACACTCATAATGGAATGATTTCAAACCTAATAAGCAGCACTGTCAACCTAAAACACACACATGGAAGGAAACCACTCTGTGCAATTACAATTCTACAGGGTGGACCAAAAGTCGCAATACATAGGAAAATCACATTTTGTTTTTAAGTTTTTCTATTTATTTATTTTTTAAAGTGTTCTTTCTAATGCGTGTTCATCAAGAGTGGAAGAAACGTATTGCAAACCAATGGTAACCATGTAGAGGATATTATATGAAAACATTGTTTCTTATCACAACATATTTATTTGTCCTATGTATTGCGACATTTGGCTCACCCTGTAGATCATAATTCCGTATATTACTCTGTAAGACTCAAATACAATATTTATGAAATTCTTAGTTTTGGACTTTTAACCACTGTGTTATTTTTAAAAATTACCAACGTTTCGAAGGCTGATTCTGCCTCCTCTTCAGGGTAGTGTGTGATCTACTAAATCACATTGCAATCCCTGGACACATGATGTGTTTGGGGATGGTGTCTATATAGAGAATAAATTGTTGCCTTGTAGGATTAGTCTCGGTGGCAAAGGCTCCACCTCATCTGTCGGTTACAAGGACCTCTTGTACATGAAGTTGCCAGGGAGAGTTATGAGTGGCCCAGGCTCCACTTCGTCTGGTGGCCATGTCAAGACAGATACATCTCCAACCCTGCCTTGGCCAGTCGGCATACAAATGAGGATCGGTGTAGCACATGCACTGGGAGCACTGTATGTCCACAACCATTCAGAGTCTGACAGTTGTATGTAAGCGGCTCTGAAGGAGCATTACATTTTTTGGGGTTGATTCCCAAGGGTATGAATCCTTTGACAAGGTGGAGCCTGGGCCACCACAAATTAATCCTCCCTGGCAACCTATATAGAAAAACAGTCTTGACGTGACCACCAGACGAAGTGGAGCCTGGGCCACTCATAACTCTCCCTGGCAACTTCATGTACAAGAGGTCCGTCATTGACACGACGAGGTCGAGCCTTTGCCACCGAGAATAATCCTACAAGGCAACAATTTATTCTCTACATAGACACCATCCCCAAACATACCATGTGTCTAGGGATTCCAATGTGATTTAGTAGATCACACATTACCCTTTAGACGGAGGCAGAATCAGCCTCCGAAACGTTGGTAATTTTTAAAAATAACACAGTGGTTAAAAGTCCAAAACTAAGAATGAATAAATCACCACTGATCAGCTACAAAGAAAAATATATATGAAAGTATCTACAGACCAAAATGTAAAATGGATACACCTGTTGGCAGACTTGCCTAAGCAATTACAAATATCATATCACAGTGTGATAGGTATGTGTACATCATTGATCACTTACTGAAAAGTAGGGATGTGCCGAAGCCAATTACAGATGTATGAAAATCAGCAGAAATTGACATATTGGCATCGGTATCGAAAACTGAAAAAATTTAATATTTAAACCGGTACAGATTATACTAGAGTTTTACCTTATAATAAGTTTTATATTCTACTTTTTTAAGGTTTATTGAAAATTTGGTTATGAATCGTCATTATTGTAGAGTTTTTGTAATAACATTATTGCAAACTCTCATTCAGAGGATCAACCTAACTATAAATCGGAAATAAAACAGTACATTGCTAAACCAGGATCTGCTGTTGCATTGGAAATTCGAAAATGAGTATACCTGCTGCATCAGTATTCAGTGATTGAGTGTTCACTGTTGCTGAACAAATTTGCGATAAGAGAAGAAGTAGGTTCCTTTTGTACATGCAAATGTACATTCGCATCTCTTGAGAATATATATGTATATACATATGATATGCAATAGAAATGTACATAACAAATTTATTTTTATCATGCAGAAAATAACATCCCATTTCTGTTTAATAATCTTATGTATCGGAATCGGTTAAATATCGGTATCGGTTCCAAAAGTTATCGGTGGGTACATCGGCAAATTTTCAGCTTCGTCACATCCCTACTGAAAAGGAAATATCGTATTCTAAAATTTGGTTTAGAGAATTCTATTTGGGACCATGCAGCTAAAATATAGTGACTTTCTCACAGACATGTTCATGTACACTAATTGCCCAAATGTTTTGGTCTGGAAAATTTCAGTTTTTGCTGTGGAAAACCTGACAATGTAAGGGAATTACATATTAGGTGTCAAGACTTACCGAACAACATTAGTGCAGTCAAAGGCACCTCCCAAACCAACCTCAACTACTGCAACATTCACGTTTTCAGCCAAGAATACACTGAATGCCATAATGGTGAGGAACTTGAAATAAGGTGGCATGTCATCCTTGTGTTCCTTTAACACAAAAAAGCAGAAGAGAGTATGAAGCCTTGAAGTAGGTATGCAAATAAGTGCAAAATATAGTGCAACCTCAATTCTTCAAGGGGCCACACTTAAAAAGCTTAAAAATCTGGAAAAATTTTAAATCGAGGAAAATTTTATAACATTTTGCTATGTTGGAAGCATCAAGATTGAATGCATAATGCGGGGAAAATGTAAAATGTGGACACACAAAATTGAGGTTCCATTGTATGATTGATTTGCTTTATCTTACCTCACTTTTTGTGCCGCTTTTGACTAATTTGCGAAGATGGGGATGAGTGATGATGTGATGAAATTGATGAATGCCCAGGATGGGATTCGAACCCGGCGCTACATGATGTCAGGAGCTCTGGAAGCATTTTGGAGATTGAGGTGGAAAGGGACTGGGGGTCTCGGAAGTATGTGAACATCGGAAGGTGCATGTGGGTATGCCTGCGTACACGAGTGCATTTATAAAGTGGAATTTTTAATGTGCCCACATGTATCTGTTTGTGTGTTTAATTTACTTGCAATTAAGTAACTTTTCTACCTCCTTAGGCAGAAAAAGGCACATGGGCTCCCTGAAAATAAATCTCTTGAGTAAATTACCTTTTCTTCTTGTAGGTCCTAGAGAATAACTTTCATTCTACGGTTCTTAAAAAACATTTCGATGCATTTGAAAACCTTACACTTTAAATTAAAATCGACAAAAAAAAAATAAAACAAGTTTCTGATAAACATCCAACTCTCGCATTGTGTTGTAATATGAGAATGCCATGCCTTTGTATGTATATAAACGGGGCCTTCCCGGTAGCATATAGGTAACATCGTCACCTTACTATCAAGGGTTCCTGGGTTCAATACCCAGTGGAGGCACATAGTGGTTTGGATCCCACTTTAAAATATAGGTCCAGTCCCGATTAGCTTGTCTGTGCAAAAGGCAGACTTAAAACACAACTCGATTCAACAAAATATATATATATAAATAAACGAACAAGGCAGACAGATCTGAAATTGTAGTTTCAGGGAAATGACACAACAGATCGTGCCACCTGGTGCTGGTGTATATATGGACTAGATGTCTGAATGAGTTTAGGGAATGGTCCATCCACATGTGGTGGATACATCAACTAAAGTTTAACAAAGACAAAATACATGAGTAAATACTAAATAATAGGGATGGACTGATATGAAATTTTGGCCGATACCAAAAAAGCATCAACATAAATTTTACCCATACCGATAATCGATGTTCTACAGATCCGACATAAAATTCCAAATTGCCCACGAACCTGAATAGTTAATTGACCTCCTTAATAAACATATGTTTCGAGGTGACTGCAGTGCAAAAGAAGCTGCATATTTAGACATTTGCTTTTTTAAAAGTAGGGCATGGAGATTATCCATAAAAATTATAACAAAATAACAGAATTTTACCAATAAACCGATATGCCAATAGAGTACAGATTAATCTGTCACATCCCTACCAAATAAATTAATTTGATTCCTTACCTTCTGAGAGTCGAGTTTACCATAAACATCAAAAAAATACTTGGTAAATTGTTGCTTGCTGAGCGGGATTCCATTAATCCTTATTCTCTCACGAACTGCCACCAGATGGGGTGAAGAGTAGAAGCCCGTTCTGTAGCCATGATGGCGGAGAATAGACTCGCAGAGAGCACAAGTCGAGCCTTTTCCTTTGGTCCCGGAAACATGAATGATGGACAATTTATCCAAATCATCTAAGCTGATACCGGCTCTACTTAAATACTTCTTAGTATCCTCAACATTTCTGCTCTGCGTCCTGAATCCCAGTGCTTTCACCTTATCCAGAACAGATGCATTAGTTTGCAGAGAATTCAACGTTCGGACAGCATCCTGCAAAAAGAGTAAAAAAATAAATTACTAAAGGAAATATGAAACAGATGAAACATAGATACATATATAATAAAACAAAGGTTTTTCCACACAGAATATATATCGATAATTCAACTTTAAACTGTCCAGAATGTTTATAAATGTATAGGTTTATCTTACACTGTTAAGAAGAAGACAACTTGCACATTGTCAGGGGATATTCTGTTTTGTTGATTGGTAATATGTCAGTAGTGTGAATGAACGGCGAATGCATGGATTGTGTAAAATATTGTTTTGCGGTTAATAAAACCACAATATGCATAAATAACTAAGCCCTTGTACGTACGTACACCTCACTCTACATGGTCCATCATACGTTTTCAACACTCATCATTATAGTGCGGTCGGTAGGATGATAGAATGAGCTAGGATCGTTGCACAAGTTTTGAACCAGGTAAGGAAGTGTGGATTACACTAACGTCATCATGTAAAAGAAACCAATTATTTCGGGATTATGATTCAGCGGACAGCATTGTCAAGTTTTGACAATTTATTTCGATATGCCACAGGAATTGTCAGTGAGAATATTACTACAAGACTTGTAGTAAGAATATTCAACAGAAAATGGTTTTGAAAACAGAATATCCCCTGACAACATGCAAGTTGTCTTCTTCTTAACAGTGTCACATAAACCTATCATAAATATATAAGCATTCAATTCGAACTGTACTCTACCAACCTCACAGATAATGATAATCTCAATATTTAACACTCCTTGAATGTTCACAAAACCATTATCATGGGATTTGTGAATACTTTTGAATATTTTTATCACACTATTAAAATAGCTGTAACAAAATGAATTCTTTTACAAAACAATAGAGGAAAATAGATGTAAATTGCGAATTTGGCATAATTTTCACTCCACAAAAGTATCACATGACCAGCAGACTCCATGACTCAGCCAGTATTGTTGATCAAATGTAAACAGATGTATCGTTATCAGCTCAGCTTAGTTTCAATAATTTCCCATTTTATGCTACATTTGAAAACAAAATCCTCTAAGAAATTGTAGAAGGTATGGCATACAAAAGTTGCTCCCATCAACTTTCGGATGAAGTTTGAAACAAGGAAAGGGTAATACAACTGAACTGTTTCGAGATGGAGCATTAACTCAAGATACCAGGGTTGGCATTTTGCCCAGGTTTCTTTCGAAAAAACCCAACCCAGTTGAAAATTGGGGTTTTTCAGATAAAACTCAATTAAACCCGAGCAAAACTGGGTTTTATTGGTTTTTCAGGCTATGTTTAAAAATATATATTTTAATTATCAAATACATTTTCTCCCTGGTAGTAGTGTATCTAACATTCAATTTGTATTGCTTTATACCCTGTCCCTACTATCTCTTGAGCAAGTGAATGAAAACAAGTCCCGGTGCAAGTAGTGATGTAAAACTGCTCCACCAATGAGCACATGCAAGAGCGCTGGATTGTGTGGAGGGGGATGGGAGCAACTGCAGTTACCAGCCTTCACAGCAGCGTGTCCTGCTTTGCTCTGCCCACTCAATTTCGTTCATTGTGTTTACATTTTCTGTTCCAAAATAATTGTCCAACATTTTGATTCTACTCTTCCTTGAGGGTGTGCGAGGGTCACTATTTATATTTTGAGCCTAACAGTGAAAAAACAGGAATTTGGCATTGAAAACTGCTTTATTGTTTTTCGAAGTATTCTCCTTTATGGTCAATACACTTTTGCATTTGTTCGAACCATTTGTCAAAGCAGTTTTTCCAATCTTCTTGAGACACCTCCATAATATGGTTTTTGAACGCATCAACGGTGTCTTCCGCCGACAAAAATCGTTGTCCACGCAATTTATTCTTGACATTCGGGAACAAGACGAAGTCATTGGGTGCCAAATCAGGACTGTACGGTAGATGACCCATCAATTCGATTTTTTGACTGGTCATAAAGTCTGTTGTTAGACGAGACGTGTGACAGCTGGCATTGTCTTGATGAAGAATGATCCGACGGCGTTTGTTTGTTTTCCGTATTTGACCGAAGACCTCTGGCAAACAAATTGTTGTGTACCATTCAGACTTGACCGTTCTACGTTCCTCTAAAGGCACAGTTGCCACATGACCAGTTTTCCCGAAAAAAAACAAAAAAAAACAGGCGACCTTTTGTTTCGATGTGCTTCGAGCGCGAACAACTTTTGTTGGATTGGGTTCATCTTGAAACACCCATACAGTCGACTGCTGTTTACGTTCCGGCTCATATGCATATATCCATGATTCGTCACCTGTTACAATCTTATATACGTCTTTTGAAGCACCACGATTGTATTTATTGAGCATTTGTTTGCACCAATTGACGCGAGCGTCTTTTTGAGTTTTTGTCAAATTGTGTGGGATCCAACGAGAACATACCTTTCTCACAGCTTAATGATCATGTAATATTTTATATATGCTGCTGGAACTAATGCCTATGGTTGCCTCAATCTCACAGTATGTCACGTGACGATCTTGCAGTATTAGGTTTTGCACAGCATCAATGTTTTCTTGAACAACAACTGATTTTGGACGACCTTCGCGAATCTCGTCGGTGAGCGAATGGCGGCCACGATTAAATTCGTTATACCAGCGTTTCACAGTGGCAAAGGATGGAGCTTCATCGCCAAATATGGAAGTAAGTTGATCGATGCACTCTTGTCTTGATAATCCACGTCGAAAATCGTAAAAAATCATCGCACGAAAATGTTCACGAGTTAATTCCATTTTATTGTCGCGCAATCTCCAAGGCCACATAAACAACACAAATGAAGCTATTGACAAAACAATTGAAGTACGTTATGGTCAATAATGCCAGACGATTCCGTGCAAACATCAAATCGCACCTAACTTCAATCAGTGTTGCCAGGCTCAAAATATAAATAGTGACCCTCGTAATAGGTAAAGTCTGTATCAGTTTTCAGGGTTGCATTCCCTGAGGAGAGACATACTTTGGTGTATCCAACAATGAGGCTACCATAGTGGGAGGGGTAGCAAATATGTTATAACTAGGGCTGAGCCAATACCGATGCCAATATATCGATTGGAATTCATCTGCCTATACTTTTCCAGCGTTGACCCCAAACCCCCTATACACCTTCATGGCATGGTGCTAAGCACAGGGGAGCACTTTACATTTTTTTTAATACTTTTCCAGCTTCTTGGTCTTTCACGGGGCCCCCAAAAATGCTTTTGCTGAGTCTAATTATCCCGGAATTTATGCAAAATTCAAACTTGCTTTTATTTTGCAGGAAAAACTATATTTTGTGATTACACAATATCTAATTTAATATTCTCATGTAATTCTAAAACATTCTAAATCAATTTTCTTGGTAAATTCATGCATATAATTGGAGAAGAATATTTACACACCAATATTGGTCAGTATTTTTTGAACAAATTTTAATTGTTGCAATTTTCAAGTATTGGTATCGGTGGGAATCAGTAAGAGTATCGGCATCAGCTGTGCTTTTTTTCCAGCAGTTAACAACAGTACTCCATGCTGGCACCTTTTAGGCGAGGACTAATAACATTTCATTTTAACAAGTGAAATGCCTATGATGATTAGTTGTTATGATGAACACATTAACATAACAAATCAACTTGGATAGTGCCGTACCCATTCTTCCCAGAAAAATACCAATAACTATTGACTTTTTAAAGCGACACTTTTAATTTTATCAATCAGGTTTGTTACTTTCTTCTACCTGCAACAATATTCAAATTTAAGCATGTTAAAGTATATGCTTCTCAAGATGCAGCACATTTTTAATAAATACCATTAGTTAATATATCATTCTAAACTTCAGTTTATGAAACAATTTATTTTCTAAATGCAGTGTTGTGTCTGTGTTGGAATGAATAATGGTACAGCTACAACAAACACATTTTTTATCTCTTTTATTTCATGCGCCATAGACCATTAAATAATCCAAAAATACAGTGCCTTTTTCTGTAAGCGGCGACTCACATGCCGGGTGGTGGGAGGGTATCTGCCGGTATTTAGACACACAGCTATCTGCTGACCTTGGCACGGAACGTGTCAGTGCTTCAGTATCCAGGTAGCTGGTGTCTACTTTGCACATGTTTGTGAATTGTTAAGGTGTTTACAAGTGTTTTAGATTGTTTTGTTTTAGTTGAAGTATTACTGGTGATTTTCTGTTGTCTAATAACGCTACGTACAATTTAAAACTATGCATTTTTATGTAAGACTCTTATGTCATCACAAATTCTTGTAGGGAAGTCAGAAGACATTTGGTAGCAGAATCTCCAGATGTTCCTGTTCCACACACAGACAATGTTCAAGAACTTATGAGCAAATTTATGGAAACAGGGTCTGTTCTTGATGAGAAGCAGCAAAGGGCGAAACAGTGTGTGCTTACTGGGGAGAAACTAGACAACGTTGGAGCACGATCGGTACACACTTTTCAAAAATCCCTCCGATGCCTAGAACAAGAACCAGACATTTGCATATTGTCTGCATGGCGAGCTACCAGGCTTTTAAGCCTGAAACCATACATTGGAAGAATTGAAATAAAATATCAGAAGAGTAATTGACAAATTTCGGAAGAGGAACTGATACATGTTAGTGCAAATTTCCTTAAAAAATGCCGTAAATTTTTGGAAGCTGGAGGACATCATTTCCAGCACCTCTTGGTACAAGAAACGTGCTCATTTTAATTTTAACTGTACGTGTAATTGTACGAGTGTACGAGCTTATTTCATTACATAGCTAGCGGTTCCAGTTACGCGGATGTTGCATCCAGTTTGCTGGCAGACACGCTCTCGCTGCCCAATGTAACGGCCACCGTGCTGTGGAAGACTCTACTGTGAAACGCACTGTACTATTGTATCATACCCAGGCGTTGGGTAAAAGTGATAAGTCTGCTTTATCCTTAACGTAGAATTTTAGACAATAAATGTTTTAATTATAGTGCATGTTTTGCATGTTTGGAGCCTTTGGGACCAAATTGATGGTCCCAAACCCTTCCCAAACAGGCGCATTTAAAACATTTTATTTATTGTCTAAAATTTTTAAAAGAGTTTCTTTTACTTAATCTCCAGAAATGTAGTTTAGGCATTTGAAAGTCACCAGAATTTGGAATCTACCTCAGCATATGAAAAATCCATATTTTATTTACATCTTGATATGCTTTGAACAAATGCAAAAGGACCGTTCCCAAGGTGTACGTCTCTAGTTGTGATTCATTTCAGCTAAAAACCTCTAAATTTGCTGCAGTTATCATGGTCTCAAAATTGGTGACTTATCCCCACCCTTCCTAAAACACACACTATATTACAGAGTTTTATTAAAAGCTTAAAACTCAAGTGATGCCGTAACGTTGCCTAGACTTGTTTTCTTAATCTACAAATAAGTAACCTAAGCCAAGATTCAAGCTAAGTTTGCAGCAGGTTTTAAGTATCAATCCGCACGAGAACCGAGTTCAGAATCTTCCGAGCCAGTCTTGCCTCAACCGCCGAGCTGCTTACATCGTAGACACTGAGAAAATCCACAGTATTGCCAACTGCACAACACATCAAAACTCGCATGCATGTCAAGCAGAATGTATTTTTGCTTCTTTTTGTCTCCTGGAACATAAAATTTTAGAAGTACTTTCTGGCATAGATTATTTAATAAATGTGTCATTACTTAATATAAATGGGTAATAACTTCTAAACATGAGACCATGTGTGTATATTTCGAGCACGCAAAAAACAAAAATAAACAAAGATAAAAGTAAACAATGATAGGCCCCTCTTGAATTTAATGACAAATTATTGTTTTTGGTTTAGAAAGAAATACATTTATGAAAAATTTTGTTGCTTCGTTCGCAATACATCTGTTACTGTAAGCCACACACACTTCAAGTTATACCAGGAAAAAAAAAGCATGATTTGTTATTGGTGACAATCAGGTGCATTGTCTGCTGCTATTACTCTGGTTTCAATTTATGAATCACTTCACTAAACCAGGATTCAAATCTTGCTGATAATCACTCTTTCTTTGCACGGAACAGTAAATATGCGCCTTCAACAAAGACGTCATTGCCGCCAGTGGGTGAAACAATAAGCCTCCCCCTTCCCCTCTTCTTTTCTCGTTGGTTTCTTGAGCCCTTGCGGTGTCGTTCAATGTTTGGTTCAATGTACGCCCCCTGCCCCCTCCCAACACAGAGTTAAAGCACGTCTCGTCCAAATAATAAACATGTTTCTTATCACGGCGATATCTTTTAATACCGTGGAAATTCTTTTATCGTCAAACAACAAACAATCGTGTCCTCTTCCTAAACTTAAACCGCAAATCATTCAGCACCCGTGATACAGTTAATGCGCACATTGACGGCAAATCACCTCATGCCCTGTTTTGCTTTGATCATGTTGTCGTAAGGAGGATTATGCATTTAAAACAACTTGTTTGATTTGAAGAGCTTTTCCCTTCGGATGAAGCCCAAAATAACACTCTGGTAAAACCGCACGCTGAACAGGAGACCTCGATTCAGCCATTCTAGCTGCTGCATAGCACCTTTATTAATCTCAATAAACATAGGGTTAAAATAGTGGGATGTGCAGCACTGGTATCACGGATTCCACGCGCTCTGCAACGTATTCAGTCTTGCTCAACTCGCTTTTGATCTTCAGCGCAATACAAACCCCAGTTGGCGAATCTGCGGATCCTAGTTTGTCTGCACAGTGATTGCAATCGATGAAGTACATGCCTGCTAATGGATGTATTATTTTGTCTATATTTTACAAATTAAATAACTGTTTTCTTGCATGTATGCAGTTGTGTTGGAATAGAACCCTTCTCAGTGGAATTATATTCTGCGCACACGTTTGGATCTACATATGCGAAAACCTGCTGCAAAGTTGGCTTGACGCTTGGCTTAGTCAAATATGAGCATAATTTAAAGCTCTTGGAAGACATGTTAAACCTGTCTGTCGTCTACTATTTTTGTCAAATTATAGTGCAAATACATAATGCTCCTGTAAGTTGCAGGCACAAAGCCCAAAACTAAAGTCTATTCAAAGGTTTCAAAATGTCAAAAATGATCAAAATATGAAAGTATGCATATACACTGTATTTACTTGAGTACCCTATACACCCTTAACCTTTTGGGTCCCAAGCATCTCGGTCGACATACCCAAATGTAACCCTCGCGGCCCCAAGCATCTCGATCGAGACGCTGTATCAAGGTCGTAATTTTTACGTTATAACTTTTCTATTTTTGGCTAGAATTTCGATTTATATATATATATATATATATATATATATATATATATTGTTCCTAACACATGTATTTAACAGAAATGTTTCTTGCACTTTTTTTTCTTCATGAAAATGGAGGGGAAAAGGGACTTCTCTTTTGTGTCTCTTTTCAAGGGAAAATTTTTGCCGACAAAGGAAGGCCGGCTTTGTTGTTCTAAAGCAATGCTTTTCACTCCCACCTGGTAATTGTGAAGGAAGCTTGTTTATCAGTATCCGATGTTAAAATTAAAGTTTTCCGTGCGGGCGCAAGCAGGGGGGTGGGGGGAAGACTGGTTGTTGAATCTGCATTGTGAGAATGGAATTTTGAGACACGCTGAAGGAAACCTTTGTTTTTGAGCACCTAAAAATAGAATTTCAAGCAGCTGCAAGAATCAGCGCTCATTTTTCACTACGTTCTAGCTTTTTGTCTGTGAAAGTTGTGCGTAGGTGTGTGTCGTTTTGTGCCCAAGTGCGAGGATATTTTTTGAGTGAAGTGACAGCCTTCCAAGGATTTTTTTGTCATCTACGTGTTTTTCTTGTGGTGTGAAAAGTGTGGTAGTGTCGTTTGTGCCTGTGTGTCCCCATGGCTGACCCCGGTGATCTCCGTTCTGATGAAATCCGAGATGAGCTGGAGGATATGGATACAGACTCCGAGTGGGATGAAGAAGAGCTTGACATTCCCTCTGATATATCATCAGAATCTGATTCTGATGATATGTCACAAAGACATTCGTTCCCCTTCTCCTTCCCCTCCTCCTGCTCCTTCACCATTCAACTGGTAATTCCCTTCTCGAACTGATAGAACTGCTCCCAACCCCCCAACCTTTCCTAGGACAGACTGGACTGAAGGTTTGACACACTGACGATGCATCCTCTTCCTTGGACTTTTTTCCCTTGACTTTCTCCGAAGAAATCTTCCGGCATCTGGTGACCGAGACCAACAGGTACTACCACCAACATATCACAAAGGACCCAACGATAAAGCCCGAACGTGACGTGACCATTGACGAAATGAAGACTTTCGTTGGTTTGACAATACTGATGGGACATGATCACAGATAACGTTGGCTAGACTACTGGTCCCCACCTTCACACACAGTTTTACGGACAACAGAGTTCACAAAACCACTTTTATCACTTGCTCAGATTCCTACACTTTGAGAAACGAAGAATCCCTCCCTCCAAGATCCCGATTATGACAGGCTGTGGAAGATGAGGGTTGTCTTTGACAATATCAATGAGCTTAGCTCTAATTACTATCCTACAGAGCATTTAGCAGTTGATGGGAGCTATGGTCTTGTACAAAGGGAAAGTCATCTTCAAACAGTATATTTCAAAGAAACACAAGAGGTTTAGGATCAAGATCTACAAACTCTGTGATTCTTTGGGATACACCTATGACATGACCGTATATCTGGGTAAGGACAAGAACAGAGCGACTGCCACGACATCAGCGATGCATGGTTTAGTTGTAGCGTTGACGAAGAAGGTGAAGGAGTTAGTCATAAATTATTTATGGACAACTACTTCTCTTCTCCAGAGCTATTTGATGATCTCGCAACAAGAAGTATCTATTGCTGCGGGACCGACAATCCCCGACGAAAAGGCCTCCCACCCAACTTTTCAAAGACTGACTTGAAGCTGCAGAGAGGTGAGAGACAAGAGAGAGGTGTACCTGTTGACAAACATCCATCGGTCACCAGCTGAGGGAAATTTCTCGGATGACCATGGCAATGTACTCAAGCCGGCTATTGTATGCAAATACAATAGCCACATGGGTTACATTGACAAGGCCAACCGCATGACTAATTCCTACGGTGTCAAACGAAAGACCATGAAGTGGACTGTCAAGCACTTCTTCCACCTACTCGACCAATGTATCCTCAACGCCTACCTGCTCTTCAAGATATTTCATCAGAACGTGAGGCACTGAGAGTTCCGTGAGAAGTTGGCTATAAGTCTTTTGGGGACAAGTGGCGGGCAAGGAACTCGAATCCCAACTCCCCAAGGTGCGGCACAACTTGGTCCATCATCAAGTTCGTCTCCATCCAACAACATGTGCTACGAGGTTAGTGGCTTCAGTCACTTCCCCACCATGACACGGGAACAACGGGGATGTGTGAGGTGCGGGCCACGAACTTCACGGCGAAGTAGATGCCGCTGCATTACCTGAAAGGTGCCATGGCTCCAGACCTAACCTGGAAGCTGGAGCAGCAAAGGTAAATACAAAGAAACCTTCTTATCTGTACTCTTCACCCTATATTTTTTTAAAATTATTTTTGGGGGGGTTCCTCCCTTCCCCCTCCATATATACACCAAATTTGCATAAATTTTGCATTTTGATATTCTTCTTTCGGGGGGTGGGGGGAAACCCCATTTTTTAAAAAAAATTCAGGGGATTTCCTCCCTTTTCCCCTCCATGTGCACGCTGAATGTGCATAAATTATATATCATCTGAATCTGTGATTCATTCTGCGTACAACGGTATATTGTTCAAATCTCTAGGGCATTTAGTTTCTGAGTTATAGTCATTTCAATGTAACTCTGCATTTCGCTCAATTCCGAAGCTTGAGACAGTGGCGTACAAGCCTTTCCTTTCACGGGTACAACTCGTGTTACATTGGGCATATGAAAATGATGCAAAAATTTTTCTGTTTCTTACATGACAGCGATAATTTCTATGTGCATTTTGAAGTTTTCATATCCTTTTTTTTTGGGGGGTGCATTTTTTTTTTAAAAAAAAAGTATTTTTCAGGGGATTTCCCCACTTTCCCCCTTTTCAAGCTTGAATCAGTGGCATGCCAACCATTCCTTTTGGGGGTACAACTCACGTTACATTGATCATATGATAAAAATGCAAATAATTTTGTGTTCCTTACATGTCAGCGATCATTTCCATGTGCATGTCGACACTATCATGTACTTTTTTATTTGGGGGGACCCCATTTTTTCCCGAAATTTTGGAATTTTCAGAGTTAGCTCCCTCCCCCCACATATACGTCGAATTTGCATAAATTTCATATAGTCTGAATCTCTGGTTCATTCCGCATACAACGGTATATCACTCATCTCTCTAGGGCAATTAGCCTCCGATCTACACTCATTTAATCGAAACTCTGCATTTCGCTCAAAATCAGCTCAGGACCAAGGGGGTTACATGTGAAATGGCCTTGGGACTCAAATGATTAAAAGAAAGTAAGAAAAAAAAATCCTGAAATTGTGGTAGATCATGAAGGTGCAAGATTTACATGGGTAACAAGCTCCTAATCAGGCGTACATAACATTTGTCTTGCATAGGCAAGCAAAGCCATTATGATGAGAAATGAGAAAAATCATTTAAAGAATGTTCCGGTTTAATTATGACACAATTAACGACATTTCAATAAAATGTACTCAATTCTCCCTTGAAATGATTACACATGCAAAAATGCATTGTATCAATTGATCATCACAGTTGGAACTATGATGTATCACTACTACCCCCTGCATAAGGAAGTGACTGATAACCAAATATCCTAAAAAACATTAAAATTATAAGCTTTGTTCAACTATGCTGCATCAATCAATGCAAACGTTTTATCTAAAAATTTCTGATACTTTTTCTTTTTTGTCCCTTCTATTTCTGTTAAAAGTCCATTTTTATTATTTGAGGAAAATAGCCTGAAAAAAACCACTATGACTTTTATTACATTAATTGTTTTTAGCATTATAAGCTCTCCTTTACAAGTTTTCCAAACATTTTTGACAATAGTAGAACCTCACAAGTATTTAAAGCAATAATCTACAACATTTTCTGAAAAAAAAAAAAAACTTTTTGACTGGGTTTTTCTGAAAAAAAAAAAAAACGCATGGGGAAAACTGGGCTCGACCCTGCAAGAAACAGATCATGATGAATCAGAATATATGATACTAATTCCGAGACAAGTGATAATAAAGTGAACATCATCACAAATGAAGCTACTTTGTGGGGGAAGGAAATACCATAACATGATGAAAAAGAAATTCACTACTCATGTCTGAAAGAAATACGTATGTATAATAATCAGTGGCATCTCGTGGCCTCAAATTTGGCCGGGGCTTATTTTTTAAAGAATTTAAAATATAATGACAATTCACATGATTACAAAAGAAACAGGTATTGTTGTGAAACATACCTTTCTACGAAAGTTCGACTCCTGTTCTTCTGCTCAGCAAATTTTGTTATTACTTTTTCGTTGAAGCCCTCTATGTTTGAAATGTATTATTTCTCTATTGTAAGCAAGTGTCAAGGCTTTTGGTCTGTCTTGTCCCATTGCATTTCTTAAGCAGGTTTTAATACGCATCAATGTGCTGAAACATCGTTCAGATTCAGCTGTTGCCACTGGAGTTATTAAAACTATGTTTGTCATTTTTACTGTTTCTGAAAAGGTACCTTCTAAATAATTTTAAATAAAAAATGAATGCAATATACTGATAGAGTTTATGTTTTTCAACTCTTCACTACAGTAAAGAACACGAAGTTCCCTCTTTAGTTTTCCCTCTTCTATGAAGGGATAATAAATCTGGGAAGATGCCTCTGTTTAAAGATTGTTCTCTTTCATTATGTCCTCATAGAGCAAGTTCATGTCGACCACAGAATTTTAAGCAATCGATAATTCTATTTAATATATGCCCATTTTTCCGGACAAATTCATTGTGTCTTGTAATTGACAACCTATGTCCTTCATCAATTTGTGTTCGAACATCAACCCTGCAAAACACTACAGAACAACACGCGAGATCGAACGCGACGCAACAGATCTAGCCCCAAATCAGCATTGAAAGCCATTGCACTATCCCCTTCCCTCTCTGCTAGCATGTGACCTTCACATGCTAGCTTAGGTGGGTGTAGGCCACGCCTTCCTTTGCGACGTGCCCCGCAGACCAAAATTGACATCAATGCCGCTAGGAGCGCTGTTGTATCCATCGCAGCAGAAGATGAATTTACGTGGGTAAAAATTGCCTCTTAAAAGACTGTGTGATAGTTATGCATGATGGTGATTGAGAATTACGTCAATGCGTCCGTTTTTCTTTAGGGGCTAAGCCCCGGAAGCCCCAAGGGACGAGACGCCACTGATAATAATGAACATAAATTGGAAGGTTGCTTCAACCTATGTTACATAACTGTGAATTATTATATTAACATCACTTATTAAAACAAGTTCGTGTGACATAATATTTAATGTAGGAAATGTCCATAATTAGCCAGTTTTGTAAAACACAATGTTTTGATTGATCGATTGACTTACTTTATTTTACTCCACTTTTTATGGCACTTTTGGCTAATTTGCGGATAGGAATGAGTGATGACAAGATGAAATGGCACTCACAAATATTCATGCCTAGGTCGGGAATCGAACCCAGGACCCCTGGCATTGTAGCCACTCTTTCACAGGGGCTGGCTAAAACACAATGTTGTCTCTCTCTTCTTCTATCCTCCCCCCCCCCCCCGAGCCCCTGATCTCTCATTCCTCACCCACGAGGAAAGAAAGAAGGAAAGATTTCTCTCTCCCACCCCTTCCACTTTCTTTAGGGGGGGGCTCGTTTCTCCCTCTCTCACCCCTTCCCCTTTCTTTAGGGGTGGGCTCGTTTCTCTCTCTCTCCATGTTTCTTTCTTTCCTTCTTTGTCTCTCTCTCTCTTCCTTCTTTGGGAAGAGGGTGACGAAGAAAGAAGAGAAAAAGTTTTCTCTCTTTCTTTCTTCTTTCCTCTTCCTCTCTCTCTCGCCTCCTCTTTAGAAAAAGAGAGGGAAATAGGACTATTATGTATATTTTGTCTGTCTGAATGTTCTGTATATAGGCTAATTTTCATTTTGACAAAGTTTACACCAAGCAAGAAAAGAATGAAGAGTTAGTCAAAAGTGTTTAAATCTATATCCAACATGTTCCATAGTAAATTATAAAATAAACGATAAAACATTTATGAACACACAAGTCTAGTATGGATATAAAGTAAAGAGTATTAAAATATTGCATCAAACAGATACATATTTTTCTACTGTACACCCAACGGCAAAAGAAACAGTATGTGAATTGTCCATCACCATTTTCATTCGGTCTATATTACACAATGTGATGATAATGAATTGAAATAATGACATCAAGGTAAAAGATCGGTATATCGGAGACACATTTAAATCTGATATTTTGGGTTTCGCATGGTTCGTACTTACCAATTGTGTATTGCGGAACATAGTTCAAGGTGCCATTATGCTTTTTACACAAAAAGACAATTTTTCACATACAGAGTGATTTTTTTTATTTCTTTCTTTGCTTCCATAACACACATTATGGCAGGCACATTTTGACTCAATTTGTGGGTATGCAGTGTTTCCAACCTTCTTCACCAAAAAATACCTACTATCGTGTTCGCCACGTATGAAAATTTTACATTATGCACGGGTAGCTGATGGATAGCCCCATGAACCATTTCCAATAAGGTATGCAAGGATAGTTAAAAAAAAAAAAAAGGTTGGAAACACTGAGAGGGGGGTTACATCAAACGTATGGAGCTTTCAGTTCACGTAGGAAAGCAATGGCAATAGTGCGTCGGCAAGATATTTCTGTTGCAAAATACATGATTTCCGGGTCAAATAGATTCCATGATGAAAGAAAATACCTCAACGAACATTATAAACCTTATATAAACTCATTTCCGTAAGTCGTTTCGGTACTTGTTTACTATCCTTCGGACACATTTATTTATTTTTACAGAAAAAACTACTCACCTCAATAAGTTCCTGTAGCATTGCCGAACATCGGGAAGGTGTTTTGTGTGATGTGGGAATGTTTCATAGCTGAAATTCATGTTATTCGTTGAAAATTAATTCTCCGACAAAGAATAGCGTTTGGCGCGTACACCTTCGTACACCATCAAACGTCGTGACTGTATTATGACGCGTCGTGATTGTGTTTTGTTCATGTTCATTGGGTATCCAGTGTTTCGAACTGTCTGCGTTTGCAACGAGAGTTAGAAGGATGACGTGTCCTGGACGTGTGGTGAAATGTGTGGTGAAGTTTGTACCGGGTGTGGAGGATCCAGAGGATTTTCTAATTGAACACGGGGTCGTGAAGAAAGGAAACCATTGGCGCTAGCCCCACGAACCACTGGCACGTGGTTAGGTTAGTTCGTCTCGGGCAAGCGAAAAGGCCTATCAGAAAGACGTTCTGGTAATGTGAAAAATTGCAATTAATTTCATCAAAACAACGTTGATACACCTTCAGGAATGTTCCGCAAAGTAGATACGTAAGTACGAATGTCAAAAATTGACGAAACGAAAAAATTAGAGGTGTCCGAAGGATAGTAAATTTTTACCGTAGTTTCTTGTGTAAAAATGAAGAAATGTGTCTCCGATATACCGAACTTTTACCATAAAAAAAGTAATGAAAATTCGGACAATTTGGCTACCATTATCTTTGCCGTTGACTGTACAATAGAGGTAAATTGTTGGGTAAAAATTTACTATCCTTCGGACACCTCTATTTTTTTGGTTTCGTCAATTTTTGACATTCATACTTACGTATCTGCTTCGCGGAACATTCCTGAAGGTGTATTAACGTTGTTTTGATGAAATTAATTGCAATTTTTCACATTACCAGAACGTCTCTCTGGTAGGTGTTTTCCCTTGCCTGAGACACAATATCGCGAGTACACCTTCCTACATAATTGCGCGTCCAGCTTCTCTTTTGCCAAATTTTTGACATTCAAACTTACGTATCTGCTTCGCGGAACACTCCTGAACGTGTATTGACGTTGGTTTGATGAAAGTAAGAGTAATTTTTCACCTTACGACTACTTCTTCCTCCTAACGTTCCGTTTGCCTCACACACAACATGGCGCGCACACCTTCGTAAATAATAACGCGTAGGAATGACGCATCGGCCTTGTTTTTTCTCGATTTTCAATTGTTATGCAGTGTTTCAACATTCGGAACCCAAGAAAAGCCCGTCGACAAACTTAATCAAATCTATTTCTTTTTAACTTTATTTTTCGCGTTCTCACACCAAATTTTAACTATGTATCCCAACCTAATCAACTAACCTATCCACGCACCAATGGTTCGTGGGGCTAGCGCCAATGGTGTGTGGGGCTAGCGCCAATGGTTCGTGGGGCTATCTTTTTCACTATTGAAACCTTTGCGTGGCCTACTAACCTATCCACGCGCCAATGGTTTGTGGGGCTAGCGCCAATGGTTCGTGGGGCTATCTTTTTCACTATTGAAACCTTTGCATGGCCTACTAACCTATCCACGCGCCAATGGTTTGTGGGGCTAGCGCCAATGGTTCGTGGGGCTAGCGCCAATGGTTCGTGGGGCTAGCGCCAATGGTTCGTGGGGCTATCTTTTTCACTATTGAAACCTTTGCGTGGCCTACTAACCTATCCACGCGCCAATGGTTTGTGGGGCTAGCGCCAATGGTTCGTGGGGCTATCTTTTTCACTATTGAAACCTTTGCGTGCCCTACTAACCTATCCACGCGCCAATGGTTTGTGGGGCTAGCGCCAATGGTCCGTGGGGCTATCTTTTTCACTATTGAAACCTTTGCGTGGCCTACTAACCTATCCACGTGCCAATGGTTTGTGGAGCTAGCGCCAATGGTTCGTGGGGCTATCTTTTTCACTATTGAAACCTTTGCGTGGCCTACTAACCTATCCACGCGCCAATGGTTCGTGGGGCTAGCGCCAATGGTTCGTGGGGCTATCTTTTTCACTATTGAAACCTTTGCGTGGCCTACTAACCTATCCACGCGCCAATGGTTTGTGGGGCTAGCGCCAATGGTTCGTGGGGCTAGCGCCAATGGTTCGTGGGGCTAGCGCCAATGGTTCGTGGGGCTATCTTTTTCACTATTGAAACCTTTGCGTGGCCTACTAACCTATCCACGCGCCAATGGTTTGTGGGGCTAGCGCCAATGGTTCGTGGGGCTAGCGCCAATGGTTCGTGGGGCTATCTTTTTCACTATTGAAACCTTTGCGTGGCCTACTAACCTATCCACGCGCCAATGGTTTGTGGGGCTAGCGCCAATGGTTCGTGGGGCTATCTTTTTAACTATTGAAACCTTTGCGTGGCCCTACTAACCTATCCACGCGCCAATGGTTCGTGCGGCTAGCGCCAATGGTTTGTCCACACCCGGCACAAACTTTACAACACACCCACCACACGTCATTCTCCAAACCCTCGATCCTCAGTTCTAACTCTCGTCGCAAACGCAGGGAGTTCGAAACACTGGATACCAACAAAACACAATCACGACACGTCATGATAGTCACGACGGTGTATGAAGGTGATGGTGTATGAAGGTGTACGAACTTCATGGTATACGCAGATGTACGCGCCAAGCGCTATCTCCGTCGGAGAATTAATTTTCAACGAACAACATGAATTTCAGCTCTGAAACATTCCCAAATCACACAAAACACCTTCCTGATGTTCGACAATGCTACAGGAACTAATTACGGTAAGTAGTTTCTTCTGTAAAAATAAATAAATGTGTCCGAAGGATAGTAAATTAGTACCAATTGTTGTGCATCAAAAGAACTGATACCATGAATTTGATCCAAACAAATTACTTATGCATTTTATCTACTCTTGCAGAGCATTGCATTGACCCTTGTACCTGCAGATACTTTTTTTTTTTTCACTTTGATTATTCTACGAACATCTCCTTTTGGTTATGCAACTATAGTACGTTCTGTCCATGATTTTCACCAATGGTAAATACCTAACTCTTACTTCATAATCATGCGCAGAGCGATGACCGTTGCAAGACCCTCTTGCACTTGGCACGTTAGATAAATCGTTTAGCACCTCTTTCACCATTCTTATCTTGAACACTGAGACTAACTGGCGCATGTTGCGCCCAATATGCAGGAAGAACATACGACCTTGAATAAGAATTGCGCGTCATTTCCCAACCAATTGAATCTTTCACGGAACTTACATTCCCCGCTTTTATCGCAACTTATGACGTAACATGTTCCCATTCCTCCACACAGATGATTCTCCTCCCACATGTTGTGAGCGCACAGATTATACAAGTTCTGAGATGCATAGGCGTTATCAAGCAAATTGTCCACTACCATACGAACTTCTTCAATAAGCCAAACGTTCATTTATCAGTGTTTATACAGACAAGAGAAATAAAAATAATGAAATGCTAGTCAGGGACAATTTGCCGCACTGTCAAAGTGCGAAATCCTGTGGGGGTTGGGGGATTTACTTTCAACTATTTTTGTCCTAACAAATCCTCCTCCACCTAAAATTTCCAGGGGAGGAAGGGAAGTTTTTATTATTATAGCACAGGATATTAGTAAAATATATTTCAAGTCAAAACTGCTAAAGATAATATCGAAAACACAAAAGATAGAAGGATAATGTTTGCCTGTGTGTGTGTTGAATGATTCACTGTAACAGCGTACACACTAAAACAATATAAGCACAATAAATATAAAACGATTGATTGATTTGGTTTATTTTACTTCCCATTTCTGCCACTTTTGGCAAATCGCGAAGATGAAGATGAGTGATGATGTATGATGAAATTGATGAATGGACATTCACAAAGAACACCCATGCCCAGGCCAGGATTCGAATCCAGGACTTCTGGCACCATAGAACGATGTGATAACCACTTCCCCATGGAGCAGAGGCTGGCAAATGTAGATTTTGTTATTGTTATTGATTTGGTGTTAAGTTCACTTTATGCACATTAAGGCTAATCGGGACTGGACCTACAGTTTAAAGTGGGATCCGAACCACTGTGCCAAGTGCCTCCACAGGGTATCAAACCCGGGACCCCTTGAGTACAAGGCGACGACGCTACCACTGTGTCAAGTGCACCTTCGATTTTCAGTTATAATCTATGGCAAGTGTTTTCTTCAAATTGCATCCAAGGAACATGATTTTCAACATATCACTGCAAATTATTAAATATACTTTTGATAACTTCTACACTTTGTCACCAATCTACAAAAATTGTGCATAAGTAATGTTATTGTGGAACCGAGTTCCATTTAATCTACTGTTTTAATGTTGTTCCTTTCTGGTTTAAATTGACTCCTGCTTTACTGGAAATTTCCTTGTAACAGTGTTACATAACAAAAGTGTTTAACACTAGGAGACTTGAATACTCATTCTTCTACTGAGCATTGCTTTCATATGTATTCTGTTCAAAGATAATTCTTATCAGTTATATTCTGGTGTCAGTATTGTTCTCGTGCACACTGTATCCTTTTGTCAAGTTAAGAGAAATACAGTATTTACGTGTGTATAATGCGCACCCTGGTTTTTGATGGGGAAAAGTGACAAACAGTTATATCTCATATATAATGCATAATATAATCCAGTTTTAAGAAATGGCTTTCTTAGTTGTAGATCGTAAAGCTATTGTTATGCTGATCAAGAGTGAATTACATCATATCTATTCAATGAATCACCTGTTGCTATGTGGCCCAAGAGGAGAAGAATATCACTTGTGTATGCAATGAGTCACCAACCCACAACACCTCCCCCATTTCCCTCCACTGTGTTTAGCATCCCAAAGCTTTCACTCTTTAACCACCATACTTATTCTTTAATAGCAGACAGCGAGTTCAAAATTACATTATGGATTTGCAGTGCCCAGGAAGTTATTTTCTATTATTTCTTGCCCAACTAATATCGCTGATACACATCCCATGTGATGGGAGGTGCATTCTCGAATTCCGCCAGAATGGCACTCCTTTTCTTGGTGTCACAGAACATTACATTACAAAGTGAAAAATCACGGGAAATGGCCTTCAAACTTTTATATTTGGTTTTTCGGATTCCTTCTTTACTTTTTCTAAAAAACTTCCAAATTTATACTTTTCCGTGACTAACGTAACATTTATACGAGGCACATTCAGGACTATCAAACTACCAGTTAGCAGTACAAGATTTCTTCCATTAAGGCATTTACACACTCCATATAAATAATATTATTTGGCCAGTAATACATTTTAATTATTATTTTCTTTCTTTCTACTTATCTTTTCCTTCATCTGAAGTACCATAAAAATCAGAATGTTCCTTTATTTTGTGATTAAGTTATTTCAACCGTATTTCACATTAGTGTCACTATCTTCTACGTAATACTGTTACCATATTCAGAAACTGCAGGATTTAAGCTTTAAAACTATATATAACATGATAGGGTTCCGTAAACATGAAAAATCAATGCAAATGTCACAAAATCATGGAATGACCCTGTATGGTTTCAGGTTGGCTGTCCGAATTATTCCGTGCATAATACGCACCACAGTTTCGGGAGCAAAAATTTTGGAAAAAAGTTCGCCTTATACATGAGTAAATACGGTAAGTATCTGACATTGTAGGAAAACAAAGGAGGATAAGTTGTTTTTCTTAAAACAGCCTCCCCTTTCCAGATTCAGAAATATTACAAGATAATGTGTGAACAGCTTGTCAAAATTTATCACCTTGAAATTTTACCTAGAGATAATCTTATCTGTACATAGGTGCTTATCTTTTGAGTCAATAACGTTTTCCCAAAGTCCCTTATTACAAGTTCAGTTGGCAACCAAGATAACAGTACAGAAATTGTCTGGTTACTTGAGTTACTTTTTACCTTTAACATTCTGTTGCCTAAGCAATTGAATAACAGGTGCACAGTTGTTCTGTGGTTATAAATTTTCTTATTTCAATTTTTGAACCTAACAAATTTTGCATGAAATAAAGGGAAAGTGCTCCCCTGTGCTTAGCACCATGAAGGCATATAGGGGGTGTGGGGGTAACACAAACTATAGTCCTTTTTCATTTCCTTTTTTGAAGGAAAAGTAGAGCAAATAATCTTACCATCTGTTTCGATGAAATCTTCCTTGATTCCATAGCTTGCTGCCACTTACTTGTACAGTGGGATCTATGAGTATTACCGTTCAAATTGTCCATCGGCATGTTCGTGCACTTTATTTGCCCCAATAAGAGCTTCAAGAATTAAAGGAAAATTCGAAACAAGCTGTTGACAACTTTTGCACCAGCATACTAAAAAATCCATCGCTTAAAAATACGTAGGATGTAAGAGAAAAATTAATGAAAATAGTCATGGACAATTTGCACGGTAATACTCATGGATCCCACTGTACCTGGCTTCAACATTTCACTGACACTCAATACTGTGTCACACAGTAAAGTTAAAACTATTCTAAAAAAAACTTCACAATAAAAGTCTAAATCTAGCAGATAAGTATACTTTCAACTCAACAGATCGCATTCTTGCAACGATCGCTGCAACATACTCACAACACTCATGGAGCGAAGGTAAGGTGCTTGCTCTTTCTTTCCTCTACTAAGCTGCACAAAATAAGACAATTGTTGAATGTTTTGTTTAGGGAAAATGCAAGTCATACAAAATATTTGATATCTTGTCAATAAAGGGACCAAGAAGATGTTTTTTTTAAAAAAGGGGGAAAATGTAGGTTGAAAAACTAGTCAATAAAGGGAATGTGAGCTGAAAAAGGTCAAAACCATGTAATCTTGTTGGTGGAAGATAATCATCAACCCTGTTGTTGTTATTTATTCCATGATCGGTGTTGGAAAAAAAAGAAGAAGAAAAGGAAATCCCATTAATCCAGTCTCTAGTTATCAGTAAATTTTATGCTTAACCAGTACCAGCAAAAATTTCCACTCATAGGAAATATTGTATGAATTTCATTGCGATGCATGTATTGTAATCAGTGGCTGTGCCAGGATAAATAATCTAGATGTGCTGAACTACATAGCATGTACGCTCAACCCTTACTGGCCTCATGATACCATATGGTATCATCAAAAGTAAGGTCCTACTGGCCCGATGATACCATACGGTATCATGGTGCTGATTACGAAATGGATGTGCTTCTTGGACCTTCATACTCTTATGTTTGGGTGGAAACTCAGACACAGGTCTGGAGCAAGCCTGGGAAATTCAAAATAGCGGGAGAAGAGGGGGGCACACTCCAGATTTTTATGTTTTTTCCTTGAAATTTGGGGGTCATGCCCCCCAAGCCCCCTTCCTCGGTCCGGCATTCTGAATTGTACACGGTTGTATGCACCGATGTTTTAGCTGAAAAACAAAAGTTATCCGAAGTAGATTGCTCCCATAGTGCCTGAGTTATAACAATTTTCCTCCAAAGAGTGTTCAAATTTAAAATTCCCGCCGAGGAGCCTGGGCCAGAAGGGGGTTACTTTCGTAAACCTGCTTGGCCATCTAAAGGTTAAGCCACTACATCAAATACCAATCAACTTTTAGTATGGATCTCTGAAAGTATACCTAGGAATCTGGACTACTACAGAACGTTGTTTGGAATCTCTGGTGACGAGTTTGAAAGCCGCTGGCAGCGGTTATCAACGTCAGTCCGTCCAAACGGTGCATGCTGAGTCACGTCAGTACCGAGAACGCGTGTGCGGAGTGTTGTGCCATTTACTTACAACGATGCCGAAGAAAATTGAACCATATTGGGAGGGCTACATAACAGCCCTTTCCGATGCTAAATATAGCTATTTGGCAATAAAAGGAATGTGCAAGAAGCGTGGTTTTGTGATATCGAAGAACGGGATGGGTGCGGTATTGAACAATAAAGGCAAAGGCCGACTGGGTAATATTCCACAGGGGAAGAAACAGGCAAATCCACGAGCAGCTACGAGTCGTACACCAGACATAGTGAGAAAAGTGAAGGCCCTTGTGTCAGGTGGTAACCCTGCCCCCCAAAGGAGTATCGCACCTAAGTTGGGAATGTCTGCATCTGTCAACAGTGAACACCACCATCAAGAAGGACTTGCAACTCGAAATGCAGCGAGTTCACAAGCTGTTGCCTCGTCACAGTGCGGAACGTCGCACGAACACTAGAAAGCTCTATGAGACCAATCTTGCAGGGGAGAGATGGAAAAATGTGGTGACATT
Source organism: Lepisma saccharinum (assembly GCF_977018435.1). Classification (NCBI taxonomy): domain Eukaryota; kingdom Metazoa; phylum Arthropoda; class Insecta; order Zygentoma; family Lepismatidae; genus Lepisma; species Lepisma saccharinum. The sequence continues at coordinate 45,248,756 of NC_139251.1, forward strand.
AGACGAAGCATATGTCTACCTTAGTGACTGTCACAAACTCCAAGCGATTTACTACCGCCGTCGCGACAAAAACAATTATCAAACATTTGCCGTGCAGCTAATAATGTGAAGGTGAACTCCACGTATTATCAGGATGAGGTTTTAACACCCATTTATAACATAGATATCCCGGCACTGTATGGGGGGGGGGGGGGCAAAAACCAGGTCTGGGTGCACCAAGATAAAGCATCCAGCCATACCTCCCGTTCGACTTGTCTGTTCTTACAGCGAATGGAGGTGGAAACTGGCATCCGTGCAATTCCTTACAGCGACATTCCGGTCAAGGTGCCAGATGGGTCACCCATGGACTTCTATGCATTTGGACTCCTAAAATGGGCCTTAGGAAAGAGACGTCCACGCACTCTCAATGGCCTCTGGAAAGCCTGTCAGGAGGAGTGGAAAAAGTTGGACATAATAACTCTTCGGAGAAGTCTGTTGCAATGGAAATTACGTTGTCGGGCTATAGCACGGAACGCTGGTTTTCCAATTCAGCATGATCGTTGGTGGCGACATGGGTTTTCATGAACTTAACAGTTGGGCTGAAAAGTTCGTAGGCTGACTCATAGATGGCGTTACTAGAATTAAATCCATGTGATTTTTACTTAGTACTAACCTTCAAAAGATACGTGTATAAATTTCACAGCTGCCGGATAATTAGTTCGTGAGATATAGCATTGCGAGTGAAGCAGCTTTTGTTATTGTGAAAAAATGGATAAAAAAGAATTTCGTGTGTTAATAAAGCATTGCTTTTTGGCGAAAAAAAATACTGTTGAAGCCAAGGCTTGGCTTGATAAACATTATTCCGACTCTGCACCAGGAAAATCAACCGTTGAGAAGTGGCTTGCTAAATTTAAACGAGGCGAAATGAGCATCGAAGACGATGCATGCAGTGGACGCCCCAAAGAGGCTGTTACCGACGAAAACATCAAAAAAGTCCACAAAATAATTTTAAATGATCGTAAAGTGAAGTTGATCGAGATAGCTGAGACTTTAAAAATATCAAAGGAACGTGTTGGACATATTGTGCATGAATATTTGAACATGCGAAAGCTGTGTGCAAAATGGGTGCCGCGCGTGCTCACAATCGATCAAAAGCAACAACGTTTTGATGATTCGGAGCAATGTTTAGCGATATTCAACCGTAATAAACACGATTTTTTCCGTCGATATATTACAATGGATGAAACATGGCTCCATAACTACACTCCAGAGTCCAATTTGACAGTCAGCCGAGTGGACTGCACGTGATGAACCGAATCCAAAGCGTGGAAAGATGCAACAGTCGGCTGGCAAGGTTATGGCATCAGTATTCTGGGATGCGCATGGTATTATATTCATCGATTACCTCAAAAAGGGCCAGACCATCAACAGCGATTATTACATAGCTTTGTTGGAGCGTTTAAAGGATGAAATCACGAAAAAACGGCCCCATTTGAAGAAGAAAAAAGTGCTGTTTCATCAAGACAATGCACCGTGTCACAAATCAATGAAAACGATGGCAAAATTATATGAATTAGACTACGAATTGCTTCCCCATCCACCATATTCTCCAGATCTGGCCCCCAGTGACTTTTTCCTGTTTGCAGACCTTAAAAGAATGCTCGCTGGAAAGAAATTTAGCACTGATGAAGAGGTAATCGCCGAAACTGAGGCCTATTTTGAGGCTAAAGAGAAATCGTACTATAAAAATGGCATCGAAAAATTGTATGACCGCTATGATCATTGTATCGCCCTCGAAGGCAACTATATTGAATAATAAAATCGAATTTTGTCAAAAAAATATTTTTTACTATGTTAGCCTACGAACTTTTCAGCCCAACTGTTATCACCCTTCCAACATTGTCCTCAGAGATCCCAAACGACCTTCTGTAATGACTTGCTTCATTTTTGTTTGATTTTTCCACGACAACCACATGTTTGGGAATTGAAACGAACAAAGCTTGTTCAAGGCAGGCCAATGACGTCTTACACCCCAAGAAAATGTTCATACAGTGTAAACATACAAACACAAGTTACAGTCATATTGATGAGGATGAATGGCGATAAGATGAAAATGACGAAGGGACGATCACAAACGTGCATGGACAGAACACAATACAAGCCCGACATCAGAACCCAGTTAGTCTGCAAAATGCAGTCCAGGGTGGGTCATCCCTTACACCCCATCCTTGCTTCTAAAAAACACTTTCTGATCCTTTTGCAATGTTTGCAAGTTGCAATGCAACTAACAGATTTACAAAATTCAGTTATTAATCAAATGTAAAATAGGTTATACAGGTGACAACAAGAGGAAAGTATCCGCTGAGTGTTCACTTTGTACATGTTAGGCAAAAAAGTTCGCTGTTTAACTTGTAATGTGAGATTCAAGAGTTATTTTTGCTTTCACCCCTTTGCACCCTCCTGGCACCACCACTGATTTTAATATACATTTTTTTTTAGTCCAGTTTCTTTGTAGATAAACCTCTCATTATTGACATTTTAGAAAACCTTCCTGCAATCCAAAAATAGAAGTACTTTTACTGTATATGATTTCATGTTTAGAAATGCCAAAATAGTCTAAATTCATCACATTCTATAGATTAAGAGAGTAATTTTGTTCTTTGAGAATAAAATCAGAAATCTTATCAGTTGAGAGAAATTTCTACACTATGATGTATTCATATGAAGTTTATGCAAAAGAAATTAAAAATACACAAATAATTTTCTTACATGATAATTTATTTTGAATCTATTCAAAAATTCTCTTGTTGCATTTTAAACAACTTTGAGCCAGTTCTTTAATAAATAACATGAAATTAAAAGTGTAAATTACATAACAAAATTTACCAGCATAAAAAAATGGAGGCATTTGCAATCTTCAAACTCTTTGTTCATTGCTAATATTGTGATTATGCTACAGTCAAGAGAACAGTAAAAAAAAGTGAAAATTCAAGATAAATAAATAGCTTGATTCTATCACCAAATCAATTAACTAGTCCTACAGCGAATGAATACACATTACAATACATCCACATATATATATGTGTGTATACATATTTGGGTATGTATTATATTTATATATATAATATATAAAAGACACTTTCTCTTTTCTAAAACATGACCCCAAAAAATTTATCACACAATGACAGTTTCTTTAGATATAACTTTAGTTTGTTCTTTTTCTTTAACAAAAACTTATTGGAAAGCTATCAATGTTTGCTTCTGCCAACGTACAACAGTTCTGCCCCAACTAAAAGCTGTAAATTAGTACTAACGTTTAGGAACTATTGAATTGAAATAAGGCTCTGTGTTCATTCAACATGTTGGATTTATAATACCAATTTTACAGTATGGTTCTCATGATAACTTCACACTTGTGCTTCTATATATATTGGCTATAAAACATAAAACACTTTATGGGGCAATATTGCTAGTACTTTGTATCATCAGAATGGAGAAACAATTTTTATACACAGTTCATATACCACAGGCAACAACTGAGAATAGATATATATATTCTGTTCCAAATTTCCTTCAGTTTGTGTACACAATAGAGAACAACAGTTTCATTCACACACTCACTATTGTAGAAGAAACCTATATAATTCAAACAGGAGCATAAAAAAATAGTTCTTTCAGTTGTTATAATGAGAACTCAGTGGAAATATTTTAATAATATACTTTGGTACATTAAAAACAACAGATACCTCCGATAACCATCTCTACAATAGCCAGTACAGTTTTGGCATTAGTTTTAATTATCACAACATGATTACATTACTGTAAAAATACCAATACTATGTAGTCAGTTACAGAAATGCATTTTCTTGTACTCTTCCCTGTCGCAAAATCACAGAGTACAGCCAGTTTTGTTCACTATGGAATTCATGTTGACCACGGAACATTTACATAGCTTTAAAATTCAACAACGACAACAGAATATAAGACCTAGATTACTTACACGTATCTGTTGCAAATACTACATATAACAAGGAAATACATTTATGGATCACTACAACAAAACTGCAAATTTTACCATATTATGCTCGAATTATGTAAATTATGCTAGTTTTTAGCACTAAGAAATGTTCACCATAATTACATATTTTTTTTGTTTATTTTTTTTCTCAAAATAAAGAAAAATAGATAAGGAGAATAATACAGGGAGGTCACAAAGTGGGCATACCCCCCTTTATTTTCGACACTACGACGGTTATGGTTGAATGCTTGATATGAAGACATACCTGATGGTTTAAGTATCCGGAACATCGGTATGGAGACAGTCTTTTTCGTAGCACGGCCGAACTCTGCACCATATTTTGGCACACTTCACGATGCAAGTGTGATTTTGATTTGATTTGATTTGTTGTTTTAGTCCACTTTATGCACAGTAAGGCTAATCGGGACTGGACCTACAGTTTAAAGTGGGATCCGAACCACTTGTGCCTCCACAGAGTATCGAACCTGGGACCCCTATGACACAGTGTGAATAAGACCTATTTCCGGGCGGTGACGTTCCCCTCAATAACATTCTGAAGGGCCTCCAAGAAGTCCCAGAGGTGGTTAATCAATGACACAGGTGTGTGTTCATATCAAGTAATCCAACTATTACCATCGTAGTGTCTAAAATAAAGGGGGGTACACCACTTTGTGACCACCCTGTACATTAACAACTACTTTAGCAAAACAACTGAGCCTGAGAATTAACATGCTATTTGAGATTCAGTTACTTATACAGTATACATGTGGTAAAACTTGTTAATAGTAGTATTTGCAACAGTGTTATTATTATTACATTTCACTATTGTGCTAAATTTGTAATTATTACCATACATTCTGAACACATTAAAACATGTAATTACGCGTATGACTTGATCATACAATTTGTTATCCACAAGCATTTGAAATCAGCATTCATACACTAATTGCATTTCAAGCTCTAATATGTCAAGTGTTTTGACTGGTGGAATACTCCAATTAATTTAGTGTTAAAAAAAAAAAAACTTTTCCAAATGCTTAGAAAGTAATGTAATATTCATAATCTTCAGTAAACTGCTGAACCACGAAAATATTACATTCCATTATCTTTCTTCAGATAAACAAAATAACCTTTTAGGATTTCACAAAATGAAACTTCATGAAAAAAAAAATATTTATTACAATACACTGTATGAAAGACATACAGGCTTAGGGAGAAGTCACTATGAATAGTCATTTTATACACAAACTGCACTTCTGTTATTTTGGTAAGAAAAATGTAACTTAATCTTTACAGGTACAAACTTGTCTCCTTAAAACTGACAATTAGACTTTTGCAGTGTAATTTATCTAGAATTTAAAGTTCCATATTCTTTATTTATTCAGTACAACTTTTGTTACAAAGTACCTACTGTACGATCTATGGCATGGTAAAGCTCGTTTGTTGGAATTACATGTATACATACAATAACCCGTGTGTATATTCTAAAAAAGCAGAGAAATTTATAGTGGGACAAATATGATTATACAATTTTAATGAAGGGAGTATTTAATCAGCCAATAACAGTAGATTGGTAAAATTGCTGATAATTATTTTGTATAAATTACAATGCTACTTAAATTTCTTGCACATTTTTACTGAATCAAACTGTTGCTAGCATGTGATTTAAATAATGTTGCACTATATTCCTTAGGGAGATTTCACATGAAAGGAACAAGCTGCAGGCGACATTTGTTTCTCTGCTTAGCTCACATGATGCCGTTACTAATCACTTTATTAATCACCAGAAGAAAACGTAAGAAGAGACATTGCTATATGTAATCCATGTTGTGAAATTTGTGCAGGTTGTTTCAACTCTGTAGAGGCATGTTGTCCATGAGAAAATGAAAGAAATCATGTGCAAACTGCATACACTAGACTTTTTGTTTTCTTTTCCAGCCTGGATAGAGCAAAGACCTAAGCACTACACCAGTGTTTATCAACCTTCAAGACAAATTAATTCTTTATTTTTAAAAGCAATACCAAGATCCCAAGAATTTTCCTTGTAAATACCTTTCCTGTATTTAAAATTTTATACATGAATTAACATGTACCCTTGAAATTAAATATTGATAAATAAATTCTGGCACAATCATAAAGAGTAATAGTTCAATTATGTGTAGGCTTGCTGACAAATTTAAACATATCGATGGTGTAGTGGTAACGTCGTCGCATTGTAATCAATTGATCCTGGGATGAATTCCCGGTGGAAACACATAGTAGGGAGCATAAAGTGCATTCAAAAAAACAAGATTGCACAACTCAAATATGAAATAAGGCTGTTATTTGTCAACCACTTTCAGTAGAACCTCTTGTTGCCCAGTATAATTGATTCCAGGGCCCGGTAACGGGCTGCTACACAGTGGCTGAGAAACACTGCACAAGAATATCTTACCACATTGGCCTGACTTGGCTCCAAGCACTGGCTGTATGAAACAAAAGCACTCATGTCCTAAATAGTCAAAGCATTGTCTCTTTATATGATGTTGAAGGCAAATTACAGTTCATAACTGCAGCAAGAAACTTGGGAATCTTGAAACATTGTACATATTGATACTTTATTATATTAACAAATTACAGGTTCAAAAATGTAAGAGCTCCGTTTTGGCTCTCTTCTAGTCTAAATATAGCTCGTGGAGGTGAAGCATTCAACGCAAACAACAAATTGAGATGGCACAATGCATGGTATTGAGAAAATTGCCCTGTCTGAGCGACAAGCAGCATGTGCAGCTTGTCATGTCGATTTGGTTCATAAGGTTCAATTGAGTACTGAGGGTTCTCTTCCAAGCAACACATGTCACTTGTCACTTCAGTGTGAAATCTCCCTTAGATATTGAAAAAGGCACTCTAGAATGCTATATTCTATCTATTTGACAAATCAACTATCCACTACCAAAACACAACCCAGTGCTGACAGCTTGTCTACCGTACATAGACAGGCCAGATGTTTCCTAACAGGCTTTTTAATTTAAGCCATAACAATGTCCACATCTTTTTCAGTGTTTTTTCCTGTGATATTTTATCAACTGAAAAATAACCAATCAAGATAATGACTTCTACATATACAAGAAAACCTCGTTAATACGATATTGGTTAATCCGAAGTTCTTCCCATTCCCAGCCGATAAGATAGGATTTATATTGTATTTCAGTATGGATAAATTGAAATACCGATAATTTTTAATACGAAGTTGTTTACAAGACCCTTCGGCAAAACTGGTTTCACTTAATTCGAAGTAGACACCTGCCTAAGTCGACAAGAGAAGATCGAATGTGGAGAGAGCTTGGACGTTATTTTAACTTGACCTAAGGGCTTCTGAAAAGTCGAGGGAAGCAGCCCGAAATGCCCGCTGGACTTGCATTCTGTCAGTGTGAATGGCAGGTCAAGCTCATTCCCCGCTGAATGCACCAGCTTGGAAATATTCACCAGTGTCAGATGAGAAATGCGAGATAATATCACAGGAATGTTTGAAAATACAAGATGTGTGGCACCTGGAAATCTCACCCATCTGTCTAGCTCTGAGCTCGATTCAGCAGTTTTCCGTGAGCGAGCAACTCTTGTGCTGGTAGCAGACTCCTTGGACTCTTTGTGTCCGCGTAAGCTCCATGTCCTCATTTTGTGTAACATGTTTTACACTTTCTTTAAAATTTACATTATTATTATATAGTACATACAAAGCTTATTTTCTGAGCTACTACCAAGTATAAAACTTCTGTTGTGGGGGTAATTTATACTCTACTTTATTTGCACCTGAAAAACAGGTGCCATCTTGAAAAGTTTGGACAAATTTAAGTCGTTTAATTCGAAGTTGACATTTTTTGGTCCCTTGAACTTCGTATTAAAAAGGTTTTCCTGTACTCTGAAACTTGTTTCCACAATGTATTAGTATTCTTTTGAACATAAAGCAAAAATGATGTGAACATATAAGTTTTAAATATGCAGTTACTTTTTGTAAGAACCATCTCCTGATATATCATTCAATTTCCTCACAACATACATTAATGTTATAGTGAAATGATGCACTATAGGTCAGGAATCACCAAACTATCATTTGTGAACTACCGGCAGCTGAAGAAAATATTTTGCAGCCCACTAATCAGAAAAACTGAAAAACAGACCCTTATGAGCTGATCATGTCTGTCTGTGTGTGTGTGCCAACTATCTCTGTAGCTACTGGAGATATTTAAATGCATTTTTGTACACTACAGTCCTACCAAAGAGTAGCTCAAAGCAACAGAAATTAATATGATGAAGCTGCCTGGCTGTAACAGACAACAATGAAACGTCCTACACCAAGTAGTAACAAATACTCTTAAGCCTCAAGAGTGATTGTGTAATGTCAAAAAACATGTATGCCTTTTCCAGTGTCAAAAACAAAAGTATGTAGGCAGTAATTTTTTCATTATGCCATACTATCAACAACAAAAATACTTCATCTTCTGTTATTGCTGAATGTACACAATAACAGTATTCAAACATGTAACACTGTTTTTCTTTCAAGTATATAACTACATATATACTGTTCAAATTATGCTTACACGGGATGCTAAACTTCCTCTTCTCCCAACACCTGTCCAATACAAGCATTCAAACACACTTCTCTCTGTAGACAAAATTATCACAATATGCAAAATACTTTCTAATCAAAACAATATGTTACATATTTTTTTATCTGTAGCAGCATGTAGAATATTATTATGACTATAGTATGTATATTTAATGATGGATATTAATTACGGCTTATTATGGTACGCATGATTATGACCCAAGAAAATATTATGCTGCTAATCCTGGGACACAGTAGTTATACACTACCATACCGGGAATACTGGTAACATATTCTAGCTTGAAATGCAAGTAAAGCTCTAGTAAAAAAAAACTATTCATTCATACTTTGAAATATCTCAACACATGCTTTGTTATCACTATTTCTCTTTTTACGTGTCAGACATGTTACGATTGAAAGTAAGATTTATCACAGAAAGAAACTGCTGCATTTCTTGAATCCTGAAAAAAACTCTACAGGAAATATGCAAAACATCAAGAAGGTAGCTCCCTAAATTCATGAACATTAAATTAACACTCGCACACTATGTTCAAGGTAAAGTTAATGAATAGACACGTCAAAATATTGTAACCCGATAACTGTCCACACACCTTGCCTCATTCGTACACTGACTACAATCTCTACTGCATTATTTTGATATCAGACAGTCACACGAACAATAAAAGCAGTCTACCATGAAATGCTTGTGATTTAAAAGCTCCATGCCTAATACATATAATAACTGCTAACAGAGCCATCGAATAGTAAAAAGATGTCAGTGTTTTGAACACATGTTGTGTAGAACTAAATACTGGGAGGGACGGTCGTAAAAGAAACACTTGCTGCACTCCCCCAATGACCAGGTGCAGAGGTGTGAATTCCGTTAACACTTGATCCCTGAATGTGACAACCTCATGTGTATACAGGTATCCAGATGGTTCATGTTAGAGATGTATTTGAGCACAAATTTTCTTCCCTTCTATAGCAAAAAAAACTAAAAATCTCACTAAAGCTTTCGACCGGTGATTTCTCTATTTCTTTTGTTTTCAGTCACAAATTGATATCTGCTCCATAAAAAAAAATCAATTGAAATGCTTCATTTTTCAGTCACTGTTGCCCAAACAATAATGTTTGTGAAATTCCTTGAATTGTCTGATCTAAAGGGCACAATATGGAGGAGGATATGAAAGACGGCAGTATTGATATTACTTTTAACTGGTCCATAAACCCAGAGGAGGTTACCTGATTATTTTCCTGGAAAGTTTATCTAGAAATAATAGACTCGAAACTTATTCCTTGGTCTACCAATAGTCAGAATATAACTCCAGACATCAAAAAACCACCAGATAAATATGAATAATCAGAATTCAAAAAGCTCCTCTTGAGAACGCTTCGATAACCAGGGGCACTTTGCCATCAAACCCAGCAATGTCGAGCATCCCAGGATCATCCACATTTGCCAAACTGAACTTCTGGCTCCCAAAGGCACAGACCACTAATCTGGAATATAAAGCTCATTTTTATGTCTTTGTACAAACAGGGGAAATAATTCAAATAAATTTTTCACTAACATCAACACAAAAATTCCAAAATTAACAAGTTATGTTTTGAAGGGAGGCACAAACACACATGCACATACAAAAAAAACACGAAAATCTTGCAATGAAGTTATTCTTATGAGCCATTGTAAGATTTGTAAGATAGATATGTTTTAATAGAGAAGAAAATAGAACAAAAACGAGTAGGCAAGGAAAGAAAAATTGAAATAAAGCCTGAAAGATTAATTGAAGGTAGATCCTCTTGTTTTGTTCACAAGCGCTTCACTGTAAAAAATAATTGTTTTGCCTAGAATTCAAACTTAGAACTAGTGATGGACGATATCGGAAATTTCATATCACGATATATTGTCATAGATGATACGATACAATATTCTTTCCGTATTGTGATATTGGCGATATATCATCTCCCCGATATACTGGGTGGGGCACTTAAAAGTACGTCAGCAAATAGTTCTGAAATGCGAAGGTTTACGGCAGTTCTGACATCACCGATGTAAGGTGGTCAAGGGACCCAGTGAACAGAGCATGTCTGGTCTCTAGTCGCCATCTTGAATTCAACTTCAGATAAATGAGAAGGGGGTGATATGATATATCAAATCAGGCTAGAATTTCACGAGAAATGCAATGGTGAAGAATTTTTCGACTTATCTTCAACCAGTAAAAATTTATGACTGAATTCTTGTTACAATTTGCTCCTTTTTGAGGTGTCAGAAATAACATTAAATGTCTTCAGCGCATCAGTAACACATAGAGATCAAAGTTACGTTTAGGGAGAGAAGTTCACATGCAATTGCACACAATTTTAATCTGATACATCCACGAAGTGCTACGCATTACGAATGGTTGTCTCGAACAATTACAGTGTGATGCTTCCATTGAATGAAAAGTCCTTCACATGGACGAGGCTAATTGTCATGTTCATAAGGAAGTCCATGAACAGAATATTCGACGCTTTTTATCTGAAAACCCATTTTGGACAGATCACAGTCGAAGAGTTAGTGCTGGTAAGTTAATGGTGTGCCATGCTGTGTAAAACACGATTGTTTAGTCAATTATCCTTTGACAGAACCTTAAATGCTTAGGGCTACTTGGATTTGTTAAATGAACAGGTTTTATCATCCTTGCTTATGGAAGAAGGTACTTTTTAGTTTCTTTTTCAGTAGGGCGGAACACCAGAACATTATGGGACCGTTATGAGACAGTTTCTGTCCAAAGTTAGTTATCAGATGACAAGGGTCGCATATTCTGTTCATTAACTTCACCATGAACAGAAACATTAGCATTGTCACTGTGGAGGACTTTTCATTCAACGGAAATAGCTGTAATTGTTCAACACTGTAATTGTTCGAGACAACCATTCGTAATTCGCAGCTCTTCAAGGATGTATCCGATTAAAATCGTGTCCAATGGTATGCGAACTTCTCTCCCTAGACATAACTTTGATCTTGATGCGTTACTGACGTGCTAAAGATACTTTAATGTTAATTTCTGACACCTCGGAAAGGAGCAAATTGATACAAGAATTCACTCATAACTTTTTACTGGTTGAAGATATGTGAAAAAAAAAACTTCACCATTGCATTTTCCATGAAATTGTAGCCTGATTTGATATATCACCCCCCTTCCCATTTAAAATTCTGAAGTTGAATTAAAGATTGCGACTAGAGACCAGACATGCTCTGTCCACTGGGTCACTTGACCATATTTACATCGATGACGTCAGAACTGCGTAAACTTTCGCATTTTAGAACTATTCGCTGAGGTACTTTTAGGTACCCCACCCGGTATATTGCCAAATATCATAACAATGTATCGCCGACATGTTATATATCACCAAATATCGTGACAATAATTGTCCAACACTACTTAGGACCTCTGGTTTTACAGTGAGTTATGTAAATCACTCCAATACACAAGCAGAGTTAAACTCAGACACTTACTTGGTATTTGGTAACTGTAAAGAGTCACGGTAATCCTGTAGAGCTTTAGAAGGATGAACTTCCCCTGGTTTGACTTGGTTGTCAGTCATAATAATAAACACATCCACCACCTTCCCCTTCTCCAATGCCCACTGCATGGGCTTTGCCAAATCCACTTGACCCATTGGAGTCTGGAAAGGAAACAAATCATTAAGTTGTGGATTAGGTGCACCTCTCATTTTTGGACACACAATATTTAGCGATACAATACAATGATAAGATATACGAGGGTAGGGTTACCAGACGTGCATTTTTTTCTGAACATGTCCTACATTTTGAGCGTCACATAATAATAATTAGGAAAATACGTAACAGAAAAAAATTGTGCAAGTTACAAGTCTATGGACTGCGCTTCCAAACTCAATACTGAAATTTATATTGATTCAGTCATTGCAAAATAAGAAAAAAGTTTGTCCTGTTAAACAAATGGGAAAATGGAAGCAATGAATGAACAAAGTTTTAGGACCACTTTCTGATAACGTCACTGTTCAGTGCCTGAGCAGAATTTCTTGATTTAGGGTTTATACTGATGGAACAAGGTGTTGTCCATTCTTATTCAATATATTTGGTAAGGTCAATAAATAACTGGATTAATGCAGTGAAAAGCGAAATAAAGTGACGGAGCGATGCAACTTACGGGATATGTAGGCAGGCTGGGGTACGCCACATGTCTGCGAGAAGAGTTCCAGACCGCGTCGCTAGGTGGTAGCACTGACAAGAAAGGGAGCTTGTGTATGTGCAATTTGCCTCCAAGGTGCCAGTAAAAGTAAAGAAATCAACAAGTAGGTCAAGAAGTCAATAAAAAGGCAATAAATTATTCTTGTGGTCAAGAATTTTTGCTATCATAATGACTGATTGGTTGATTTAGTTTATTTTACTTCACTTTTTTCTGTCCCTTTGGCTAATCGCAGGGATGAGGATGAATGGTGGTAAGATAAGATGGATGAATGGACAGTCACAAACATATAGGGACAACAGACACAAGCACCACATAAGATTATACTGGCTATGATTATACCTTCTTATCTGCCAAACACAGTTCAGGATGCATTAATACGAGAAAGCAGATCTAATTCTCTTCTTAAATTCAGCTTCACTTTTCATCTTAACTGGCCCTTTGGTAGGGGTTTTCATTAAATAAATATTTACTTTCTTAATTACTAATTTCCAACTTTGGGGTCGAATAAATAAACGTTAAGAAAAATGGAAAGAAAGGTCTAGAAAAGTCCAGAAAAAGTCAAGATTTCTGGATGTATTATCTTGGTAGATACCCTGTTATTGAACTAAAAACTACCCAAGATGAAACTTCTGGAACCATTTTAAATTACAGTAATTGCTGAATATTTGTTCGCCAATACAGGTCATAATTCAAATGTTGAGAGAGTACTTTCATTACCATCAGCATAACCATAAGAGAGAAATTATTTTTTCATAAAGTCTGTAAAATGTTTGGTACTGGTCCCTATAATTTCAAAGAGTTTGAATGTCCACTCTAACATAAATATAGTTTGACTAAACTTGAAATTTTGAGAAAAATTGTCTCCTCTGAGAAGTACCACTTAAATCATGTAGTAAGAGGTGCATTGATTGTTGTGATTGCAAGTTTTGCATTTAAAAATTCATTGAGAATTCATTTTTAAAAATTGAAAAGTGTCATTTTTCAACTACTTTCTTATGTGTTCTACTATATAAATATGTATTATTTATTGAGAATGCTTTGTGTCCTACATTTTGACTTCATGTCCTACATTTTGGGACAGCATGTCCTACATTTCCCTTACAGCGATCTGGTAACCCTATACGAGGGGTGCGAAAAAAAATGTACAGGGTGGTCACGCATTAAGGGGGCACCTTTTGATCATCAATTATGTTTAACAATGAGAACATATTTATAATATTGGCAACTTTTTTATTTTCTGAAGATAGTACTTAGACATCACAATGACAATTTTATCTGTTTTCCACATAATTATAAATTTGAGCTCCATTTAAATCAATGCAAGCTTGGAGACGTAATTGGCTTTTGTTCTATCTGTTTGTGACTTACCAGACTTTTGAAGTCCGAAACACTTTCGGTTGCATCAAATAACTTGTTTATTCTTGAGAGAATGTCACTTATAAGTGCTACAGGTCCACATTCCTGCATTTGTCGCTGAACTTCAGCTACACGTTATTGGTAATGGAAAATACACATACACATTTGACACACTGCTCAATGCTTAAGCGACTTGCTGCCATTCTAAACAACATCCACTTCTTCCGCTACGTCGGATAGATTTTACATATGTGTAAAGAAAGATAAAAGAAAAGAAAAATACTAGCTCAATTAATAAAAAAGTTAGTGACAAAAGGTGCCCCTTAATTCATGGCCACCCAGTATACACACTTTAACAGCTGATAACTTACATAATTTTCTGACCTTTTCATGTTTACTCAATTTCAATTAATGGGGAAGGCAGACTAAACTTTGAACACAGGAAATTTATCCTAGTGTTACTGGAAATTTGAAAACTTAAGTTGAAGTGCAAATACAGTTTAGGAGAGAATTTAAAGTAGATCCACCTACGCAACTTACCATCAGTTAAATTGAATCAGATGGAACTGTTCAGAATGTACACAAAGAAACATTCTCGAAGACCGCAGACATCGAAAAGTTCTAAAAAGTTGATGGAAATGTACCACCATAGTTCAAGAAAATCTGTGTGGCAAATGGGCCGTGAGATAGGAATTGAAAATCAAGCATCCAGTGCATTCTGAAGCACCAGTAATGGAAGAGTTACAATTCAAGAAGAGTCCAGGTTCTCATTGCGGATGATGAGAACCGGAGAGTACAGTTTTGTGAGCGATGCTTGGCAAGATATGCCAAACAGATGGACTGGCCGAAGAGGTTAAGAAGAATACCTTACCCCATTCACCAGACTTCACACCACTAAACTTTTTTTTTTTTTACACTGATACATAAAAGAAAGTTTATGGTACAAAAACGGGCAAAAGTTGACGAACTGAAAGCAGAGATTAAACAAGAATACATAAATATTCCGAACAAAATTATTCTTGATGTCGGTGATCCCATTTCTTCACGTTTTTAGCAGTTCCTGCACCAGAACTGTCATTAGTTTGAAAACAGACATTGACAAGGAAAAAATATTTGTGTCTAGATTATTTTAAATTTTGTCTTAATAAACACTGATGTAATAATTATTCAAAGTGTGTATACATTTTTTTGGCACCCCCTGTACTTGCAAATATAAATCCTTTTAACTCTCAAGTTGGATTCTTCCTGTTTGTAGGTATTGCACTGTAGAATTGATTCTTCCTGTACTTACAGTAGTGACAAGCATTTAAAGTTGTTAGGCAAGATCTAATATTCCAGGAAATCGTTATGGGATATAAAATTGGGCAACTTCGATACATTCATTTCTGCCACTTCTAGCTAATCATGAAAAAGATGATGAATGGTGAGTGAAGTTTTCATTTTAACATTAAAACAAGTTGAAGAAAGAAAATAAAGTGTTTAAAATGTATTTGGGTACGTCAAGGAAGCAAATTTTTGGTGTTTCTGAATCGTGAAATATGCAATATAAACTGGAGATAACACTTCTGTTTAAGAGATGCCTTAAATGCTTTGAGTTCTGTTATTTCTAGATTAGCTGGTGAAAGTTTGATTCAATAAAGATTGTCCCAATTCATTTATTGCATTTTTGTTAAAACACTAAAATAACACACAAACAGCACGATGAAAAATACTTAGGAGTTCTTCCAAGCTTTCGACTCCTTCACGGAGTCATCTTCAGGGCTGGTCGAGAAAAGACCGAGTAGACGTGGTTGTCATTATGCACTGGCATTATTTGATGTGTCCGCCGGCAGATGTCGTTGCGGTCTTGCAGTGTTGGTAAGTCTTGGAATGTTTGGATTGTTGGTTGGGGGAGATGGATTTTTGAGTTTTACTGTGTTGTAGCAAGAAGAATAAAGATTTCCACATAAATTGTCAGAGATTATTTGTGTTTTTGATCATGTGTACCCCTTCCTTAACATCCCGTTCTATTTTTCCTTTCGCCTGTGCAATGAAGGAAACTCATTCCTGTGGAAGTTGTTGGTTGGTTTCTATAATGTGTTTGGATAAACCAGAAGAACTTTCTTTCCTGCGTATGTATCCTAGGTGGTTGGCAAAATGATCTTTGATGGGTCTTTTGCATTGTCCTATGTATTTTCGGTTGCATTCACATTTGTAGCTGTAGATACCAGAGTTTGTTAAGGGTTCTTTGTCGTAAGTTTTGAAGCCTGCTAAGTTTTGTCCTATGGATTTGCCGGATTTATATGCTAATCTGTAATTTCGTTTATCCAGGAGGCGTCGGAGTTTGGTGGAAAGGGCTGGTATAAATGGTATCCATAGCCATAGCCGTGGATCCTCTTCTTAGTTTGTGGGAAGGTGGTTTTTGGCTTTTTTCTGTTTTTTTCCCCGTTTCTTTCACTTTCAGCAGTGTAATGACAACCGCGTCTACTCAGTCTTTCCTCGACCAGCCTTGAATACGACTCTGTGAAGGAGTCGTAAGCTTGGAAGAACTCCTAAGTGTTTTTCATCGTGCTGTCTGTGTGTTATTTTAGTGTTTTAACAAATATGTTGCCGGCATGTGACTTAAGAAGTTTTCTACAGTCATTTATTGCAGTTTGGCGGTTTAGTGTTTATTGTATATTTAGTGGCCAATGAGATGAAATAGTTTTTCAAATGCAAGAAATTTCGTCATTTCTCATAAAGGTAAGCCTTAATTTTATTTTGTCATTAAAATTAAACTTTGTCTCAATTCTTAAGAACTAAAGCAATGCGAAAATCTTAAGCATAGAAGAAACAATATAAACACATGTAAAAATAACACTGAATTGCAATAAAAAATAACATTGAAATTTAAGGAAAAGTAAAACAAGAACTTCACTTCCCTAGTGATAGAATAAAATTGACGAACGAACATACCAAAGACATGTCCGACAAATAATTATGCTGGCTGTGGTTACAGACACCAGAGCCTTGTTAGTCTGCAACAATGCAGTCCAGGGTGGAAGTGAGAGTATCTTCTGAAAGGTCATCCCTTACACCCTGTCAACAGTGTGTGTAAGAATCACACACACAATCTCGTAATTTGCAAAAAGTGGCAGAAAAGCGAAGTAAACCTTTAAGGAAACAAAACAATACAGTGAATCTTGACAACGTTGCAAAGTCCCTATACACATTCTCACAATTCCTGCAGTACGCTGTAAATATCCTCCATCCATTTTCTTGTGCTAATTATATCTGCAATAACTTCTCAAGACAAAAGTGACTGACAGTTTTCATCATTATTATTTTAAAAAACTCACCTCTCTGAATTTATCTGCTGCTGCCTGCATAGTTGAATCCTGAGGTAAGTCCACCTGCTGCATGCCGTTGGCTCCAAATGCCGTGATGCAGACATCTCTTTCTGTTTTCAGTAAGCAGAGTGAAAGCAGAATAGCTGCTTGGGCAGGGGAGACAGTGGGGCACTGCCAGCACTTCCCGTGGACCATGGGATTTCGAACATCGACAGCAATCAAGTATCTCATTCCGGTTGGAGTGAGGAGCTGAAAATGTAACGAACACCAAGATGTGTTGTCTGCTATAAACAATATGCAACTGATGATAATGCATCAACATCAAGTTGATATCTGTGGTACAGGCATTGGGAAGAATATCTTCAAATTTTAAATGCTGATACATTTTCAGGGTTTTCAATTGTAACTTTGCTGTAAAAAGAGCCCATATTTAAGAATTGACACACATTCTACCTCAACTGGTTTTCTGTCTCAAGACAGAAGCACTATATACCACACAAAAGTCCCAGTGAATATATGCTACGAACACACACCGTTATTCCAGGAAATTATTATGAGATACAAAATTAGCAAACTTCAATACTTTCTACAGGAAAACCTCGTTAATACGATATTGGTTAATACGAAGTACCCTTTAATCCGAAGTTCTTCCCATTCCCCAGCCGATAAGATAGGATTTATAATGTATTCCAGTACGGATAAATCGAAATACGGATAATTTTTAATACGAAGTTGTTTACAAGACCCTTCTGCAAAAATGGTTTCGCTTAATTCGAAGTAGACACCTGCGTAAGTCGACAAGAGAAGATCGGATGTGGAGAGATCTTGGACGTTATTTTAACTTGACCTTGACATGTTTCCTTGTCCTAAGAGCTGCTGACAACTCGAGGGAAGCAGCCCGAAATGCCCGCTGGACATTGACATTCTTTGTCAATGTGCATGGGAGGTCAAGCTCTTTCCCCGCTGAATGCGCCACCTTGAAAATATTCACCTGTGCCAGATGAGAAATGCGAGATAAAATCGCACGAATGTTCCAAAATACAAGACGCGTGGCACCTGGAAGTCTCACTAATCTGTCTAGCTCTGAGCTCAAGATTCAGCAATTTCCCGTGAGCGAGCAACTTTTGGCCTGGTAGCAGACAACTTCCGGTAACCACTTTCATTAAAAGCGTGTACTTTGTGCCCTGTAGAACTTCATAAAAAAGAGAAACTGTTACAGATAATCAAAGCAGCATAGGCCAACTAAAGATCGTCAACCCGCTTAATGCGTTGTCATCTAGGTTTCCCGCAAAAGTTGACATCGATCTTACGTATGTTGCAACTCCAGTTTCCCGCTTCATACGTTTCCCAACTGTGCCGGTCATAAAATTTGCTAAAACAGTGTTTTGTTGTCTGAGTGACTTCTCCCCTTTATCTATCAGCAAAGGGGGGGGGGGGTCCGTTGCTAATTGTTTCGGCCACGATATTCTTGCTCCTGTGCGCACACCGGCTCCTTTGGCGTCTAAAAAAAAAGCAAACAGTTCTGAAAACCTTCTTTAAAACGAACAAAAACCGCATGATAAGTAAAAGAAAAGTGTCCCCTCCCTTCTCCTACAACAGCTCATTATCCGCCACTGGTGTGCATGGTAATGTGATTTTTCACACTGCTGATAAAAGTTCGGTCTTCGACAACTGCGTTATCTTTAAAATGCCGATGATTTCCCTTCTGCCACCTGCTGCTCTAACTTCCAGCCGGTCTCATTGTGTTTACGCTGCAGCTGGCGCCAGTGTTTAGTCTAGCGTCTGGAAACCTCTGGCTTGCTGATAACTGCAATGACTCATCCAGTGTGAAGGAATAAGCTTCATTGTTTTGAATCTCGCAAAGCCATATAATCCCCGCTTTTCTTCAGAACCATTAGCGTGCTGCTGTTAAAAAAAACAAAAAAACGCAATGCTCATTGTAGGAATACGAGAGGAAACGTTTTGGCGGAGCGAGTGTTTGACGTCCAGAATACTCCTGAAACCTACAATAAATTGTCGATTAATCTGAAAATACGCAAGTTTCGTAAAACTGGTTTTTAGTTCATTTTATACTGCTGAACTAAGCCGGACTAAATATACAGTTTAAAGTGGGATCCAAACCAGAGTGATTATCGAGTGCGGCACTGTTTAATGTGTCCTAGGATACACATTGTGTGCAAACATCGCAAGTTGTGTGTTTACTTTACTTTTTTGATTACAATGCAAGTTGAGGAAGAGTTTGGACTGCTCCCTGAAAAAGGGGAGGGGGGCTAATATGAAGTTAACTGAAGCAAAGAATACGTGACTTTTTTTTACGATGTGTTTTAGACAGCCGAACCAGAATGAAATTTACAGGCCCGATTTTTTTTGTTTTGTTTTGTGCCAGGGAAAGGTTATGTTCTCTTACCAGTTAATCCTGTAACTGACGACGACGTTCTAGTACATAAAATCCAATATTCATTCTCCCGTCTCTTGCTCGCGTGTGACTACTGACAAGATTCACTTCTTGCAATAAATGAGATTGTTTTCTTTTCCGTAGGTCTCCGTGCAAACGGGTTTCTTATGAACTAAAATTATAAGAATTTCGTGGAAGAGCAACAGCTTTGCACAATTAAAAGAAAATACCGTTTTTTATAAGACTTTTTGCCACAACATGCATCCCGTGCATAACCGGTTGTATAACTAGGCAGGATAAATGGTGTTAACCGACTCCTTGTAATCTTTGTGTCCGCGTTAAGCACCCTGTTCTCATTTTGTGTAACATTTTTTACACTTCCTTTAAAACGTACAATATTATTATATAGTACATATAAAGCTTATTTTCTGAGCTACCACCAAGTATAAAATATCCTTTATGGGGCTAATTTATACTCTACTTTATTTACACCTGAAAAAAAGGCGCCATCTTGAAAAGTTTGGATAACTCGAAGTCGTTTAATACGAAGTTGACATTTTTTGGTCCCTTGAACTTCGTATTAACGAGGTTTTCCTGTATTTATTTAACATGAATTTCTATTTATGTTGACAAATAATGAAGTATGCAACAAACAACCTGAGCTTCAATCAAATGTACAGTGGGATCAATTAAGTATTGCCATGCAAATTGTCCATCACCATGTTCATGCACTTTATTTGACCCAATAAGAGCTTCAACAATTAAAAGAAAAATTCAAAACAAGCTGTTGACAACTTCTGCACAAGCATACATTAAAATCCATCGCTTAAAAATTAATGAAAATAGTCATGGACAATTTGCCAAGCAATACTAGTGGATCCCTCTGTATAACCAACAAAAAAACTTCCTCCGAAATGTTGGTCATTATGAATAAAACATGTGGCTTGCACTTTGTTTTCCTAGAATGCCATCTGCCATGAGTATGACAATGATGCACATAAGGCAAGGGAGTCGAATGCCCATAAAAGTGTTTTGGCTGTTCTGTTTTTGACATAAAATAAAGAAGTGTCAGTTTCCCCTTTTACAGTCTCGTCCAATAACTACTTTGGCGCAGGAGAAACAAATTTGCGAAAACACCCTGGCAGGGAACGTGTTAAATAATTTTGCAAAACTCTATTTCATAAGAACTAATTTAAATAAGTTGGTACTGGGGTAAGATTGTGGATAGTGAGTTGGGCTATGTGATTGAGAATTTTCAGAAAGGGTTTTTCTAGATCAAAATTAATGTAAAATTTAATATGAATTTGGATTGATTGATTTGCTTTATTTTACTTTGCTTCTTGTGCCACTTTTGGCTAATGGGGATTCGTGAAGACTAGGGGCATGCATATTTCGTTTTTGACAAAAAAACGAAATTTGAAAAAACACATTGTAGTGTTAATTTTTAATGTTTTTGAAAGGTGTGAGATGCATTTTGTGACCATGTTTTGTCACGAAATAATGCGAAATGAACTGCAAAAAGCGAAATTAACCCTTAAACACGAAATTTAGGGTTTATTCACCGACACGACACCTTCTAAGGTCTGAATTATCCTGAGAGTTATGCAATTCCCGGAAAATTGATTAATTCTGCTGTTAATATTGGAGAAACAAAAATTGACTCCTTTACACAGAAATAAACTTAATACTCGGATAACTACATAAATGGGCTATTAGAAGTGAAATGTTAATTCTGTGGAATAAGTGTAGTTTTTAAATCAAATTTAGGATTATATTCACAATTTTAAAACCAAAATGTCATTTTATATAGCATTTTTTATGTGATTATTCACCGCTATAACACCGATATTTTATTTTATTTACCGCCTTTGAACCTGAAATTGACTCAGTTTTTATACCGAAATTTTGCTTTTTTATTTACCAAAAATATGTGCCTCTAGTGATGACATAATGAAATTGATGAATGGACACTCTGAAACATCCATGCCCAGGCTGCGATTCGAACCTGGGACCCCAGGAGTTGTAGCACACTGTACAAACCACTCTGCTACGGGGGCCGGCAATATGAATTTGCAATCATCAAAGGGATATAATAATGTGGTGTCTTCTTTGATCTTTTAGGCTTTTACATGACAAAATATGGTGCAATAAAATATGTAATTACTAGAGGCACATATTTTTGGTAAATAAAAAAGCAAAATTTCGGTATAAAAACAGAGTCAATTTCGGGTTCAAAAGCGGTAAATAAAATGAAATTTCGCTGTTATAGCGGTGAAAAAGCGGCATATAAAATGACATTTTGGTTTTAAAAATGTGAATATAATCCTAAATTTGATTTAAAAACTGCACTATTATACAAATTAAACATATCACTTATAATAGCACATTAAATCATTACCAGAAAGTTTATTCCTGTATAAAGGGGTCCATTTATGCTTCTCAAATATTTACAGCAGAATTAATCAATTTTCCGTGAATTGCATAACTCACAGGATACTTCAGACTTCAGAAAATGTCGCGTTGGTATATAAACGGTAAATTTTGTGTTTAAGAGTCTATTTCGCATTTTGCAGTTCATTTTGCATCATTTCGTGACAAAACAGGTCAGGAAAATGCACCTCACACCTTTCAGAAACATGAAAAATTAACATTAGAATGTGTTATTTCACATTTCGTGTTTTCGTCAAAAACGAAATATGCATGCCTCTAGTAAATACATAGAAATCCAGACTTTACTTATTACTTCCACTGGACACGAGATCTAGGCTATAGGGAAGTTCCAACGATGAGACTCACCTTGAAAGTTGCCATACAGAGTTGGTTCAAGGCTTCTAAGACCTTGGGGTTTGGCTTTGGTGAGGTTTTATTCTGCTTCTTTACGGGACCTTTGGCTTTGTTGGCAGCATCTGCAGGGTTTCTTGAGAAAAACTGAATGCTGAAATGTAGAAAGAACACTGCTGAACTGCAGAACAAGTTTATGCACGGTTTCATATCACTTCTTCACAACAACCTATGGCTCACATACACAGAAACTGTATGTTGATACATGATTGTGATGGCATGCATTTCTTTTATTGAAATTCAAAATGTAAGGCTTAGATTTATGATATACTGAAAGAAAAGAACATTGAAAACTGTAAATACTGCTTGCTTTAAAGAGTGGAGAGAGGACCATCAGCGATTTAAGCAATAGAAAACCCCACAGCTCTCCCCGTAATATTCACACACAACACAAGGGGTTACTGTTATAAATTTATAGCACATGAACATGCATATTTACATTTTTTTAATATAGCCTGCAATGGAAATCTAAAAACTATTGTTCATTACAATATCAAATTCAACCTGGCATAAAGAGTACTAATATTATCTTACCGAAAAGTTTATGTTGTAAAAATTATACTTTCAAAGTCAATCAACACCTTCAGTGAATACCAACGGAAAGTCAAAAAAATTGAAAAGTTATTTTTCACAAAAGACATGTGGAATCATTAGATATCTGTGTATTTTCTAAATGCAATGTATGACTTGACCTGTGTGTTTACATGTTATGATTACAACATCAGGTTTCATGATTACAACATCAGATTCATATTTTGCGTTGCGCAAATTACTCACTTTTAGCAAATTTTTAAAATATTTTAATGTATGAATAAAAATATAAAAATGTATAAAAAACTAAATTACTTACGATAAGCGAGTACCATCTGTCGATAAATGCGACGTTTCGGGGGTCTTATCGTCCCCTTCTTCAGGCTTTCCTTAGGCACGTATTACCACATTGCCATGTCAAGTTATATCAAACAAGGAAAAGGGTGTGGGTTGAAGTGGAAAAAACATAATTGGATAAAACTTGTCCTCGTAAATTGATCGTATCCCTTACCATCTTACTATAAAGAACCCCCACACAAAGGAATAAAAACAGTTAAAACTATAAAATTCCAATCCCTCACACGCCCGTGTGGCCACCAGCTGTTACGTCCTTATAGAATGCAGGAACCTGCCATAGTTAGCTCACACTCTTTACTCCATTACGTCATTTCCAGGTCAAAATCCTTTACTTCCTGGGCAGCGTGAACTACCTCCAGCGTAACTTGGAAACCTACTGCTTTTCTTTTTACCAATTTCCCATCTTTTAAACATACTAATCCAAATGTCATCTAAATTCCCGTCTTCCCTGTTGTTTCTTATTTCTTTCCTTACAAATGTTGGCAGCCTTGTATACGTTTCTATTAATGGTTTTATTTTTCCTTCTGATAACTTATCTTTTCTTAATCTCGAGTTGATTTTCTATGATGTGCTCGGATAGTTCAGTTCTGGGAATTGCTTCACTAATGTCTTTATAATGTTCTTTTCACCTCACCTTCATGCTTCTCGCGGTTTGCCCAACATATTCCTTATGGCAAATACAACTAATTCTATACACCCCCTTCACTTCCTCATCCTTGACCCTTTCCATTCCTGCCCTTTGTATTCCGTGAAGTGTTTTTCGATGTTACATGGGGCCCTCATCCCACACTTAATATTATATTCTCTTACTGCTTTTTCATTTTTTTCTGATACACCTTTAAAGTATGGGATCACCGTAAATTTATATTTCCTTTTGTCTTCATCTTCTCCAACATTTTCTCCCTTCTTGGGTGTCCCCCCTTCTTTCCCCCTTACAAATTTTGAAAGCTCTCCTTTGTATCTTTCTCATTGTATTTTCTCTATAACTAGAAGCACATATTTTTGGTAAATAAAAAAGCAAAATTTCGGTACAAAAAACGGAGTCAATTTCGGGTTCAAAAGCGGTAAATAAAATGAAATATCAATGTTATAGCGGTGAAAAATTGGATGAAAAGTGGTATATAAAAAGACATTTTGGTTTTAAAATTGTGAATATAATCCTAAATTTGATTTAAAAACTACACTTATTCCACAGAATTAACATTTCACTTCTAATAGCACATTTATGTAGTTATAAGAGTATTAAGTTTATTTCTGTGTAAAGGAGTCCATTTTTGCTTCTCCAATATTAACAGCAGAATTAAACAATTTTCCGGGAATTGCATAACTCTCACGATAATTCAGACCTCAGAAGGTGTCGCGTCTGTGAATAAACCCTGAATTTCGTGTTTAAGAGTTAATTTCGCATTATTTCGTGACAAAACATGGTCACAAAATGCATCTCACACCTTTCAAAAACATGAAAAATTAACACTACAATGTGTTTTTTTCAAATTTCGTTTTTTCGTCAAAAACGAAATATGCATGTCTCTATCTATAACCATTCTTCTTGCCTATCATCATAATCCATTCTTCTTCTTTTACCAGTTCCTATTTCCGATTGCATAGTCTACTCGCCCTAATGTAAAAATTCAAAAATACATGGGTTTTTGTTCCTAAGAAAAGCCCTAAGAAGTGGGTGGTAAGACCCCCGAAATGTTGCATTTACTGATGGATGGTACTCACTTATCGTAAGTAATTTAGGTTTTTATGCATTTTTATATTGTTATTAATATATAAAAATATTTAAACATGAGATTTGTAATGTTTTCTTATTTTGAAACTATCCTATGACATTAGGAATTCACTGAAACGGTGGAACTGTATTTGGGCACTCATTGGAAAAGCATGAATAAAAAAACTTTCCGACAAAAGTTGGTTGGGATGAGAGACCTAAAATGAGGAATCACTCAATGCAGTTTTTTTAATTTTTGGTCTATTTGGATAATATATTGCAAAAAGACTGCCTTTTCGTACACAAGGAAAACTCAAGAGTCTTTACCAACAGATACCAGTGGAAATCAGCAACAGTTTGATATTGGCTCAAAACTGCAACAGAATCAAATAGAATTCAATCAAGGACCCCTGGATTTGTAGCATGCTTTGCAAAAACACGGAGACTGGTGATTAATGCACATGGAATACACTCCAGAAAAAATAATGCACAAAAAACTAGTGGATCATGAAAATGATGCTAAAGAACTTATATTGCAGGAAAATATAAAATTCAGGAAATGTTTTCAACATGTTACTTTACTGGGACCAGGAAGCTAAAAATCAGGCTTCATCAGTGTTGCATGTGGAGGGAAAAAGATGAATGACCAAGTAAAAGGTGGAGGTAAAAAGGTGATCGAACATGCCATGAAGGTACATACATGGAAGGAATGTGGTGGTGGTGGTGACTCTCACATTCACAATTTCGGCCTTTTATGGAGATGATGTGATCAACATCATGCTCTGAGTTCCTACATTCCCATAGTTACCTCCAGAGGAGGCTCTGAATATCAGGACAATAGAAAGACGGGGGGAAAAAATAAACAGAAAAGAGAAGACTAACACCGGGAAACACTTATGAATATTTCAAAACATAATTTTGTGCATTTTTGTGCTTTATTGGGGGGGGGGGGTTAGGTTATTCATAGTGATGACAAGGGCCCGGATTTTAACCTAAAAATCTTTGAAAAATGACCTTTAAAATGACAACAAAAATCCTGTAAAATGACCTCCAATCTTTGAAAAATGACCCAAAAATTTGTACAAAACTCAATATTGAAAATAGTATATATATTTATATTGTACACTTACTTTATGGATCACAATCAATAACATTGTGAAGAAATCACAAATATATGTCCTCACCAAATTCTGAGATTATCTGCTTCAAATGAGCAGCTTTAGATGGCTTTATCTTCGGCATTTTAAATCCACTCGACACCTAAACTCACGAATAGAAGAAACAGAAGTCACACCCTCCTAACCACGAATATCGGACTAAGATACAAATGTTCATGCTGAGTGACTTTCAAAAATACAACGTACAGCTGCACCAACAGTTAAGCTGTCGCTTTCCTTTGATTCTCGAGCACACGGTATTTATTGTTAATTTTCAAAATAAACTTTTTTGTTCATTCCGAAACAAACAATTTAACAATTGCTTCTTGACCTTGGTGTGTTGTACGGACTGTGAATAAGAAACTCGACAATGTTGCATTTTGCGATTTTCAGACAGGCTTTGTTGCGCTGGTAGTTCAACACAGAGTAAGCACCGCAAGATAACATTCGGACAAAACAGAAATTATTGAACTTCTTATGTTTCAACATGCAATGACACAAATTTCTGTACTAGTTAGCAATGTCTACGTTGCACCAGTTAAAAAGATGAAATGTCATCAAAATCCGGGCCCTGGTGATGACAATGAATAGATGAAGGTTTGAAAAATTGAAGGGACATTCACAAAGAAACACCCATGGCCAGGTAGCTGGGACTTATAACCTTTGGTGACGCCATAGTCTCTACCACCCAACGTGTGGTACAGTAGTAAGACTATTAATTAACATCATCAACTCACCTGCCTGCTTGCTCATAGTTTCTCATTACAATGAAAACTTGCGCAGGGTGTAGGCGAGATTCGGCAATTGCAGACTGATTATTCAATGCATCCAACACTTTTGACACACCCTGCTGTCCTGATTTGAGAAATCCAAAATTTGAGAGCCGCTGAATATTCTGAACAAGGATACTCAGAGGAAGTATTGGAACCAGAGCATTCCATATCTGTAAAAACAAGAATTTATGTTGTTATGAAATGAACAGGAGGCGAACTGTACAAAAAATAACAAATATGTCGACTACAACTATTCAAAATTTACTTAAATTTCTAGCTTGCACTACTACAGTTAAAAAATAGATGTAAAGAATATAATAGCAACAGGAGATTAGGGATGAGACGATATGAAATTTTGGCCGATACCGATACAGTACTGATATAAAATTTACCGATACCGATAACCGATATTCTACAGATCCGATATAAAATTAGAAATGGTCCTTGAAGACCCTGAAATTTTCATTGATCTCCATAATAAATGTGTGTTTCGAGCTGACTGCAATGCAAAAGAAGTTGAATATTTAGACATTTACTTGTTCAGAAAGTAGGGCATGGAGATTATCCATAAAAATTACAACAAAATGGCAGAATTTTGCACTAAATTATAAGATATTTATCAATATATCGGATCGGTAAAATAATCGGTAATTTTACCTATGACAATATAAATAATATATTGTCATAACAACATTTGAAAATGGTTAGGCTAAGTTCAAAGTTCCACATTTGTGCAATATTTATAATAAGTTGGTCATAACAGTTATTTTTGACTGGCAATATGAAAAACAAATATCTTCAATCATGTGTGTTCTTTCAGACAAGAAAGATATGATACATTCAAATTTATAATTAAATTTATTGAAATTGTGTACATTTGCATTGGCATCAAGGTTTATATACAAAGGTCAACTCTTTAAAATTGTTCAATGTATAATATGATGTCATACTTGGTATTTTGTATCAACATTCAAAAAATGGTAATTGTAATCATTAGATAAGTATATTGTAATATACATAGTAAAATAGCTGTAACAGAGCAAATATGTACATTTACAACACAAACATTCAAGCTGTTAAGCACTTATGGACAAAAATATAAAACAAAAACAATTGAAGATTGCACATACTAAAGATTTGGCTTGAACTAGTGGCTCTGATACTAGTTGTCTGTGACTTGGTATGGATCTCAAGATGGATTGGACATAAATAAAAATGTGACTATTGGTGAAGGTTTGATATCATTAAAAATCTGGATATTTTGAGAGATTATACTTGATAAGTTAATCTTTAATAGTTTGTTTAAACTATATGGAGACATTTTGTTGATAACAGAAGCTTGGAAATGCTTTTATAATGGAATAATCTGTAAAACGAAAAAGAAAAGATTTGGAACTGGTGAAAGGTGCCTAGTTTAATAATTGGGAGCAGGAAATTATTATCTGCTGGCATCTGCATTAACTAGCTAGTAAATGAATATTGCATTATCTAAAATGAAATGTTATGAGAAATAAGACTAAGTGAGTGTAATATTTTCTGCATTTTTGATGTGAACAAGCCAAATCCTAAGCGTCGAAAATTGAAGGAAGCCATCTTGTGGACCTGATTGAGGAATCTGACATGTTGAGTGTGCTCAGATGTAGAACTGACGCATGCCCAAATATTTAGAGAAGGACTTGCTCTGCCTCGCAAGGAGACAGTAAAGAAGTGTTTTCTTCATATAAATGTTCTTTCAAATAATTGCATAATTTGATGCTATTGTAATTTTTGTTGTTTCTAGTTTTTCTTTCATTTTTATCAATATAATAATTATAAAGTTATCAGTATATGTAAATTTAAATTTCCTTTCCAATATAGCACCATAGCTGCTACCTATTGTGCTGATACTGAGTTAGAATTATACTGACTAACAGGGTTACACTTAGATTATGAGGACTCAAATGGTACAATTATTGGATAGGAAAGAATAAGTTATTGAGTTGTGAATATTCTTGTTTCTCATATTAGTTTCAATACCTAACATTATGGAGAAGGAGATCACATTGGCTGACATTGTGATGATGCTCAAATCGCAGCAGGCAGAAATGACTGCAGTGCAAGGTGAAATGAAGGAAGGTATCTCTGCAGTGCAAGGTCAGATGAAAGAAAGCATTGAAGCCAGTAAAGCTCAAAGTAAGGAACTTAGAGAAATTAAGGTAGATATTTCACAGTTCCGTAAGGAATGCTTAGATAGAACAGAAAAGTTAGAAAAGAAAGTTCAATTACTGGATCAAAGGATGAATGATGAGCTAGTTTATCTTGCTGCGGATATGGATAAAAAATTAGACGATACAGTTAGTAATTTATCCAAACAGTTTACTTCTCAACTGGATCAATGTCTTGAGGTTTGTGCTCAGTGTAGTGTATCACTTGGTACATTAAGTAATGATCTAATTAAGTTACGAAGTGAAACCAAGTATGCTCATTCAACTGAACCACAGGTTGATGTCAAATCTATTGGCATACAACATGATGAGGTTGATAAAGAAGTTATGTCTAGCAGTGCAAGGCATATTATTATCACTCGTGTTCCAGAGAATGATGCAATTAGGAGTGATGTTGATAGTGATAAGTCGGTGGATATTAGTACAAGGCATAAGTATTATAGAGACGATGAATTGCATAAGTTGCATGATGTAAATAATAAAGGCAATATCAACTCTTCTTTGGAATTAGGTGTTAAGAATGCACTTCTACAAATAGAAACCAATATCATGAGTGTAGTTAATAATGCATTAACACCATTATCAACTCATGATATAATAGCAGTTAAAAATACAGCTAAAGCACAGAGTGACTTTACACCACGAATGAGTTCTCACACTGTAAATCAGATACAACCTACAGTTGGGAATAAAGATGAAGTTTGTCATGGTTCACCTAAAAGTAGTCTTGTTAGACATAATATAGGAGTGAATACTGAATCTGAGATGTATAATAGTACAGATTCAGATCATGATAGAGTAAGTATGCTTAGTGGTCCATACCGAAATACAAGATTAGCATCTAAGCGTCGAAAATTGAGGAAGAACAAATCAGTTGCTAATAATAATGTTGATGACAAAATTTCATATGCACAACATGATGCTGGTCATATGACTAATGTTAGTCATTCAGTAGATGTTCCATTGACTAATTGTAATAAGAGTAAAATTAAAGTTATCATTAAACCACAGGACTTGAGGCATTTCCCTCATTTTGATGGGATATCTTTAGAGTTTGCACCATCGGAATTCTTAGAAAAAGTAGAGGAAAACCTAGATATTTATGACATCAAAGAAAGTCAATTCTTGAAGTACATACCAAAACTTCTAACTGATTGTGCCAGAACTTGGTACTTAGAAGTAAAGAATCAGTTTACCACTTATTCTGAATTTAAAGAGGCTTTTTTGGCACATTATCAGAATGACCGCTGGAAATCAGTAAAGTTGACTCAAACTTTGAATTCTCCTTTTACAAAAGAGAGTAATGTAAGCCTGTTACAATATGCAAATAAGAACTACAAAATTTTGAAGTCTACTCAGCCGCATGCTGAAGAACCTCATTTGATAGCACAGTTAGCCTCATTATTACCACACAGGATTAGTGAACATATGGTGATCAATAATGTACGTACATTGCAGCAAACGTTGCAAGTAATTGAAAATTTCCAATCTCTTAGAAATAATCCTGCACGGTTCAATGATATGAACAGAAATAATTATAATCCAAAGAATAAGGTTAGAGTAGCAAATGTTTCACGTGCTAAGGATCAAAATAGGAATTTGAATTCAAATGAAAGAAACAATAGAAATAATAGTATAAATAAGGATAGTTATTCTAATCAATGCTATAGAAATTCTAGGACTTTTTCTAATAATAACGAACAAACATCTTCTGATGTTGGTAATAGAGTTCAACAGCAGCATGATAAACAATCATGTGATACAAGGGTGCAAACCACAGTATGCAGAGAGAGCAATAACAATGGTCCTGGTTATGATAAAATAGAATATTACCGATCAGATAGTGATGGTGGCCGTAGCAAAACTAGTGATGGTGGCCGTAGCAAAACTTATAGAAACTCTGCTTATACTCGGAGTTCAGCTTCTAATTGGAGACTCCAAAGCCAATAACAAAATTAAATTTAGGAATCAAATTAAATATTTAAGTAGGCATATACATGATATTTATTTATTTATTTTGTAATGTAAAATTAGTGATCTTGTGCAGAAGTTTCTTGCCCAAGTTAGACAAGTGCAAGTTGATGTTTCTTTAGCTTCTATATCTTACATAGATGTAGTAACTGCTTGACACATCAACTTAAAAGGGTGGTTGGTTGGGAGTATCTTCTAGACTGTTGGTCTAGGGAGGTATATTTGGCCACAGTACTACTGTTAATTTTGATGGACAAAAATACAATATAATATTTTGAAGTACAAGTTTGTGATTTATTTTATGCACAATTTAGTTGCATGATCACTATATTTAAGTTTATTAGACTTAAATATAACTCCGCACGTTTGTGGGAAACTTGGCATTATTATGCACAACAAAAGCAAATTTTTAAAACACTTTAATAGTTCATCTATGTAACAAACTTGAATAGCTGGTGAAAGATGTTACCCAAGATGTTAGTTAAGCAGTGGTAGTGTACCAAGAATGGAAGTGCATTTAAAATGCTTATGTACGAGAATTATTTTATTTGCTATTAGGGAATTGTTAAGTCAATAATTCCTGAAGATGAATTGTTTCCTCGTATATTTTATGAAGTTGACATGTAGCAGAGACATCCACTAGATGATCCAAGCTCGTCACTCATAATTCCATGCCACAGTTGCATGAAAGCATTGTGAAGTTTTCACGTAAAGGCAATAGTGAGTCCTATTGTGACACTTAATGTAGAAATATTTATTACATGAATATATATATATTTCTTTATATGATGCACATGTATCTTTGGTGCTTTATCAAGTTTGGATTCTTCCAATAGTAATCGTGTAGTGCTGATAGGTTAGGTATTTATGATTTCAAGTACACTTATCAAGCTAAGCCACACGATGATGCTGCTATATATATATATATATATATATATATGATGATTGAAGGTTGACTATTTCCACATCTTAGGGGTATACATTTATGAAGGAAAGATACATATTAAGACCAGTTATCTTAGTTTTTTCAGGGAATGTAATGTTCCATTTATGTTATAATATAAATGTACTTAATTACATAAGTGATTACTCTGAGCCACGTGTCTTATATTGATAATGATCGTAAATATCAAGTATCTTTTGAGATAACCATTCTTACCATGTTTTCGATTAAAACTATGTTAGATGTATTTTTGATGACTTCTGAAATCACACATGACTACGTTAAAAATGTTTTAGTCAATTAAGCCCCAGGGATATGTTATTTTATCAATGCACTTGCTAGGATTGATAAAATATTTATACAGACTAGGATGACATTTTGTTGGTATGAGGTATATTTTAGTTGTTTTATTCTAAATGAATAACAAAGTTAATTTGTGATTTATTTTGACAGCATATTAAAGGACTTTGACATGAACATATAATATATTTGCACTTGAAGATATTATAATAATGAGCTTTCACAAGGTAGTGTCAGTGTGATGTCATTCTCTATAAGTGTGATCTATATTAAGAGTAGACACAGATTGATTAATTATTTGACGATTTCAGATAGTATTTTCTCAATTGCAAACTCAAAGCAATTCTGATAATCAAAAAATGGATTCATGGTTGTAAATTCTTTTTAATACACACATGTATATGTTTGACAGTGTTATGCATCTGAGATTATGTATCCAATATTTATGTTCATACTTCATAAATGTATAATGCAATATTTTCAAACATATTACAAAACATGATAATGATATCTTAACTGATAACATATTGTTTATTTTGTTGGTTTGAAGGACAAAAGATACTGCTTTGTTTCACAACCATACCCATGTGGGTTGGTTGGTTGAGTTCTTCTCTTAGACTGTTGCTTAAGGGTGGTACTGTGAGTCACAGTACTTTATGCATAATTTTTCATTTGTCAGATGTCAATGTCAAAATTTTTTCATTTTTCGTGCTTCTTTCCTTGCGTCTGAAACATTAGTTCAGGTATGAAGTATTCATCTGTAGAGTTTGCCTTAAGTTGATCTTCGTAATCCGACATTGGTCCTCATTCATATATCCTGATCCTTAGTTGTGATTAACGGTGGAAAAATTCAATATAACAAATATTCTTTGTTATGTGTATTTTGGAGTGCAAAAAATGTATAATATAATGTTGTAGCATGTGAATAATAGATTTTAATGCTAAGATTTAGCTGTGGCTTAAAAACATTTACTAGAGCTCTAAGATTCCAATAGTTGAATTGTAGGCTCAAATAGAAATAAACTTGACAAGAAGCTAGAACGTGTTGATCCAAGCTTAAGTCAAGTAGTAGGTTCCTTTAAAATGCTAGAATGCATTATGGCTCCAAAATGTGTTCACAAAGGGCAGAATAGGAAATTCGTGCCGTGACGCTGTGAGTTCAGGAACAACAGTTATTTATGTTTTATAATTTTTGTGCGCACATCATAATTTATACATTTCTTGCATGAATTGATTTGTGATGTAAGAAATCTTAGTTTCGACACTCCGTAAATCTGAGGATGTTTGCTTCTCAATGCAGGGACTTAGATTTTTGTCTTGTTAGCTGATGTTACTAGATAAATGGATGAATTCCCAATGGGAAACTTAGTTGAATCATAGGTAACTTACTCTACATGTAGAAAATTATAATTAATATATTTTTTGGCTAAATAAAGATTAATATAGAAATTATGCTCTCAGATTAAGAATGAAGTTCTTAATGGTGCTTCATTGGTTCATAATAAATAAAAATGTTATGTAATTACATTGTTTTATGTAAAAATGGTTCATATGGAACTTCACTAGACAATAATTGTTGGTATGTAGAACTTGATTTTTTTTATTTGTTTTGCAACATTATTATGTACTAAAAACTCATTATGTGTACT
Source organism: Lepisma saccharinum (assembly GCF_977018435.1). Lineage (NCBI taxonomy): Eukaryota > Metazoa > Arthropoda > Insecta > Zygentoma > Lepismatidae > Lepisma > Lepisma saccharinum. The sequence goes on from NC_139251.1 coordinate 45,283,054, forward strand.
TGCACTGTATTCATTCATGATGAACAAGTTCTTGTTATATTGTTGGATAATAAATTTTCAGTTATACTCAGATGATTATAATGATAAACATGAAAACAGATTGTAAATATAGAGGCATTATATTAATTATTATATGTTAAAAGTCTCAGTAGTGCTCAGCTCTGTTGTTGTGGGTTCGTCCCTTGTTGAGCGCCAGTATGACAATATAAATAATATATTGTCATAACAACATTTGAAAATGGTTAGGCTAAGTTCAAAGTTCCACATTTGTGCAATATTTATAATAAGTTGGTCATAACAGTTATTTTTGACTGGCAATATGAAAAACAAATATCTTCAATCATGTGTGTTCTTTCAGACAAGAAAGATATGATACATTCAAATTTATAATTAAATTTATTGAAATTGTGTACATTTGCATTGGCATCAAGGTTTATATACAAAGGTCAACTCTTTAAAATTGTTCAATGTATAATATGATGTCATACTTGGTATTTTGTATCAACATTCAAAAAATGGTAATTGTAATCATTAGATAAGTATATTGTAATATACATAGTAAAATAGCTGTAACAGAGCAAATATGTACATTTACAACACAAACATTCAAGCTGTTAAGCACTTATGGACAAAAATATAAAACAAAAACAATTGAAGATTGCACATACTAAAGATTTGGCTTGAACTAGTGGCTCTGATACTAGTTGTCTGTGACTTGGTATGGATCTCAAGATGGATTGGACATAAATAAAAATGTGACTATTGGTGAAGGTTTGATATCATTAAAAATCTGGATATTTTGAGAGATTATACTTGATAAGTTAATCTTTAATAGTTTGTTTAAACTATATGGAGACATTTTGTTGATAACAGAAGCTTGGAAATGCTTTTATAATGGAATAATCTGTAAAACGAAAAAGAAAAGATTTGGAACTGGTGAAAGGTGCCTAGTTTAATAATTGGGAGCAGGAAATTATTATCTGCTGGCATCTGCATTAACTAGCTAGTAAATGAATATTGCATTATCTAAAATGAAATGTTATGAGAAATAAGACTAAGTGAGTGTAATATTTTCTGCATTTTTGATGTGAACAAGCCAAATCCTAAGCGTCGAAAATTGAAGGAAGCCATCTTGTGGACCTGATTGAGGAATCTGACATGTTGAGTGTGCTCAGATGTAGAACTGACGCATGCCCAAATATTTAGAGAAGGACTTGCTCTGCCTCGCAAGGAGACAGTAAAGAAGTGTTTTCTTCATATAAATGTTCTTTCAAATAATTGCATAATTTGATGCTATTGTAATTTTTGTTGTTTCTAGTTTTTCTTTCATTTTTATCAATATAATAATTATAAAGTTATCAGTATATGTAAATTTAAATTTCCTTTCCAATATAGCACCATAGCTGCTACCTATTGTGCTGATACTGAGTTAGAATTATACTGACTAACAGGGTTAAATACCGATAAACCGATATGCCCATATCGGCCGATACCAATAGAGTACCGATTAATCGGTCCCATCCCTACAGGAGATAAATTAAAGAAAATCATACAACCTTAATTGTAGTTTGTGCATTCTAACATTTTCTACTGGGGTTCTTCTTGGTACCCTTGTGGTTAGGACTTATCATTACAATCAAGATGTGCAAAGATTAATTCCAAGATAAAATACAAGTAAATAAAAATGTATTACCTTATGATTTAGCACACACAGTAAATGTACTACACAGAAATTTAAGTGAAAAACTACTGAGTCAGGTAAACCACAGAAGCTAAAGATCAAGCAAAAAGAAATGATATGTCAGAGACCCTGGTTCAAGTCTTGGTGGAGCCTACAATTTTCACTAAACCAGCAGATGGAGCCTCGCACGCATGTATAACCTCTTGAATGGAAATTTTTTAAGCGTGTGCTTTTTTCAAACTAGCCATGATACACAAAAAGAATTATAACTCAAGAACTAAATGTTGGAGAAATACGAAACTGATTTTGTTTTCTTTCTTAAGGACAGGGTGTTTAGCGGAGGTGAAATTTATATGTTGTACCTTATAATAATGACAGTTAATGGAAGAACAATAGACCAAAGTGAACCAAAAAATGTAGTATGTAGCAGTGGTACATTTTTAAAACTGTGCAAAGTTTCGTTGAAAATATTTACTTCTTGGGGGATAATAATAACAATGTATAAGAGCATCGGTGTTGACAGCTTATAGAAACAATTTCCGGAATTGCGCTTCTAGAGTCGGTCCAATGGATGCTGGAACCAAATTTGGGGGAAAAGCATAACAAAATACCACCCTTTGAGGACATGTAAATAAAATTTTGTAAATAAAAAAAAAAGGAAATTAAGCAACCTGATGGTAAGAGACCTGTAGGAAGGCCAAGACGAAGATGGAGGGACAACGTTGAGATGGACCTAAGGGAAATCGGTAGGGATGGAAAAGAGTATATAGAACTTGCTCAAGATAGGGACAGATGGAAGGCCTGTGTTGCTGCAGCCATGAACCTTTGGGTTTAAGAAGGCTAGGGAGTTAGTTAGTTAGTTAGCAACCTTTCTAAAAGCTGAAATTTTGACAAATTTCAAAAAATGGGCTGTTACCCCTAGGTCGCCCTTGGAGCCTTAATTGTTGCACATTGTTAAAGTGTTCTTTTGTTCTCATTATTACATGTAAAAGTGAAATATGAAATACATAAGAATAAAGTGGTGGTTGAGGAGTTATACCTCATTTCATAAGATCTATCCCATTATACTCAGATCGAAACACAGCCCTTTTTCAAAATCTGCTTGTTAGTAACAGTAACAATGGATATATTGTTTTGCAATTCGAGTTTGTCATCTTTCATATGTACACTAATGAACAAAAAAGACAGAACTGAAATATAATTTGTAGTTTTCAAGAAATGGAGTGCTAATTGCTACCACATGATGGTGGGATAGATATATCTGCTCATCCTGTCATCAAAGAAATTATATATATATATCTCCCGCTCGTCCCCTAAGTATAAATTTATAGGTCCTACATCTCCTGTGTGTGTCAAATTATAAGGCATTATCAGCTCTACGCTAGGTGCCACTGAAGGGCAACAGAGCCCATTCCATAGCACTGACAGACAATTCCACACACACAAAAGAGAACACGCAAAAAAATCAGGCAAAATCAAGGCTGGCTCAGCAAGACAGTAGGTAGAGAAATGGAATGGTATGCGGAGACCTGGAATAGAGTCCTGTCCAAGACTACATTTTCACTCAAAATTTTACATAATCAATTTATTCTATTGGGTCGGTGGATAAGTTCGTAGCATTTTGTTATGAGTTGGCAATACTGCATTGCCAAGAGTTCGTTGTCCATTATTCCATTGTTGTTGCTCAGTTTGTAGTGTATTCTCATTCAGAGCACATTTTGCCTATTTTGCGGACGAAACAAGATAGAGTAACAAGTGGACGAAGTTGAACATTTCCGGCACATTCTGATCTTAAGAGTTTAACCGAGAATCAAGTGCAGCAGTAGGAAGTCTTACCTGATGAAGCTGCTCTTGAAACTTGGCTAACTGATTTCTTCAACTCAAAAACAATTTGTGCTGTGTATGGGGCTAATGCCATATACTGAAGAAACATAGCAGTTCTACAGGCGAGGCATCGAACTCCTCCCCAACGTTGGCAGATGGTCATACACTACTACATTACTGGCTAAGTGATTGTTGTTGTGACTGTGTATTGTTAGACTACAATAACAATGTTTCATCTTACGTTAATTAATTATTGTATTCCTGTTAACGTATGTTATTAAAAGCTACGAACTTATCCAGCGACCCAATATTTTATAAAGTCTGAGATGGTCACCTTCATTGTTCTCATTTTACACAACAAAATAATCTAACACAAAATTGCACCCTGATTGAGACATGACTACCTATTCACTAGTTACATGTGCTTCAATCTAATTTTGCCACATGAAAAGTATATTAGACAATATTACTGTCAATAAAATGTAGCTGGTCAGAAATACAAACAATACAAAATATTTGAATGTGTTTAGAACTGCATATGCTTGTACAGGGTGTCCACCCTAAGACCATGATAAAATTCAAGTATAATTCCCCGTTTTCAAGGCGAACTTTCCAAAACTTCAAGGTCACAAACAGATGTTCTCTCCATTTCAAACTAAAATTTACCTAGTCAGGTAAACCGTTGTGACAAAGTCAAGGGATTGAATTCTGTATTATTTTCCATGCAGTTTTTTTTTTCCTTCCTCGATAAAAATAAAAGCTAAACTGTGAAAAACTTAACTCACTTAATCTGGACAGGCAAAAAAATAAAAAAAAGAGATTAAAAAGCAGAATGCAATGTTTTAAATGTGGCTAGAAGTCAACAAGAGAACTTCCCAAAGAAAAAGCAGTCAACCACTGATGAAATTCTGTTTCCCGCAGACTTTGTACTGTACTGTATAGCATAGTTACGCCTATGCCCTTCAAATACACCATAACAAACGTGTTTTGTTGCTATAAACTGACTTCTAATGCACTTTATATTGTTCTTTTAGGTTATTTCAGTTAATCCGGACTTTCGTTAAACCGGTCAACTTATCCTTCCCATTAGTCCAGATTAACGAGGTTTTACTGTATGTATAAATTGATTGGGATTTGGGTGAATAAAAGTTACAATTTTTCACATCTACAGAGAAAAATTAATGCAAAATGCACGCATAATTCCCAGAATTCAAAGAATTCCCTGTGAGTAGCCACACTGTTGCAGGTTCAATTCATAATACATACTTCTTTTGATTTCAACAGGTGTCCTGGGACATGCTCCAGTGTCAAGGAATGCATTTCAATTTGTCGTGCAGCTGCTTGTTCATCCTGTGTATGTTTAAAATCTTCCACCAGCTGCAAGTAATTTAAGATTTGTTGTGCCTCAGGTTTATCTCCATATTCTTTGTTAGCTTCTTTCAATCCACGAACAACATATTTCAGAATTGCTGCTTTTGCTGTAAAATTATGATAATAATAATAACAACATAACATCACAATAAGTTCCAAAATGACATGTTACTATAGAAGACAACCTATCTGCACAAAATACACACATGACAGTAAAAATTAAAATGGATGTTAAAAAAGATGGTTAAACCAATGTTGGTGACCATTTTATCAAAAAGTATCAGAATTTATTCACTAATATTGATCCATACTTTTCAGGAGTTTGGGTATCTAGAATGGGTCTGCAAAATTACACTCCTATGCAGTCTAAATACTCTGGAAAATGTCACTAATTTTGTCACCAGTATCAAGTGACAAAATGGATTTTGTAATTTAAATGACAGCTATTTTAAAAATTATGAATATTTAAAAAAATAATAACAGACTGATATGGTACAGTTCCTATGCAATACTTAAAATCAATACATACTCTGAACTTGCACTGGTATAAATACGGAGAAACTAGTACTCACTTTATTCGCGAAACTGTGTTTTCTTCTCAGTTTTATTAATTTCAGTGGCCACTGCCTCCATCCTTGTTGTAACTTGCTGCACTGTTGCTGGCATGCGTCTTTTGTTTATAATTCTCCAGCTGCCACTAGGTGCGCTGTTGTTATCAGTACGTTTGCATTCATGTCGTCTGCTATTCCCTGGTGCTAACCATTGTACGTAGTAGGGGAATCCAAGTGTGGTGTGCCTCTCCGCTATCGATGCTTAGCTCGTGAGGGATAAGCATTATGGCATGTGTTTCCTTGATTTTGGTGTCTACGAGTGTGTGCGCATTGTGTTTGACTTGTACCTTTTGAAATTTATGAATATTGTAATTTGCTGTGCTTAGCAAGACCAGTAGTGGGTTGGGCTTTTTTCGCATCTGTTAGGTGCTGTTCGATTCTTTCATTGACAGATCTGATTGACCTGCCAATGTAATGTGCCTTGCACTTGCACTCTCCATTGTACACACCTGGGTTATCAAGGGGGAAGAGGAAGTACCGTTTGTGTTTGTTTAGTTTATCAGCTATTTTGGCATTAGGTTTGTGCGCTACTTTGATGCCATATGGGAGAAGTGCTTTGGATATGCGGTTGGATGTGGGGGGATGGTAGGGGAAGGCAAACCATTTATATTGGACGTTGAAGGTTGATTGTGGCTGGTTAGGGTCTCTGACCTGTATTTCCGCTTTACTGTACCAAGGGAAGGTTGTGCTTCTGTGTAGCCATGTTTCAGGGCTATTTCAGTGATGGTGGCTATCTCTTCTTGTAAACCCTCTTCTCTGCAACAGTAGAAGGCTCTTCGATAAAAGTTCAGCCACACATTAGTTTCGTGGATAAAGTGAGTACTAGTTTCTCCATATTTATATACTACAGTGTCTCTCTTTTCCCAATTATGAATTGCGCTGGTATGTAAATAAATTTCTGGTACATAATGAAATGTTATAAAAATCCATAACATACATTGGAGAAAATATTAAAGTTTTCAAATGTTTAGGTTGTGCAATAAACATAAAGTTACACAATGGAAGATGAAATTAAGAAAAGAATAGCAGAAGGAAACACCCTTCTTTGCAAATAAGAATCTCTTAACTCAGGGATTTTCAAACCTTTTACTGTTGTGCTCCCCTCTGCTACTAAAATCTGCAAGCACTTCCCATCAAAAATAATAGGTAAATATGTGGGTTGTAGATTTAAAAGTGGTAAGTAACACTGTCAGGAAGAGGTGATAACACCGTGTACATGCTATCAGACAGTAAGCATTGTCAGTTGTGGCCCATGTTCATGTGTGGAGTGCCAAAAGTGGTTGGTGCAGCGAGTACTGTTGTGTGTGTACGAGGTTGAAATTAACACCAATTTGAGTACTGCTCTAAAACTTATTTGCCAAGGTAAGACGGCGAATTTGGATCAAAATGCAGGTGGCCCGTGACAAAAATGCACGAGAATGTCATCAAGACTTGCAGGAAACCTGTAGCAAACAATACCTAGCCGTATCGGATGAACAATGGGTAAGTGCATTTCTTGACGAGATTGGGATGTGCCAGTGAGAGCATGAGGAAAATTGCATCATGTTGGGTACATGTTTGCAGAGTTCCTTGAGTGAATCAAGAGGGTTCCACGTAAAGAAAGTAAAGGATTTTGGTGCCAAAAAAACCTCTGGAAGAGAAGATGGGTTGAAACATTAATACTAGAACTTTTAGAGAAAGTGAAAGCTTTGAAACATGTGGGAGACCAATCACAGCTGTAACTAAACAAATTTCATTAGCTCTATTTCTTAGTTACACACATACCTGTATCGTCTGATTTTGGATGAGAGAGTTTTATGATATCCTTGTGGGTCCAGCCACATCTTCCACGATACCGTGTTACCAGCTCTGCCAGTTCCTTCACATCTCTCTTCAAATACCAGTCATTCACTGCTTTTCTCAAGCCACTGCCCCAACCTAGAATGAGAATAGTACAATAAGAACAATGTCAATGGCATAATATTTCATACAAGACTGATAGATTTTTGAAATCCTCAAACGACATATGTTGCTTGTCGCGTCAGTATGAAACCTCCACCTTCCTGAATACCTTGGAAAATTCTGCTGCAGTACTGAGTGAAAAAATAGATTTTATGATTAAATAACAGACATTTAAATATTTGGATTATCTTATATCTGAAGTTATGAATATTTTAAAATAAAACTCTGCTAGATTGTATGGTACAGTTCAAATGGAATACATATATATTAAGGTTATAAATATATGCAACTACATTAAATTGTTACAATGATGAAGCACAGGTATTTGTAGTAATCAGTATGTGCATCAGCTGCTATTCACGATTAAAATTACCACCTGAGCGCTATTGTCGCTTCCAATATGGCCACTCTACGTAGGATAGATCTTTGATTACATTCTAGTAGTAGTACGTAATAGCAGCGTGTTGTCATTGGTGGTATGGAAGAAATGTTTAAATTACGGGTTATATTTAAATGTTGCGAATGCGATGTGAAATCCAGGAACTATAACGAAGGTGAAGCTGTGCTGAGAGCGAAGCATTTAATTATGATAATAAAAATAACACTGGAAACGCACACAAAACTAATGTATACGCACTGGTTTTTCAAAGTGGTGCTGTTTCATCTGCACTGCACCTCGGTTGTAACTGCCTAACTGGGGCTCTCAGAAATGATTTGAAAATAAAGCAATTCACCTGTATTGCAAAGCTTGAGAGAAAATAAATGAAAACATGCTGGGTAAAAATTTACTATCCTTCGGACACCTCTAATTTTTTCGTTTAGTCAATTTTTGACATTCGTACTTATGTATCTGCTTCGCGGAACATTCCTGAAGGTGTAGAACATCTAGAAATTGCAAAATAAGTGAAAATAAGGCGTTAGTTTTCGGAATGGAAACTGTCGATTTTCGCGATTTTTTTTGTTTCACAACCAAATATATATATTCCTGATACTACCACGACACCAAATTTTAACTATGTTTGCCTAACCTAACCATGTGCCAATGGTTCGTGGGGCTAGCATCAATGGTTCGTGGGGCTAGCGTCAATGGTTTGTGGGGCTAGCGTCAATGGTTCGCAATTATTTCCAATTTCTAGATCCTGATACTAACACGACACCAAATTTTAACTATGTTTCCTAACCTAACAGAACTAACCTATCCACGCGCCAATGGTTCGTGAGGCTAGCTATTCTCCGTCGGAGAATTAATTTTCAACAAACAACATGAATTTCAGCTATGAAACATTCCCACATGACACAAAACACCTTCCCGATGTTCGACAATGCTACAGGAACTTATTACGGCAAGTAGTTTCTTCTGTAAAAATAAATAAATGTGTCCAAAGGATAGTAAACTAGTACAAATTTAAATACAGTATAAGTTTGGTACTGAAATTAAAAAATACGTAACTTGGACTGTGCGAGAAAAAAAAGATTGCAGTCCTCTTACGGAACCCAATAGAACCCATTAGACTTTATGGGTTCTTGGACCTTTAACAACCCTGAATACAACTGCAGTAACATTATGTCAGATTCTAAGCTTAAATACAGAATATGAATATAGAGCATTATGAAACATAGTCTTACCTGTGTGAGGTTTAGACAGCAATGTTGTAAATTTCACAAAGAGGAAAAGATCCTGTGGTGTCTTGCAAACTGTTTTTATTGCACCATAAGCAGCCTCCCTTAGCTCTACGGATTTCAGCTTTGTGCAAACTGCTAATGCAAAAATCAAGGACTCCGGATGTGCTGAGTAGCCATCGCTGTAAGCTTTCACGATGTGAGTGACTGGTTCCGTGAATTTGTGGTCTGCGGTTGCCTCTTCCAGCGAAGGGATGTTCTCCTTCTCGAAATAATTGCGAAAAAATCTGTCTCCTGGTTGGTACAAAGGACTTTCATGACCATAATGGAGGAATCGCTTCAACCTGTGTTCGGGCTTTGTCATTGTTGTCCCCTCGAGCAGAAAAAATTTAATCCTTTTGTGGTAGTCAGTTTGTTGTCCGTGTTATGAATCTGCAAAGAAAAAAATTGATTACTGGTATGGACAAGGCTCATACATGATTATATTAAACACTTTGTGTCCAAGTTTTATCTTTTTAACCAGAACATTTTTAAGCATTTAATACCATCTGTATTTGAAGGACATTTCTACTGCTTCTTGATGAAGCCTAATACTTATTGGTCAAAACGTCAAGTGGCTACAAAAAACAGCTAGAAGGTATTTTGTTTTAAATCTCATTTTTAAGAAATTTGTCTGTTATGCAAGTAAATTCTTAAAAAAAACAGAAGGATTATGCCTAGCCTACCTTTATATATTCATAAAAATGATTGTCATACGAGTCTATCTAATCACGTAAATATATCAACCTCTTGTATGGCCAAGTGTATGTGGTACACTTTCCATATCACAACTAAAGTTCCCGGGTTTGAACCCTAGCCTGGGCATGTTGTTCTTGGGAGTGTTCATTTCATCTAATAATCACCCATCGTCGGTACGTCTTAGGCGCGATTAGACAAAAGTAATAGAAACACGACGATAATCAACAAATACAAATCCACCTCTTGAGCAGGACTTCCGGATTCATAGCTTATAAACATGGGCAAGGCCAAGAACATTCAAACCCGTTGAAAGAGATGAAGCAATTGGAGAACGTAACAGCCTCTTCTGTCTACTTAAAAAGTACCCTAAAAACAGAGACCCTCCGAGTCCGGAAATATGTATATACTTTTCGTTACACTTCGCCACGTACCTCGCCGTACAAACATATGATGCGATCGTCAATTGCAAGCCAAACAAGCAAAATCATTTTGACGTTTGCGGAGTTTTATTTGTTACAAACACATTCTTCAATCTACCGAATGGAAAGTAAAGTGTTCGACATTCAAACTCACACTTATATCTTTCTTATTGGCATTTAATATTTATTATGTTGGTTCAGAAAATTGGAAATTTTTGAGCTATTGTTCGGTAGTTTAGTACATGTAGATAACGGTAGAGTTTAATCAACGCAATGCTTTTCAAACCAATGCACACACAAAACGACAGAATTTATTTACGCACAAACAAGAAATTAATAATAATACCTCGTTACTCTCCCATACAAGTTTACAATAAAGACATTTTACCTTAAAATACAACAATTCCTCGGACTTTCTGCTCCTTATATGGCCTCACTAAAATCGCATTAGACAAGGCACTATCAAAACAAGTCAAATTAGTGTTTATTCATTCTAAAATCTACACTCCAGGAAAAACAAACAATAAAATATTAGCGCTTATATATATTTTTTAAATATTGCACATACAATACATAAATAAAATATCAAAAATTGTTATTTGGATTTTATTTAAAAAAAAGGAAGAACCAACTTTTAGTAGTGCTTTGCTCGTTGAGTTTTTCATAGAACCAAACCATTAGACGCTATGGTAAAATTATGGCAGAGTCTGCTGTCACGCGCGTGTCAGCAGTAAGAATATGCGTGAAATTTGCTCCTACCACGTAATTCGTCTGTTACAAATCTTAAGAACAGATGAAGACGAGAAAAATGCAAGTTTATGACTAGTAGGAAAGAATGTATAGGCAATTTAGAACCTTTTTTTTTAGAAAGCATATAGCGATATTATTTTCATGCGTATGTCTCTCTTGAAGTTACAGCAGAAAAGGAACATGACAGCAGACACTACCAAAATTAAAACATATTCTGGAGTAACAAAATTCTAAGCTCAGATAAACTGCTTTTTGTATTGAAAGCATCAAGATACTTCAATTTGTTGAATTAAAGTATTCCACTGTAATGCCCATTTTCATTTATTTACTTTCGTCTCTGTGAATTTCACTGAATTAAAGTTTGTAGGTCATGACTTTTAAATTATAGTTGACGCTGCAAGAATCACAACTGTAGTTCAACTTCAAAATCAAATATCATCCTAGCAAGGATGATAAAGGAAGGGTCAATGGGCATTGTTGTTTACTGTCGTGCTGACATTCCTGCCCAGATGCTTGACTGTGAAAATGTTGCTCCCGGCGAGGACATAGAAATACTATGTGCGTCATTGAAAGTAAATAACAAATCACTTGGCATAATTGCCGCATATAGACCCCCAAATATCCCCTATACTAGGTTGTCAGTTCTTGAAGATTACATTGCGCACGTGTTTCCTACTGTGGATAATTTAATTGTAGCTGGTGACATGAATAGCGATTATTTATCACCTAATAAACCAGAAACAGTTTTCCTCAAGTCAATAGTAGATACTTTCGGCATGACGCAAGTCATTCGTAAACTCACTAGAATCACAAGAACCTCTAAAACATTAGTGGACGTCATCATTGTAGATGATCCATCCATTGTACACTCCGCTGACGTAACGGTGCCGATCAGCAATTCAGACCATTGTTTGACTTACATCACGGTCCTTCTTGAGAAACCCGACAAACGTTTCAATAAATAACGTACAGAAACTACTCATCGTTCGATATGGAGAGTTTTGAAACGGACGCTAAACATTTTCACTGGGACAATATTAAGCACTTAGGGCCGGTTGCACCATCTCCGCTTAACGTCTTATCCCCCACTTAACACCATTTTGCGGTTGTTCAATGTCCGCCTAACGTTACCTACCACTTAAAGTCCCGTGTAACGTAAGTGGCGGTCGGGGTTCCGCCTAACGCGTTAAGTGCCAGGTAAACATGGAAAAGCAGTACACTGTGCAGCCAACAGATACGTGCAGCACCTAGTATAATCTGTGTTTACACTTTTATAGTTGATAAAATGGCAAAGTCTCGATCAGCTGTTGCAAATTGCGAAAGTTTGCTGCATGTTTTGCATTACCAAATAACAGCAAAAAAAGGCGGATTTGTTAATTATCCCAGGAACGGCAATAAATAAAGCAACGTTTGTAAATATATGTGTAGAAATGAATATTAGATGGTCATTTTCGTGTGTGTTCCGAAAATGTTGTATATTGATATTAGCATTAGCAGTTTCACTGTAATTTCGTATGTAGGATTTGAGTGCATGCGGATACAGAAAATAAAACCAGGTTAAAGTAATGCGTTTGATGCTTGCAAAATTGTATTAAAATGCCGTTCCAAATAAATGAATGTGTGTTTGCTGTAACAATTTTTTTCAACAAAACGCAATATACCAAATGCACACCATGCATCAGTTGCTTTTTCGCAATCCTGGTAATTTGTAATCTTTAAGATTAAAACACGTGTAATATTATTAGAGTCACTTCCGTCGCCATTGGTGTGAATGTAACATTGCAAATAAACAAGTAATGTGTTGTTTCCGAATAACAACTGGCAAAGAATGCACGTATAATATTTAGCAGTAGCTACTCTTACCGTCCAGTTCATACATATGTACGTACAAGGAACAATTTCCGAATGGTGGTGTGTTTTTTACAAACACACACATTTACAATAATAACCTTGCAAGAAACTACATACCTAGTAGTACATAAGACGTAATACCAATCTTTTAAGAAATGTATACATTGTATATGTGTGATTTTGTAGGTTAACTTCCAAAATTGGCAAAAAAAAAAAAAAAAGTTTACTGGTAACAAGCATCCTTACGATGTCGACATGCATGTACAAGGAACAATTTCCTACTGGTTTTGTACCTAACCTAACTAACCCTACCCTAATATTCATGGGAGAGCATAAGACGTAAATGCCAAAGTTTTTTTCGGTATTTACTACTTAGAGGAAACGTTTTATGCGAAGTAACATATTTTTCATTACATTGTGCGAGATTTTGTACTTTAACTTTAAAACTGGCAAAGAATAATAATAATAATAGAGACAGGTACAGCAGTATCTTTACGGCGTTGATACGCATATACAAGGAACAATTTCCGAATGGTGTTACGTTTCGTAGATACAAAGAAAATGCACCATTGTAATAAACCTTGCACGAATCTACATGCCTTAAGATGCATAAAACGTGCACTCAAGTTTTTTCTGTTGTTTTTTTTTTACATTCATATGCAATACACATGATCTTGTATTTGATTTTTCAAAATAACTGGCCTAAAAAGACGAGCGGCTAGGGGCAGCATTAGCACCTTGGGAAATACATGCTAACAACACCAAACCTGGCCTGCCTAACCTATCCACGTAGGCATATAATAGCATAAATAAGCATGTAAATAGGTTTGGCAAATTATAATTTGTTTATTTAAGCTATTATATACATACGTGGATAGGTTAGGCAGGCCATGTTTGGTGTTCTTAGCATGTATTACCCAAGGTGCTAATACTGTCCCTATCTGCTCGTCTAAAAAGGAACACAGCTTGTACGTATATACAATGTATATTTTCCTGGTGAATATTACTGTGTTTTGTAAAGAAATATATACGTTCTTGCATTGCACTAGCATGTAACGTTGCACGAAACTAACTATCTGCAAGTATATACAGCCTGGAGTTTCTTTTTTCTTAATAAGAACAAAACATGCGTACATACAGTACTACGGTACTTTACATTACTATTTGATTCTTCCTTTTGTGCTAAGATGATAGTAATTCCCAAAATGTACCTTGTACATGGAACCGTTGATTAACGATTTTTTTTGTGCTATTCGAATTTGTTTTGAATACAAAAATTTAATTTTCATCTGCATCGTTAACCAACTTTCACAAAAGCTGCATTATAAATAAAGAAGAAACCTATAAGATGGTCAACGTTGATAATACTAATACTCGCTATTCGCTAAAGAAGGGGTTACGGATTGATAAATTATTAACAGAAACGAATGATAAATTCCGTATATTTACACAAATTCAGATATGTCAGCCTTGCACTAAACATTGAATAAATGTAACTTGCATTTGTTACGACTTCGTAAAATTTTGGTCACTGTTTAGTAGTGTTTAATATTTTTTAAAAAGTGACCGTATGTCTTAGTGAAAGATAAGACGAGGAATATTCTTTTTTGCAGTATGTTAATTGGAGTACGTGAAAAATAAACTGAAAATTTTGTAAGCTTCCCACTACTTCGAAAGATTACGGATTATATTGTATCATTTAACATACATTTGATATTATATGAGAGTACGACACATGCATTACCTACTTCTATCAGCTGTTTCATTTTATTGCAATAAATATTTAGTTTTTTAAACATATTTCAGTTGAAAAAGCATCCATTTGGAATTGACAAGCAGATATTAGCACGTAATAAACAAACAAAACACAATCGAAAACACAACTTTCTCCAGTTTCTGTTGCCAGGTCGTACGGCAAGCAGGAGAAAGTTCCACCTTACAAGGCCGAGGATAAAAATGCTTGGTGCAACCCACCGCCGCCTAAATCTCCCGCCTGTCGTTATCCAACACTTTGTAAAGTGGCAGATTAAGTGGCGATGGTGCAACCGGCCCTTAGAGAGTATTGACAAAAAAGTAAACTTTCTTAATAATGGTATTAAGACTATTTTCGATAAGCATGCCCCTATACGTACTGCACGAATAGCCAAGAAAAAAGTACCGTGGGTAACCGACAATACCAAACTATTAATGAAACTTAGAGATAATGCTCTCAGAAAATATAAACTGACGAACAATCCGTCACATTGGGATTATTATAAAGAACTGCGGAATTTCACCACGTCGGTTATAAGACAGGAGAAGAAAGCCTACCTCTCGTTCCACATGAATAGAAACGTCCATGATTCAAAATTAATGTGGAAAGAGATAAAGAAATGTGGTATTTACGGAAAAGTGGAGCCGAGTGTCCCACACTTTTTAAATGATCCGCATCTGTTAAACACTCACTTTATTGACAGCGCCAGTCCCTCTAACCAAGAAACCGATCTCATCCTCGAAGAGTGCGAACGCTTCCTTACAACTACATTTACTGAAAACGGCGACACCTTCTTCTTTCGACCCGTCAAAGAAGTAGAAATTGCACAACTCGTGTCCAAAATCCGTTCCAATTCCTGTGACACAGACGGAATAAACCTAAAAATGATAAACCTAATTCTTCCACACATTCTTTCACCTCTTACTCACTTGATAAATTTCTCGTTACATAAGAACACCTTTCCCCTTGCATGGAAGGAGGCTAGAATCCTGCCCTTACCGAAGAAACGACACGTGACTGACATGAACGACTTACGACCAATTAGTATATTACCTGTCTTGTCAAAAGTTATCGAGAAAGCAGTGTACAAGCAGATTGAAAGTTTTGTTACCAAAAATCAAATATTGCCTGCAGTACAGTCTGGTTTCCGACCTTCCCACAGCACCGCAACGGCGCTCATGAAAGTAACAGACGACATTTTACAAACACTAAACGAAAGTAAGGCTGCAGTCTTGGTGTTGCTTGACTTGTCCAAGGCGTTTAATCTTGTATCTCATCACCTACTCCTTTCGAAAAGGAGTTACTACGGTTTTTCGCCGGGAGCAATAAAATGGTTCCGGTCTTACCTTACTGGGCGAGTGCAATCGGTGACGCTTCCCTCAGGAGCTACATCGACTCCCCTTACGATACCCTCAGGGGTTGCGCAAGGAAGTATTCTAGGCCCTTTTCTATATTCCCTCTTCACCGCCGACCTACCCCTAAATGTACGACACAGTGTACCTTATTGTTATGCAGACGACACGCAGCTGATGATGCCAGTAGACCCCAAAAATGCAAAACCAGCAATTGGTCTCCTGAACCGTGACCTTGATGCTATTTATAAATCTTGTAAACGTAATGGTCTTGTAATCAACCTCTCTAAATGCTGCTTTACATTAATTGGTTCTAGCGCTGCCTTAAATAAAATTCAAATAAATGGGTTATCAATTAATATTAATGATGAGAGGGTCCCACACTGCACAACTGTTAAGAACTTAGGTCTGATATTTAATGAGAAACTTGACTGGCAAAATCACGTAACGTCTCAGAGTTCAAAAGCTTATGGTATACTTAGATCACTTTATAAATCATCGCACTTACTTTGGACTGATGTTAAATTGCGCCTTATGCAAGCTCTAGTTCTTCCAATTTTCGATTACTGTGACGTTGTTTACGGTGTTAATTTAACAAAAAAGAACGCAAAAATTGCACAAAAAGTACAGAATTCTTGTATACGTTTTGCATTTAGCTTGAAACGAAGGGATCACATACTGCCTTACTTAAATGACGTTAATTGGCTGAATATGACACGACGCAGAAAACTACATCTGGCCTGCACAATATTCAAAATTCTGCAAACAAAAACACCCACATATTTATACGACCGACTCCAATTTAGACACGACATACACAACTACACGACTCGACACTCTAAGAAACTTAATCTGGACAGATTCTCAAAATCCATATTCCTGTCATCCTTCAAAGCTGCTTCTGCATATTGTTGGAATGCGCTACCACCAGATGTTACCTCGTCTGCGACATATAACAGCTTTAAAAGGGCAGTAACAAAAGTACTTCTACATGAGCAAGGACAAATCCTCAGTACGCATGACTAGATTCAGCATGCTTGCGTTGAAATCAAAACAAAAAATGAGCAGATTCGAACCCAAGATGAACATTTTGATGTGTGTGAATGAGATTTTTTTTTGTATCTTTTTAGTGTGTTAATTACTGAAATATTTAGAAGTGAAAATGTAATGGAATTCGTATGTTATAGTAGTAATTGTATTTTGTCTGTTTTATTGTAGTAGATTTTGCGGGTTAAGTGGTAGAGCAGCCACAGGCTGAACTTCGCCCATGAATAAAGAAATTCTAATTCTAATTCTAATTCAATAAAGGGAGTGTCTGCTCGTATTCTAACGTCAAACGAAGGGAGTGTACGTTGTTAGGTTATATGCCTGTTAAGTTTGGTTCCCTTATCATAAATACACACATAGTGTATTGTTTATGCTAAGAGAAATAAACCCAACAAGCATAACCTAACAACTTAGGCTAGCGCAACAACGCATTGCCCCGTGACGTCAGAACGCAAGGTTGCTCTAGTGTTGTGCTATAAGGGAGACGACCAGTATATCACTGACAGTGGCAACTCTGGTTGGTCCTCGCTCGGGCCAGAACAAGAGAGTTACAATTTGCGTGCGCTGCGATTCCCCATGTTACCGTCTTCCTTGCTGAGATTGGCGTACGAGCGCTCGTGGAGATAGGTTCACTAGCAAAAAGCGGTACATATCCGAAGGAGCAGCAATTCGCGAGTGATTGGATCAATTTCGTCGACTTTATTGTCAACGTTAATTGCTCATAGTTCATAGTGCACCGATTCAGTGTATTTTTTCCTTTGGTGTTTAATCTAGACAGCGACCCATTAGATCACCGTGGCTTCCGGCGGGCAGCCGGTTCCCACCCAGGATGCCGAAATGTTGGACCCAAGGGAGAAGACGGCAGCGGAAGGATTAGTCAACCTGGCCACAACGGAGTTTACATTAACCCAACATGTTGATGACGTTACCATGACTGACTCTGTACAACGCTCAGGTAAAAGGACACTGGACGAGGTGAGTGAAGCCGATCGCAACCAAGAGAAAATGTTTCGCCCCACTCAACCGGACCACCGACCCCCAACTCTTTGGTATTCGGCCGACACCACCGCATTTGTGGTCCTCTTAGAAGGACAGAACCAAAACATCGGTAAACTTTCTAGTGGTAGCCTGGGTAATAAATTCCGGAAGGCCAACATTCCCGTGTGTCTAGTGGAACAATGTGGCAAAAACAGGGTACGGGCCACTTTCAAAACAGCAGAACAAGCAAACGCTTTCGTCAGGAACGGGACCTTTTTGGACTCCCTTGGGGTCAGAGCCAAAATACCACATAGCCTGATTCAAAGGGAAGGGCTAGTGTATGGAATTGAATTTGACGTGACAGAACAGGACATTCTAGATGGCATCGATTCTCCCTTTCGGGTTACGTGCGCTAAACGCCTAAAGAAAAAAATCTGGCGAGAGGATGGCACTTTCCAACTCGTGGACACAAAGTTGATTTGCCTCACCTTCCACGGCAAATATTTGCCCGAAAAAGTGCTGATAAATAAGGAAATCTTCACAGTCAAACCGCGAGTTCGATCGGTTTTACAATGCTCTGGCTGTTTCCGATATAATCACTCCCAGGTTCAATGCCGGTCTAAACCACAATGTGCTAACTGTGGCCAAGAACGACACGGGGAAGGATGCTCCAACCCCCCTCACTGTAGCAATTGCAAGGGCCCCCATGGGGCACGTGACCGCCAATGCGATTTCTGGCAAAGAGAACAAACCATTCAAACTCGTATGGCGGAAGAAAATATTTCCTATTATGAAGCAAAGGCCAAACTTCTTGGCACCTTCCACCCACCCCTAACTCGGGAAGATATTCTGAATCCCATGCTAAACAAGCGTGACTTTCCCAAATTGTCCCCCACACCCACCTCGACCCCCTCGAACGGAACACGTCAACTCGGCGCTTGGGATAACCCCTTTCATACATTACAGAAGCATTTTGCTTCTGACCCTCCCACCCCAAGTGGTCGACAGACCGCCACGCCGCAGGCAGTGGAGACAGTTCGTTCGAAAAACAAAATTCATCCCCGCCGCTGGACTGGCAAGCCTAATAATCCCGTGCCCCATTCCTCCCCGAAGGAACAACATGCAGATCTACAAGTCAAGGCATCCAGCACCAACGTTGAAAAAACAAGAACAATTTCTAGTTCATCGACATCGGAAGATGAATTTACCCCCTCTCCCCCATCGGGCGAAACGCTCATCCGGCCCGGAGGGCCCTTCCCCCCCCGGACACGGTATCATCGCCGCCTTCGGAACCACTGCAAGTTCACCATTCCGACCAACAAATGATCTACAAATCACTCTTGGACCTCATAACGACCTTATGGGCATCAGTGCTCCAAATATCAAATATACGCGAACAAACGATTCTCATCCAGCGAATACAAGCACTCACGACCCAACTGTTATCAATCATAGCAGGCTGATTACCTATCCTTCGCCACCTAGGTGTTCCTAACAACTATAGCCTTACAACAAACTTTTACCTTCAACCCTTTTTCGATTTTTTTCTCTTTCTTTTTTTTCTTTTCTTCTTTTTTCTTTTTTGTTTTCTTTTCCTCTCGACAAAATGAATATATTACAATGGACGCTCGCCTATCCCGGCATAGACCGCCTCCATGAGTCTTTCTCTCTTGTTTATTTTTCTTTCTTCCCTCCCCCTCCATGTCATTTCCTGTTCTTATACAATGGAACGTCCGCAGCTTTTCGGCCAGAAAATGTGAATTACAGAAACTTGTGGCGGATTATAAACCGCATATCCTTAGTTTACAAGAGGTGAAAGGAACTCGCTATGAGACCTACAGATTACCACATTTCATCTCTTATGGTCCCCCTTTCCCCGCAACACAACGAGGTGTTGCTATTTACGTACATGAAAATCTTCCACATTCCCCCCTCTCTCTCCCCTCCTCTCATCCTTTAATTCACCAGTATAACGTCGAAATTGTTGCTGTCCGCATTCATTTTCATCAACACCTATTCACACTCCTCTCCCTTTATATTCCTCCCCACCACTTTTCGCAGAACATCCCTTTATCCACCCTCACTGACCTTCTCGCCTTACTCCCAGGACCCTATCTCAAAACCGGAGATTTCAATAGCCATCACCAGCTGTGGGGCAATGTCCTGACCGATAGATTAGGTTATACCATTGAAAATTGGATCCTTGAGAACGACTTCATTATAATGAATGACGGTACCCCCACCCACTATCCACACAATGGTTCCCGTCCGACTGCTATCGATTTAACATTAGTGTCTCCAAACCTTTTTTCTCATATCAACTGGACCAATGATTTTGACTTACGAGGGAGTGATCACACGCCGATATTTATTTGTTTACCACATACCTTTTCGAAAACAGGCGTGCCTGACATTCCTGTCCGTCGATGGACACGTGAGTCTATTAATTGGAATACCTTTCGCTCTTATTTTCTTAAATTATACTATACGGATGATATACCCTCCCACCGGACTATGACATATACCAAATTCCTCCACATGATTACGTTAGCTCTTGATCGGAGCGGTACGCGCCAAAAATTATTTTCCAACGACCGATTTCCTAAGATTCATTGGTGGAATAATCAGTGTGCCGCCATCAAAAAAAAACAAAAAAAAAACAGCACTCACAAAACTTTATGCCAAACACCCCACGCCCGAAACATGGCTGGAGCTCCACAAACTTCAGACGCTCGCAAAAAATACATATACCAAAGCCAAACGACTGGCATGGAAACTTTTCTGTCAGTCCCTTGATGTGACTCTCCCCATCGGAGTCATTTGGCGCAAATTCAACTCTTTACGACACCCCCATGTTCCTCGCCCCCGACCGATTAATAATGCCTGGGAAGTTGAATTTATGGATCTCCTCACACCTCCTACGGTTACCCTACCTCCCCCATCCCTAGCCCAGACAAACATTTCATTCACAGCAGATTTCCCTGCTGTTACAATATCGGAACTTCAACATATCCTAGAGAATACCCCCTCTACTGCCCCAGGATATGATGGCATCACTTACGACACCCTCAAACACCTCCCAGAACAAGGACTTAATATCCTCACGGCAATCTTCAACTCTGTTTATCGTAGGGGTAAAATCCCGCGAGGTTGGACTCAACATGTTGTCATTCCAATATTAAAACCGACTAAACCAGCTACCCATGCTACGTCTTACCGCCCTATTGTTCTTATACCAGTAATGGCTAAATTATTTGAAAAAACTTTACAACACCGAATAACTTGGAATTTAGAGAAACGAAATTTTTTTCCTCCCTCTCAAATGGGTTTCCGTACCGGGCTTGGCAGCCAAGATGCTATATGTACCCTTACAGTGGCACTTCAGAATAGCCAACTCTTGCGACAATATTGCTTTAGTTTATTCATAGATGTTGCTCACGCCTACGATTCGATCCAAATTCCCATATTATACCAAATTCTTGCTACTCTTCACATTCATCCGGTGGTAGCTCACTTAATATGGCATTTATATCACGAACGAATATTGGTTTTTTGGTTCCCCCATAACGTTACGGGACCACGATTAATCCGGAGTGGTGTCCCCCAAGGCTCCCCACTCAGCCCAATTCTTTTTAATATATATACACAATACTTGCATCAAACACTAAATTCTAATCATCATATCCTTCAATATGCTGACGATTTTTGTTTTTACAATAGCACATCAGATGCCACTCGAGGCATCTTAGACCTACGCAAATTTATCATTCAATTACGTGATCAATTAGCGCTCCGCGGCTTATCATTTTCCCCGGAGAAATCATAGATTATTATTTTCAATCCGTATATGCTTACTCGCTATCCCAATACATTAACTCATTTACATCAAATTCCGGTGGTCCAAACCTGTAAATACTTAGGTATTCATTTCGACCGTAAATTAACTTGGCAACCACATCTTACATATTTGCTCACAAGAGGGAAAAAATTGATCAACATTTTGAAAGGGCTTGCCACTACCAAATGGGGGGGCCACCCCTCCATTATGCTATTAATTTAAAAGAATTGCTTTCGCTCACTTTTTGACTATTCGGCGCCCGTATTGGGCGGGATGTCTGATCGCTGGCTCCAAAAAATGGATATCTTACAACGTCAGGCACTCCGCCTTTGCCTCGGATTAATGGCATCTAGTCCCAATGTGAGCGTTTATGGAGAGAGTACTCTACCACGAAATACATATTGAAAACATGGGAACGACACCCTCACCCCTTCAATACCGTATTCGCTATTCAACGCCAACTGAATGCAACCCTAACTCTCGATCGCTCTCGCCCTCGGCTTTTCTTTTTATCTTGTTATAATATTGATCGCGACGCCTACCATCTCAGCTTTACATTCCCTTTGATATACACTTCACCAATACTCACCGCCCCTCTCCCTAATATTAACTTTACTGATTTCGGTCGACACGAATATTACAAAGAGCTCTGGCCCGACCATACTTTTATCTACACAGACGGGTCCAAAGATGCCGACCGCGTTGGATGTGCCTTTTATGTCCCTCAGTACAATGTTGTACGACAATTTTCCCTATCGTCAGAAGCGTCTATTTACACGGCAGAGTGCTATGCCATTTATCAGGCCTTGATCCACGCTCGAGAAGCACAATACACGCAAACTTTAATTCTCACAGATGCCCTCAGCGTATTATTCACGATCGCTCGTTGTGGTAAGGATGCTTATCGGTTGCAACTCTTTCCCATCTTAATTTTACAAGAGTATTTTCACCTCCAAAACAAAGCCCAACGCGTACAGTTTACCTATGTCAAAGCGCATAGCAATCTTAATCCTCATCAAGACCTTGTGGATCATTATGCCAAAACAGCTGTGGACGTTCCTTTCCCCTCTCCTATCCGACTTGCCTATACTGATCTTCTCCCACGGGTCAAAAAAAAAAATTCACTCTCAGTGGGAAAATTGGGTTCATGACGCAGTGGCAAAAACCACTACTTACAAATGGTTCTATGATAAACTCCCTATTCGACCCTGGTTTCATCATTTAAAAATGCCTCGTGAAGTGATCACCTGTATCCTACGCCTTAGAACGGGGCACGTGACCACAAACGAGCATCTGGCACGAATTCACCAAACTCCTTCTCCCAATTGTACCTGCGGAGAACATAAACAAACCCCCACCCATTTATTTTTCCAATGCCCGCTCTGGATCACGCAACGTCAGGCACTCCTCCACAGACTCCTTCGACAAAAGCTTGCTTTTCCCTTCTCCTTGCCCACTCTACTTTCATCTCCTTCCCCCTCTACTATGTGGATTCTCTATGGATTTGCCCGACAGTGCGAACTTCGCTTTTGACTACATCCCTCATCATTACTGTATTATAGTGACAGTGAAGTGAAGTGTAAAACAATATTGTGCTGTTTATATTAGTGCGCGAACTTCTAGCCCTCAATGTTCTCAGACCGTTGCCCAAGACTGCTACCATTCAAGCGGTGAGGGGCATGAAGAAGAAGAAGAAGTCTTCCTTGCTGATCTTCACTCTGTGTGTATTTATTTACTTAATATATCCAATAAGTACATATCTTGTGTTATTTTATGCTATAACTTAGAGTAAATAGATTTATTACGTTCCAGGGTAACTATACTATATTTGCTTGACCTAAAAAACTGATATTGAAGATTCTATCATATGTGAACTCTTGTGCAAACTAAATCACTTCAGAGGTTATGAAGAATTTCTCAACCAGGCGGCTGCAAGGGTAAATTTAGGTTATTCTGAAAATCTGGAGGATAAATGACCGGTTTAAGTTATTTTTGATAAAAATCTTCTAGGGTTCACTACAGCAATGATATATATCCCTTCCCCCGCGATATTAAACATTTAAATGATGTTAACATTTTTCAGATATTAACCTCTTCAACCATTTCACGAACTGTCAGGCGATGGTTGGAACGAACCACTCCATTAATTTTCTCCACCACTGAATCACTTTTTGACGCTGATGGTCTTCCTGAATGGGTATCATCTTCAACGAAAGTACGGCCTTCTCTAAAATGCTTCCATTGATTGAATTGGCGTTTTAAGTCCACTGTTAGGTTAGGTTCCATTAGCACTCCTTTCGTTTAATTTGGTATATACGGACAACATCGGCTTGTAGCAGCAGCAATAGCACGTCGGAAATAGATTTTCGTAGAAAACCACATGCATTCACATTACACTGTACGGCTAATCGGAAGTCGACCTACAGTTTAAAGTGGGATCCGAACCACCAGGTGCCTCCACCAGGTATCGAACCCGGGACCCCTTGATTACAAGGCAATGACTATACCACTGCGTCACCAGGAGGCTTAAAATGCTTCCACCCAGACACCTAGATCGTAAAGGTGAACTGTTCATTATAGTATATAATACTATGTATATTAGGTAACATTTAGTATAAGGGAAATGGATTTCTTCAAATTTACAGGAGAAAGTACTTACGGAAATCATTTTCTGTAGCATTGTGGAAGTTCATGAATCTAGTTTTGATCCATTTTAATGCGAAAACATGTCTTTTTCTGCGAAAATCTCTGTCCGACATGCTGTTTCTGCTGCCGCCATTTGCTTTCTGGGTAACACTTTACTATACCGGAGACGGATTTCTTCAAATTTACAGGAAAAAGTACTTACGCAAATCATTTTCTGTAGCGTTGTTGATGTTTGGGAATGTAATGCGAATGCATGTGGTTTTCTACAAAAATCTATTTCCAACGTGTTATTGCTGCTGCCGCCATTTGCTTTCTGCACGAGAGCACAATACGCAATATTGCTGCTGCTACAAGCTGATGTTGTCCGTATATGCTAAATTAAACGAAAGGAGTGCTAATGGATCCTAACCTAACCTAGTAGGCATACCTCGTCCCCATGATGGTTCATGAGGCTATCGTGAATTTTTGGGCTAACATCAATGGATTTGGGGGCTACCCGTGGATGGTTTGTGGGAAATAAGGAACAACAGTAAGTACTTGTTAATGTAAGAAATAGACATTGTTTTCATTAGAAATTCATTATTTCACCTTAGGAAATGTTTCGCAATGCAGAATAGTACGTTAGCAATGTCAAAAAGTGCGAAATATATGATTTATAGGTGTTTCTCTTATACTATATTAGTACTGTATATTAATGTGTGGTTCATATCCATTAGTAATATCAGTATTTATTATTTCAGACTCCCCCAAACCATGTCAACACAAATCTCATTCTGGAGGCCTGTTACGAAAGCAAGTATGCGATTGTTAATTTGGAAGTCACAATTGCTTCTGCAAGGCAGGAATACTAGCAATCTCACCTATTGCCAGTATAGACAATTGGCACACAATCAAGTAATAAGGTGCTCAAACATGTTCCTACTGTCTAATTGCTATAGAATAGAATTACTTCCGCAAGTGATTTGCAGAGGTTATGCTAAAGGCAAGGATAAGAAAAAAGGCGACAAAGGTAAGCAACAGTGTGAGAAGGTTTTATCGTAATGGAATAAATGTTTGCATAGCTATTAAAGATTTTTTTTATTATTATTTATTTATTTATTGCAAGGTGTGGAGTAAAGTCTGCTCAATCAGTAGGCCTATTGGCTGATACAGGCCATGTGTTTTGTATGATTTTGTTTATTGTTGTTCGATTTTTCTGCCACTTTTGGCTAATCGTGGAGATGAATGATGGGTAACAGTTCCGTATACCAGAAACACAATAAGATCGGATATTTTGTGTTTCGCATGGTTCGTATTTACCAATTGTTGGTAAAATTTTAGTATGCCCAAAATGTATTTCTTCAATTTTACAGGAGAAAGTACTTACAGAACTGACTTTCCGTACACTTTTGAAAGGTTGTGGAAGTGTTTTTTCCCCATTGCTTAATATATTTCGCTTGTAAATCATGTATTTTTAAGATTAATGTTTCTCCAATGAACGAAAGCTGTTGCTTCTATGTCCTTCCACTACGTGAATCCAATGTTGCGTGCATTCGATGATGTAACCCCACGAACCATTCATGGATAGCCCCATGAACTATTTCCGATAAGGTTTGGTTAGGCAAGCATAGTGAAAAAAAAGGGGGTTGGTATCACTGACAGGGGCTTACGTCATCAAATGGACGCAGCATGCAGTTCACGTAGCGAAAGCAATGTCAATTGTACATCGGTGAGTTATTTCTCTTGAAAAATACATGATTTCCCGGTCAAAGTAGTTTCTTCTGTAAAAATGAAGAAATGTGTTTCCGATATACGGAACTGTTACCTAATTATGTATTGGTGAAGGACACTCACATAAAACACCCGTGCCTAGTCCAGGATTTGAACCCAGGGCCCCTTCTGTCGTAGCATGCTGTGATAACTGCTCTGCCACAGGGATTGGCATGATTACCAAGATTAAATTCTTAGTACACCAACAAAGGTGGATGACAGGATAGCAACTTTTTTTTATGTCTCTCTCCTGCCACTTTTTGCCAGTTACGTCAACGAGGATGAGTGATGGTTAGATGAAATTGATGAAGGGACACTCACAAAGAACACACATGTCCAGGTTGCTACCAAACCTGAGAACTTTGCTGGCAAAATTGAAATTCGACCACTTAACGTGGTTAGCAGGTGGTAGTTGGGAGGTTTTATAAAGAAGACAAATTCACTCCACAAACATTCCTAAGATCACAAATGTGCATGCTGTACATATGTGAACATATTCACTTCAGAATAGCAACCAGGTATACTTTCCTTCTATTTTGAAATGTAAATTTGCCACTTAGGAATGGGGACATTTTTTGGAAGGAAGGATGCAAATAGGGTCGTAAGTAGCAAACTGGAATTTTCTGTTCCTTTCGTTTAAGTCCCACCGAATCAATTAAAGAAAATTTTATAAGTATAATTTTCTATTGGACATGTATAAAGATTCTTAACAGTGATGATCCAACATGTCTGTGATGTTTGCTATTAAAAGAATAACACAAATAATGTAAAATTGCAATTTTTTTTATGCAAGTGTTTTTTTCTCGAACATCCTAGATTTGTCAATGTAGAAAATATACTATTTGCTTAAAAGTGAGTTCTTACATATAGGAAACTAATATCATAGTAAATTAAATTATGATCTGTAATTTATTTTTTAAATGTTATGATGCATTTTCATTTATAATTTCAGGAAAGAGCAAAAAAGTTGAAATAAGGGAAGATGAACTGGCTGAAGTAGTTGATGTTGAAAAACTTAAGACCCAGTTGCATAAAGCTGTTGAGAATTTAAAAAACGATTACATAAAGCATGTATCTTTACGATCAGCTACAGGTAGAGTAAGTTCTTGTAATTGTTCTATATGTAACAATGTCAGTAATTATGTGGGTGATGGTTTAATGTCAAAAAACAATTTTTTGTGGTGTGTGTTTCAAATAATAATGTAAGAGTTTATTTGTAAGTAGGCATTTTGTCTATAAATGCTGTAGTTCACAATTGAATGCACAATATTAGCATTTTCTTATTGCTCTATAAATTATAATAAAAATAACCCCTGTAACAGCCCGTGAGAGCCAGTGCCTACTATCAACTGCCAGCCTCACTCCCATCTGCTGAGGTGGATGATCACCCAACCAGTTACGGGGTGACGTGTGGTCAGCACGATGAACCCCCAGTCATCGTCATATGTTTCAATGTTCTAGTTATGCTACTCATTCATATCGCCCCAGTTTCCTCACAATGGTTACAGGCCACTGGTTCCATACACAGGCAGAAATTTCAGGAAGAAAGTTGTTACAGTTAGGAGACTCGAATCTGCCTGCATCCCGTAGCCAGAGCCCAAAGCTTGCACCTTAAACCATGCAGCCACGGTGCAGGACATTATTTTGTAAATAGAAAAGATTATCTGGTGTACTCTATTTGCTCCATTTTGTGGCAAAGCACAGTTTTGAGTAGCTCCCAGCATGTAAAGTATTCTGACCCCTTAGTGAAAAATATCATTGAGGATACTATAATGTATTTATGTGTTGATGAGGTCTAAGGATGTACAATAGTTAGCTAGTCCCTTCTCCTCTGTAGCCACAAATGACAAGATATCAAATTTTACCCAAAATATGATGAACCGTGCACCCCTCCCCATTTTTTTTTTTGTTATTAACTTAATAGATTAGGGAAGTAGCTTCTGATTTCAATTGCTCTGAATAATAACTGGAAGAGGAAATTGTAAATATGTAATGGACTGTTTATTTCAGTTCTGCCTCAAAAATTGGAAAAGAAAATCCTCTGTTGTACCGTTACAAGCAGTTCCTTATTTTGATTATCATGCTAGATAGAGACTATTGAAAATAATGTCAACAAACATGTTTAGACTCCCATGTGTTTCGTCTAAAGAATGTAAACACTCCCAAATTAACATTATCAGAATGTTCTTTTGGTGCCTTTGAGCTGATATGTTATTTAACAGAGGTTAGCTTTTCTGTCTAACACCAGGCAACATAGGTCTGCTTCTTATTCACTCTTCATGTAAGGAAACTTACCTCTCATCCTTAAGAGATTGTATCTGTTATTGCCAATAATCTACAACTTGTAATTGCAAATCTGTAACCAAATTACATCATTTAAAAATTTGAATGTCTGCAGGTAAGTCTTAGGCCACAAAAACAGAAAAGTAGTGCTATGCAAGGTGTAAGGATGGGACAGATTATTCAGTATTGGCCTGTGTAGGCATATTGTAGGACTGTGTCGATACCGATGTTGATGTATCGGTATCGGTTGATGCAGAAAGTATTGGTTCAGATTTAAACTTTGATACCAGACAATATTTTTCTCAGGTACGGGTGTCTCATGGGGTCTGCCATGCAACACTTCTCCGGTGTCTACATATGATGGAATTATGCAACATGCATAATTTTCATTATTTTCCTAACAGCATTGTTGAAAGATTTTTTCTAATTTAGTGCATTTGCATTCATAAGGTCGGTGCCAAAATCAAGATTCCGGAAATCTATTCTGTAAGCTGGCTACACTGTTTTTTTGTAGGAATGTAGCACTGCTACATACATTATTATCATTTACTTTGGTCTGTTGTGGTGGCCATAGGCCGTGCCAAATATGAATTTTTGTGTAATATTTCAATTTGTTTCTTCTTAACTTTCATTATTGGAAGGTAAAATGTATTCTTTTACCAACTCTAAGAGTCCTGTCATACTGCAAAAATAATAATAAAAGAAACTATTTCATGTCTCTACGACAATGAATTCTTTTGCTAAGATATTTTGTGTACATTAAGGCAAGTTTGAAAAGTGCACACCTGAAGAGTTCCCATCCCAAGAGGCTGAGGTAGGAGAGGCTTTGTCCACCAAAGGTTAAGAAGATAGGTTGACCAATTAGGTTCTTTGTGGAATATTTGTCATTGAATGTCACTATGATGAAATATAAATGTCAGTAAATATTATGTTAGTTCTTAATTGGTATTGGTTAGAATTTGTTATTGCTCCATCTCTACAATATTTTTTTTTTCTTCCTTCTGATTATAGGTTCCATAGAATCTCTTCCTGTAAATGTTGATGGTAACGAACATGTTCTTCAAGAACTAGGGCAAATTGTGCGAAAGAACCCTAAAACAATTGTGATCAACATGTCTGCATTCCCACAGGCTATCCCTGCTGCACTTGAAGCAATTAGAGAATCCGGAATGAACCTGAATCCTCAGCAAGATGGTACCACGTTATTTATTCCTGTACCAACGTACGTATCACTTTGTTTGAAAATAAAACACACTACACATCTGTATGTTAGAATACTTTTAGAAGGGCAAGTGTTAGAAACAATGTGAACAATTATACCAGCAACGATTCAGTTAGGTGTGTGTTCAATGTTAAACAATCTTCTCTTTACACACAAAAAAAAGTTTAATGAAACTGTATCTTTCAAGCTGCATAGCATGGTAATTCACTCACTGGTCAGAGAAACGAAATGAATCACTACAAAATTCCAATCCTCCTCTTCCTTCATGACACAACAGCCCTTGAAGGCTCTGCCTTTTTTTCCGACCTTTGAGATTAGAGTCCACAATTTTATATTTCAAGTAGCTCCTCAATTGAAGGGTCAGGTGAAAAAGAAACAGGTTAAGTCAATACTTGTCGAACTCCAGAAAAAATAATTTTAATTAAATGAAAAGTTACCAAAAACTAGGGCTGAACCAATGCCGATGTATCAGAAAATATCGGTAGGAATTCATACAGAATAACTCCATTAAGCCTTGTTTCCATGATTATGAAAAACTAAATATGCTGACCAAGGCAGTAATTTATTTTATTAAAAACATAAACTAACGTAACGTTTCAACCTTCTAGCAAGGTCTTCTTCAGACTCTGTATCAAGTACAGGATAGACTGGACATAAACAGAAGAAGTAAGACAACGGGCAGGGGAGAATTGGAAGAGAAAGAAAAAGAGGAGAGAAGGTTTGGAATAAGGAGTATGGGGAAGACCACAGAAAAGATATGCAAAGTGCTTAGGAAAGCAGGAATTAAAACTTACAGGAAGGGAGGGAGAAGCATCTTAGGAATAGCGAGGAATGCTAACAAGAAAAAGGAAAACAGAGAAGAGGAAGAAGAAGGGATTATCTACGAAGTAAAATGTAAAGAATGTCAGAGTGTGTACATAGGAGAAACCGAAAAAAGGCTGAAAGACAGGTTGAAACAACATAAGGATGATGTACGACTTAAGAGAGAGAGAAATGCAATATTTAAACACACAAGAGAAACAGGACATGACATAGAGTGGGATGAGGCTAAGCAGATAGGAAGGGAGAAGAGAATGCTAGTGAGAAAATGGAAGGAAGCCAAGGAAATAGAGAAGAAAGGCGAAGAAGACACAATGAACTGGAATGGGGGACTGAAGTTAAACAAAGAATGGAAGAAGATGTTGGAAAGAGTGGAAAGGACAAGAGAAAAAGAGGAGAGGAGAAGGAAGAAAAATGAAGGGAAAAGAGCGTGAGATTAAAAAGTCCAACCACATTCTACATGGAAGTAATTGTGTTTAGCCTTTTAGGTGAAAGTAAAGTTGGAAAGTGAAAGTCATCTGCTAGAAAGTTCCAAACAACTTTCTAAATAGTCTGGAGGGAGTAATGCTTGTGCATATATATTACCCTTTTTGTTGTATCTGGTTACTTTTGTACTTGATATAGAGTCTGAAGAAGACCTTGCTAGAAGGTTGAAACGTTACGTTAGTTTATGTTTTTAATAAAATAAATTACTGCCTTTGTCAGCATATTTAGTTTTTCATACAGAAGGTCGATCCGGGTATATGTGTCCGATTTTGGACTAGCACTTACCTTATGAAAATCCACGGGGTCACCATCGGTTGGCCTCAATGTGATCACCGTGTGTCTTGGCAATAGCCCTGCACCATAACTTCCATTGTAAGAGGTTACGATGAAGTACAGGAAGTGGAATCTTCTGCCATTCCTCCTGACAGGCTTTCCACAGGCCCCGGAGATTGGTGACACGATGAGAGGAAAGTGCTCGTTTCAGTAGACCAAACCCACAGAAATTCATGGGACTCGCATCCGGTGACTTCACCAGTATATCATGAAATGAAATACCCCGAATGCCGATGTCTGTCACCATATGTGGCAGAAAGTTCTTAGTAGAACGAGATGTATGTGATGAGACCTTACACCGATAGGCCTCACTGAGGTAATGTTCACGGCTTTTAAATCCTTCCGGAGGTTTAATTTCTCACACAGGGTGTGGTTCACAGTTGACTGGGCCACGTGGAGTCGTGTGGCCATCACACGTTGCGTCGGGAGGTTTCCTTTAGTGCCATTTGATGCAGCTTCCGAGACACGGGTGGCATCACTGCACTGCAAGCTCCCTTCCTCGTCCCCCTGGTGGGTGACTGAATAGCTGGAACCTCGTGGTTTTTATGCCGCTTGATTATGTTCTTGATGGTCATCGAACCCAACGCACATCCATGTTCTTTGCATTGTTTCTGAATTTTTGACATCGAATATTTGGTGTGGAAAAGTGCAACTACGTACCCCTCTCAAAAACAGTTCACCTGTGGAGCCATGATACACACAACACACATTCGTGATAGTGCCACGATACTACAAGTTCTAACCGTCCTCCCATGCTTTTAACCGCTTGGATCGGTCGATTCTGTGCACAGGGGTGATGGTTCAAAATCGGACACATATACGCGGATCGACGTTCTGTATACCGATACTTTTCCGGCATTTTAATCTTTCAAGGGGTCCGCAAAAATGCCACGTGACACTTTCACAGAGTCTGATTATCCTAAAAATTATGCAAAATTCAAACTTTTTTAATTTTGCACAGAAAATTATATTTTGTAATTACATGATATATATTTTAATATTCTGATGCAATTCTTGAATATTCTAAAGCAAATTTCTTTGTAATTTAATGCATATAATTGGAGAAGAAAATTTACACACCAATATTGATCAATATATTGAGTTTCCTTTTTGTTTTGCTGCTGTCTGACAGACAAGACAAACATGTTAAATTCACCACAAGGCATTATAAGCTATTTGTGTGAACATTGGAGTGGAGCTACGAAAATCAAACCTTACCTTCTGTAATAAGAACAAGAGGTATGTGAAATACAACCATTTGTAATTTGTATGGTGTTTGTTTATAAATAACAAAATATAATTTCCAACACGTGGCATAAGGCGTTATCTTGTGTCAAATATCCAGAATAACTTTGAATTTGTAATACTACATAGGTAAGCTTGAGAAAAAAAGTAAAGTACTCCACTGTGCTTTGCATCATGGCTTAGGGCTCCACACTTTCTTGATCTCGGCCGAGCTGGGATGATGTGATCAGCTCCACGCCCCTGGCTGCCTTTACTCCCCAGAGTTTCCTTCAGGTACCCACTTTATACGATGCTGGGTGGGCACCAGAGCCACTTAAACAGGTGGAAAAAATCTCTGTTCTCCTCCGGCGGGGATTGAACATGGGTCCCTCACATGGTAGTCAGGCGTTGGTAACCTTGAGCCATAATATTTATTCCAATAAAACAAATAGATACATAATATATAAGAAAGAAATCAAACACATATAGTCTCTGGAAATGGACAATAATTACCCAAATCTTTGTGCACGAAATTATCAACTATTTTGATCTAATTTCATCAATTTCTCCAAGTTTTGATGTCCTTGTTAAAAACCACACAAAACATGTAAACAGCTTGATAAAAGACACTTTAAACATAATAAGTCTGTCCGAGCTTTCGATCCCAGAATTGTCATTGGGTTTGTGGAGAGACGGAGGAGTAGAAGCGGCAGAAGTTCTGTTGTCATATCTACTTGTTTTCAAAATTCCACAAAATTTTCTTCACTGTAATAACTAGGACTCTGATAGTTATACACTAAAAAAACACAAAATATGCACTAAAAAGTGTAAAATATGCAGTTTGAAAACCCGTTTAATTTATAAATGCTGTATATTGCAAACTATGAAAGATTACATGCCAGGCAATGAATATGCATTATTCTGAATGCTCATTCGCTACACAGATTTTTTTCAATTAATATGGTTCTGCGTTGAATGAAACACAATACGTTACAGATCAAGATAATGATTGCATTTGATAACAACATGATGTCTCAAATTTTCAAACTTGAAACTCCTCTTTTCAGCTAAAATAGTCTTATATTCAGAAAACACACGTTCCACTTCGCAAGATACAAGTGGACTGTATTTTAGGGCAATGAAGTCAGACACATCAAGTTCCAGATCATCAACTCGTCCATTTATGCAGAATTTTGCAAACTTTCACCATTGTTGCATACCCACTGTTCTTTTTCAATACTGCATCCAATTTCTGTACATACACAGGATCTTCACCCTGGACGAGGGCCTCTTTAACATCTTCTATAATTTTGATGCTTGTTTGAAGTTGTAACCCTTTGTTTTCTAATTGACAAATGGAATTTTTCAGGCAAGACGAATTTGCCACATTTCATACAATCCAGGACAAAGGAAAGAAGAAAGACAGAGAAAAGATAACAAAAAGAGAAGAGAAGAGCAAGGAGAAGAATAATAAATACAGTATATGCTCGGTGTTGGTTGTGGGTACAAAAATATGCACAACATCAACTTATTTTCATACAAATATGCACCTGTATATGAAATATGCATTTTTAGTTAAAAATCCTTCAATATGCAAAATACATAATTATCCGAGCCCTAGTAGTAAGAAATTTTATGTTCACGATGGATGTGGTAAATGCAGTTTAAGTATTCCTACGTGAAGTTTCGTGTTGGATAGTTTTTTTTCCGATTAATCGATGGCTCGCTGCCTTAGTGAATGAAGACAGTTGTTCCCAAAGTGTTCGCCGTGACTGGCTTACAGGGGTTCCAATTTTTCCACTGAAATGATTGTTACAAATATGTGCTTATTTAGCACTTTTTACATACAAAATGAATTTGAAATACGTGTTTATTTTTTAACTTAAGGTAAGCAACCTAATCGCACTATCTGAGCATTGCAAGTGTTAGATAGACCTACATTCTGACTTGGGCACCATAGACAAATCTTGAAATGCTAAGCGTGCCGAGAAACGAAAGAGTTTGGGAACCCCTGCACTAAAGGTACTGGGACACACATCAGCACTGCCAAATGGGAGAAAATGCAACTACCGCCACCTGGAAACTAACAGAGAAGTGACACACTACTATCACCACTCCAGATGCCATACCCTGAGTGAATGAAGGTAGTGAGCCTTCGAATTTAATCAGGCAAAAAAAATCCAATTGTGCAACTCAGAAACACGAAATTTCACGCAGAAATTTAATGTTATTTGTGAACTATCTTTTAACCTGCTAAAATCAACTTTTTAGTTTAATTCCTTGATGACAATTTGTTTGAAACAGAATAGAATAACGTATTTACACGTGTATAGTGCGCACCCTGGTTTTTGATAGGTAAAAGTTACAAAAAATTATATTTCGTATATAATGCACAGTACAATCCAGTTTCAAGAAATGGCTTTCTTAGTTGTAGGTTGTAAAGCTGTTGCTATGCTGATCAAGAGTGAATAACATCACGTATTCAATGAGTCACCTGTTGTGTGGACCAAGAATATCCTCTTGTGTAAACAATAAGTCTCCAACTCATGCCACCTTCTCCTCTCCCTCCACTGTGTTTAGCATCCCAAAGCTTTCACTCTTGAACCACCTTATTTATTCTGTAATAATAGAAAGCGAGATGAAAATTACATTATGGATTTGCTTCAAACTAGCAGTTAGCAGCACAAGGTTTCTTCCATTAAGGAATTTATACACTCCATGTATATATTATTATTTGGCCAGTAATACATTTTAATTATTGTTTTCTTTTTCCTTAGTTTTCTTTCATTCAAAGTACCATAGAAATCAGAACGTTCCTTCATTTTGTGATGAACTTATTTCAACCGCATTTCACATTAGTGTTGTTATCTTGAATGGAATACTGTTACCATATTCAGAAACTGCAGGATTTAAGCTTTCCAACGATATATAACATGATAGGCTTCCGTAAACATGAAAAATCAATGCAAGTGTCCCAAAATCATGGAATGACCTTGTACGGTTTCATGTTGACTGTTTGAATTATCCCGTCCATAGTACGCAGCACAGTTTTTGAGAGCAAAAATTTTGGAAAAAAGTGTGCATTATACATGAGTAAATACGATATCTGCCAGAAATGTAAATAAATAAAACACATGAAAAGTGTATATATTTGTTGCTATAATAATCAAGTATCTATATGAACATTGGCAGTCTTAGAATATAAATGACGATATACATTGAAATGGCAATATATAACAGTGCATTGCTTTAAATTGTTCAAAAATTTGATTCATGTTCCTCATATTTTCAGAGTTACCAAGGAACACAGAGAAAGTTTAGCGAAAAATGCCAAGATGCTTTTTGTGAAGTGTAGGGATAACATAAAGGATGTGCAAAATGACTACATAAGGAAAGCAAAGAAGAAGGACATGTCATCAGATCTGATCTTCAGGGCACAGGAACAGGTATGTTAGGTTTTTACCATTCCAACTGATTCTAGCCTGTGGATAAGTTTCACATTGGTGTTTAAAGAAAGTACATCACCCCTTAAAATTGTAAGTGTGGTCCGAATATCCTTGACTTAAATCTGGTAGAGAACTGTTGGTGTCAAATGGAATGTGCAGTTACCAGGAAGAACGTTTTTTGTTTTGTTTTTGGTTGTTACATGCAAGTCAACAGAGCTGCAGTGGTCAAGTTGGTACGCCATCTGACTGCTACGTGGAGACCAAGGTTCAATTCTCATGCTGGGTACCTGAGCCAACACTGTGGTTAAAAGCAGCGTGAGCATGATGGTGATCATATCACCTCCATGTATGGTCAATATTGTGAATTGCGCTTAAACAGCATGCAAGAATTAAAAGTCAAGTGGGGACCTGGGGCAAAGCACCAAAGTTTCAAATTGTCCAAAATTACAGCATTCAGGAATGTTGCGTAATTTCCATTTTTTTTTTAAAAAAAAAAAGTTGGGACATGGGCATTACATATACTAAAAGAGTGGTATTTTGTCATGCTTTTGACCATTTTTGGTACCAAAATCTTGATCTTTTATTCACACCATAAATATGTGGCTCGGTGATTCCTCATTTGATCAGTGAGCTGCTGTTTCATCTGCTCCTGACTTTCAGTAAGCTACAGCTTACCATCAACCATTTTATGAATTAATGCAGTAACATTAGTATCTTTATTATGTTTAATTTTAAGCTGGTCAAACATTGGATCACATACCTCGCACACATACTGTTGGGATGTTGTATCAGAAATACTCAAATGCAATGCTGTTAACTGTAAACATTTTAAGTTATATAACTTTCCACACTTACTGTATATTATACTGTTAGTAATCTTATCTGTATCTTTGCAAGAACCCAAATTTTCAATATCTAGTTCTGCATTGTCGGAAAGCATACTTTCATCAGTCATGTGCCCTTTTCCCTTGTTCCACCATTATTTGAACATTAGGTCATGACATGCCAAATCAACAAAGTCCACAACCCGACCATCTCAGAATTTTCTGAAACTCTACTATTTGGTAGTCTTCATGAAGATATGAAATCCTGAGAAATTGTAGCTTCCTGTGTGGCGTAGTTATGGAGTTTTGAGGGCTTGAAAATGCAAAAAATTGCCGATTGTTAGTCTGTGCCCGAGACTTTCATGGATTATTGATCTTACCCTAATGGACATAGAGAGCTGGTTGTAGTCTTGTTTGAAAGGACATGAATAAGCTTTCCAACTGTGTATCACATCACTATATTTAGAATAAAAATCTTTTCAAGGTCATCCACTTTGACCTTTGGACCTTGAACTTTTGAAGATGCATACTGGGATTTCCTTGGAACTGAAATATATTGTTAACACAAGGTTACACTATAACATAACTGAATTTGAAGTTGGGACGATTATGGGATAATGAAAGAAAAACAATTTAATTACTGTGTATTTTTTTTCAGCCGGTCGTTTCTAGTAGTAGTTTGCAACACTGTTGTTATTTTTACATTTAAGAATAATATGATTATCTACAGTAGTGAAAAATGGACAAGAATGTTTGTTTCCTGAGAAATAACTTACATGCTCCATAGTTCACAGGTTGTTCTTCAGTATTCATTCATTCAGTTCTTGCATTTCAAGCTGGCTTTCATCCATTGTTAAAGTGTACATTCTTCTTGTAGCAGTGGAAGAGTCCACTTTTGTTAGAACATTGCACGTTGGGACCCAACAAATGTCCAGTTGGACCAAATGATCCTGATGGTCCATGACGTTGAAGAAAGTTAATTTGTAAATCCCCGTTGTCTTCAGACACTTTCTAAACACACACTAGCCACCAGTTGTTATTATATACACAAGTAAAATATCCAGTAATATCTGTAAATTCTAAGGCATTTGAACATACAAGGTGTACAACTTTGCTTCCGCCGTTTTCCGACAGGTGGTAACAACAGGAAGTAGCGGTCGAAAGAAGCAGATCGCAGACGTCACGCAGTTAGCTTGGACCTCTGTCAAGATAACCCCATTCAAACATTAATCGAGTGGTGTGTGCATCGTGAAGTTGTTTGCGATTGAAAATGTCAGTGTAAGAGACAAATTCTCGCCATTTGCGGGAGGTTCTACTTTTGTGTTTCAATATGAAGAAAACTGCGGCTGAGGCTCATCGAATGCTCTCCACTACGTATGGTGAGGACGCTATAAGTGAGAGAACCTGTCGTGAGTGGTTTCAACGCTTCAAGAACGGTGACTTTAACGTCGAAGACCGGCATAGTGGTGGAAGACAGAAAGTTTTCGAAGATGCAGAATTGGAGACATTGCTGAGTGAAGACTCGCGTCAAACTCAAGAAGAATTGGCACGATCATTGGGAGTGACACAGCAAGCCGCAATACAGCGAGAGGCACGACAAAGTGATTTTGCAGCATGACAACGCACGACCCCACGTTGCCAAAGTGGTGAAAACGTACTTGGAAACATTAAGATGGGACGTCCTACCCCACCCGCCTTATTCTCCAGACATCGCTCCCTCTGATTATCACCTGTTTAGATCAATGGCTCATGAACTGGCTGACCAACACTTCCGATCTTATGAAGAAGTCAAAAAGTGGATCGATTCGTGGATCGCCTCCAAAGATGAACAATTTTTTAGACGCGGCATTCGTACGCTGCCCGAAAGATGGGAGAAAGTAGTGGCCAGCGATGGACAATACTTTGAATAATGCCTGGGTAAGCAATGTTTTTCATTACAGCGTCATATTTTTGGGGAAAAACGGCGGAAGCAAAGTTGTACACCTTGTATAATGAAACGATGTTCTGTAAATTCATCACATGCAGAATAACGTTTCATATGTATGACATATTTTGTAAAAGGAAGTACTGCATGAACCTTTTGGATTCCTGGAATGGAAATTGGTCACACAACATAGAAAAATCATCCTCATGATATGCTACATTGATGAAATTTTTCCGATTTTTGTAGTGTGCTGCTGCTACATCAGAAAAGTAAAATATCGTCAAAACCAAATTTATCCTTCAAAAATGTAATAAGTACTTTCTGGAGTAAGTGAATTAATGCTGTATCATGCTATCTGATATGGCAACCAAATTTTCAGTTATGACTGTCAAAGTATTGGGATTTCCATAATAAATAGTGAATTGATGTATTGCTGTTGCTTGACCATTATTCCAGTGAAAACCTTGTGAGACATCTTGCAACACACAGGAGTAATTTTCTGCAGAATCACAAAGTACACTGTAGTGCCTATCAACTGTTTCTTTTAAGTTCTTGAGAAATTAAGCTTGTTGGCATGAAAAAATTTCCGATCAGGAGTGCATTTTTTCGACTAGAATTTCTATGAATTCTGCAGGCTTCATTGATGTATCAAGTGTTGATCTGTCTGTGGATATCCACTGTTTGTTCCTGCTTTGGTGGTAATTTCCAGGTGATACTTATTAATGATCAAAAAATGGACTGTCAAGGTTTCCACGGATCTCAAAATCTTCAAGGCTTTCTAATGTGGATGGTGCCATTATGCTGGTGATCAAGGTATCTTACTTAAAAAAAAGTCAGCTCAAATTAAAACTGTCACACTATCTATTCAACATTCTACCACACTTGTTTCAAACAAGACTCCTGCACACATTCTTCACTTTCTAGTTGCAGAAGTATTGCACATTAGCAAATCTGCAATGCAATAGTGCAGTGTTGCAAACTCCCACTAGAAATGACTGGCTGAAAAAATACACTGATACTAATAAAATTGTTTTTCTTTAATTATCCCATAATCGTCCCAACTTTAAATTCGGTTATTTTATAGTGTAACCTTGTGTTAACTATATATTTCAGTCCCAAGGAAATCCAAGATATGCATCTTCAAAAGTTCAAGGTCCAAAGGTCAAAGTGGATGACCTTGAAAATATTTTGTTCTAAATATAGTGATTAGTGATGTGATACACAGTTGGAAAGCTTATTTCATGTCCTTTCAAACAAGACTACAACCAGCTCTCTACGTCAATTAGGGTAAGAGCATCCATGAAAGTGTCGAGCGCAGACTAAAAATCGACAATTGTATGTATTTTCAAGCCTCCAAAACTCCATAACTACACCACACAGGAAGCTACAATTTCTCAGTATTTCATATCTTCATGAAGACTACCAAATAGTAGAGTTTCAGAAAAATCCGAGATGCTTGGGTCAGAAATGACACTTTTTTTGTTGATTTGGCTTGGAATGATTAAGATAACATTTACGAATTGGTCCCATGTCAATACAGTGGTTCGGATCCCACTTTAAACTGTAGGTTCAGTCTCGATTAGCCTATCTATGCATAAAGTGTACTTAAAACAACAATTGAATCGAATCATGGAAACTGAGTTGTCAAATTATTGAAACCTACAAAGTTATCAACATAACACTTATTCCAATATTAAAATTTGGAATCATAACTTATACATTATACAGGGTGACACGGAAGTGTAATCATTTTTGAATGAACATTATACAGTTAATTGTACATCAGACTGTATTATTTTTGTTGTATAATGTGTGTAATCTATTGCCATTTATTTACATTTATTTACACCGCCAGATATTCCATGAACATCCTACGGGGATTGTTTCCTGGTCATTTGATTTCCAGGTTTGGAGATGTGCCTTGGCCTCCCCGATCTCCCAACCTGAGTATGTGCGACTTCTTTCTGTGGGGTTATTTAAAGGAACAAGTTTACATGAACATACCCCGTTCATTAGATGAACTGAAGACAGCTATTCGTAGGGAGGTGCATCAGATCAGCCAGGAGACATTGGAACACGTGTGGGGCAGCGTCACCTCTCGACTGGAAAACTGCATTATGGAAGATGGACATCACCTTCCAGATGTGATTTTTTCTATGTAACACAAATGGCATTATTTCCCACACCTATTCAACCCCCAGAAATAAAGTTTGGTGTCACATTAACTGTATACTGTTAATTCAAAAATTACTACACTTCCCTGTGTCACCCTGTATATATTCAGTGCATAACTTTTTACGTTCATCAATTTTTTTTTATACAGCCACATTATAAATTCATCACAACTAAATGTTGTAACTTTTGTACAATGCTGGTTGAACCAAATTTAGAGGGAAGCGGGGCAAAAAGCCCCTCTTTAAGGCTATATAATACCTGTTTTCAATAAATGGTGTGTTACTTGCTGCCAGGTGGTACTGGAAAAGTGTTCTAGTATAGTTTTGGTTTTGTTATTCACTGCCCTATTTATATAAAAAAAAAAAAGAATTAATTTTTTTTAGCCAAGTACAGTGTGAATTTTGTATTTTTTTTTACAGTTCATCTCAATCAAGAAATGTTTATCTTTGTATTTTACCACTGACTCACTAGTGTTGGGCAATATATCACAATATTGTAAAAATATTGTTCAGGCGATATTTACTAGACGATATATCATCACAATATTTTGATGGTATATATCATGTTGGTGATATATCATCAAGATATTTAGCAATATATATCATGTCACTGATGTATCGTCATGATATTCTGGCGATATAAAGGTGTCCCAAAACAAATGCAGGATTTAATTTAACTCTTTCGCTGCGGAATTCTCTGGCACACAATATCCCTTGGCTGCGTAATTAAATTTGAAAAAATATTTTTTTTATAAACAAATAATTTTCGCAATTACATTCCGTTATATATGAGAGAGAAGTTACAAAATTCATTCCTTGCACTGGAAAACCATTCTGTAGTCCCTGGTGGTATGATATTTTGAAAAATTTTGAAATTTTGAAAAAAAAAATTAGAAAGAATAATTTTAAAAAATTACATTGCAAAATATGTTATAGAGAAATTACAAAAGTCATTCCTTGCACTGGCAAACCATTCTGTAGTCCCTGATGGTATGGTATTTCTCAAAACATGGGATGATGCAGAGTGGTGGAGCGGCGTGGAAATTCGTAAGTAGTATCAAGATACTGGGTGGCGAAAACTTCAGTTTGTTCTGCTGTGTGTTCAAATACTGAGCGGGGAAAATATTTGATGAAACAAGAAAATGGTGTGCTAAATACTGTACTGTCACCAAGTAACTTAGCACTTGCCTGTGTCGAACTTCCCGCACCTAGATCAATGCTGCTTTGCACTCTGCTCCATGATGTTACGGACGGTGGTACAAATTCTTCATCAGACACTATACAATCACTGTCACCACTTGAAGTCTCATAAAAACTGTCGCTATTATCGTCATAACTTAATTCACCTTCTGATTCAACAGTTGAGTAACATCATTATCAGACAAGTGTTGACGACTTGACGAAGCCATGTTTTTTACATTCGAACATGCATTTGAAACTGACATGTCAGAGCACTCAACGCTCGTATTCTAAACAGAGGCGTAATTAGCGACATCATACGGATATAAACAAAACTACAAGTTCAAATAGTTCCAAATAGTATCAACAGATGTCTGAAGGCTACTAAAAGCGGCGTACTGCGGAAATGCGACACCCGCTGCGAGTGGAAGTATAAACTCGCAATAATGCGACTTTCGCGGAGCAAGGCACCTGGCGTGCTGTGCATAAATGCGACTAGCGCAGCGAAAGAGTTAATAAAACAACATTTTATATATTTATTAGTTGGCAAAGTTGTTACATTATTTGAAAGGGCAAACACTGTCATTAAATGTGGAAGAGGATATCTGACAAATGTCCTTTACGATGCATTTGGCACACTCAAAATCTTTTGACAAAATTATGGATCAGTTTTTCGCATAACTGCGGCTCAGTGCCGTCGATAACTCTTTACATTTCTGCTTTCAATTCAAGAATCGTTCTTATTTTTGCAGCTTAAACTTTGGACTTAATGACTCCCCAGAGGAAAAAAATTGCATGGTGAGAGGTCACAGTTGTTTCATTTCAGGCTCTTCTCCTACTATAAATGTCAGTTAATTTGCCCACAGTTTCCATACTATTACAAGCGCTCCATATTGACTAACCACAACATTTTTACTACAACGTGTGATCTCGCAGAACACTGCCAACCTGCGTTAATTTTGAGACACCCTTTATATCATGTTGGCGATATACAGTTATGATATTTTGGGGATATATATCCTGTCGGTGATATATCATCACTATATTTTGGCAATATATATTATGGAGATGATATGTTGACGATATATCACGATATGAAATTTCTATCGTCCATCCCTACACTTCACCAACGGCCTCTAATCGTGGAGGCATTGCATTCATTTTCAATGTTATTAGAATTTTGCTTCATTGCAGATAGTGGCCATTGCAGGAGACTTCATATCACAAGCAGAAAAAAATTTAGAAACTAAACAGAAAGAACTTCTTGGGAAAGACTGATCACGTTAACTTCTGCCATTTTGCAAGTGTAAATGACATCCTTAAGTCTGAAGAAATTGGTGAGAAGTTTTTAATCTTTGTCAACATCTAGCCATGGGAGGCAACACTGGTAAATAATGCCCTGATGATAACTGAATGAACCCACAAGATATGTGCAACAGCCATGTATTCTCCGGAGCAGTGCAAGCCAACGAAACAAAGAAACAAAGTACAGATTCAACATATGATACAAATAACATTGTTTCAATCACACAGGTCCTTGATCTAAATATCAGTGTACATGTATGTATTGACAGTTTAAAATGGTACTTCGTCATTGAAAGCCAAGTAAACAGTAGAAGATACTCTAAAATAAAATAATTTTCTATTAAAAGTTTCGATCTTATTTCAGTCCAAACCCATGACATTAATCAAAGAACAGTACATAACGATCTAGAACAATGGCTGTTAACCTGTCGTTTACCATTGACCTTGAAATATTAGGCGCATCCAGAAAGTAAGTTTCCTGGGGGTCGTGCACAAAAAGGAAACATTATTTCATTCAATGATTTATTGCCACAGATACAACACTTGTCCAGTTACTTGTCAACATAATTCCCTCCGGAATTGAGGCACTTGTCATAGCGTGGGACAACTTCTGTATACCTGTGTCATAGAAGTCTGCTGCCTGGGTGCCGAACCGCTGTGTGACAGCCGTCTGAACCTCTTCGTCGCTGTGAAAATGTTGACCGGACAGGAACTTTTTCAGGTGCAAGAACAGGTGGTAATCACTGGGAACAAGATTCAGGCTGTATGATGGATGATTGAACACCTTAAACACCTTCCAAACGAACCTGTCCAGAAGGGCTGCAGTGCACCTAGCCACATGCGGCTTCGCGTTGTCGTGCAGCAAGGTCACCCCGGCACTGAGCTTACCACGTCGCTTATTCTGAATGGCTCGTGGCAATGTCCCCAGTGTTTCACAGTAACGGTTAGCATTCACAGTCTCACCTCTGGGCAGAAACTCGATGAGCAGAATGCTTTGTCTGTCCCAGAACATAGTGCACATCACTTTTCGAGCCGACACAATCTGTTTGAACTTCGTCCTGCATGGAGATCCACTGTGATGCCAATGCATGGACTGTTGCTTGCTTTCTGGGGTGCTGTATGCAACTCACGTTTCATCCCCTGTGATGATCCAGTTGAAAAAATCGTCATCATCATGGTAACGCTGAAGAAATGTCAGCATCATGCCCACGCGTTTTTCCTTTGTGTTTGGGCATCAGTTTTTTCGGCACCCACCGGACACACAATATCCGGAACAAGAGTCGTTTGGTAACAATGTCATGCAACAACGACCAAGAAATCTGCAGGAAATGGCTGCTGAGTTCAGTGATCATGATACGACGATCCTCCAATATGCACTGCTGCACCTGCTCCACAAGCTCGTCCATAACAGCCGATGGCCGCCCACTGCGCTCATCGTC
This sequence comes from Lepisma saccharinum, assembly GCF_977018435.1. Lineage (NCBI taxonomy): Eukaryota > Metazoa > Arthropoda > Insecta > Zygentoma > Lepismatidae > Lepisma > Lepisma saccharinum. Next base: position 45,327,881 of record NC_139251.1, read on the forward strand.
ATGCATATTTTGCTGGCCTTCAGTAAATGTCCTGCACCAACGACGCACCATCTGCTTGCTCATGATACCTGGCCCAGCTGACTATGAATTTTGATCAGCTGTATGTTTTGTGCGTTCAAGAACTTGATCACCGAACAAACCTCGCATGTGGCGGGTGATGGAAAAAGAACCGCCATGTTTCATCACTGCCGCGACGCTACTGAGGACTTTCGGGAGGCATCTTCTAGGACATTCACTAGCCAGGGCATGTGCCTCTCACGCATGCACAACACCGGTATCAATATGCACGGCCTGCCACCTGTGGTCGAGTGGGAAACTTACTTTCTGGATGCACATAATATATTTTATTGTTACGGCCCATCCAGGACTTTCAATGTGTGAAGTCCTCAAGTTCATCAAAGCTTTGTTTCAAGTTGCTTGTTAAGATTATACAATTTATTACAATACTCATATTTTCTTGTTACAATAATAACTAACAGTGAACAATATTCTTTTGTGTGCACATATTTAATGAAATCCATCAAAGTCGCTTCTCTGTTTTGTTGTACTTTGTTTGTATAGCAAAATCGGAGACATGCAAACTCATTCTAGCAACTCTTCCTTAATAATGGGTGGTGCAGAGAAATGGCAAAATTTCAATTGACGTAAAATGCACGAATAATCACAGAAAAAAAATACATTTAATGATGGATACGCATGTACGTAGTATGCCATTAACTATGACATTTTACTTCTTAAAGATTACATCAGAAAGATGTGTTCCATCTCGGCGTACACATTCTAAAAGTCTGCTGTGGAAACTCTGGAATTCCCGCTGTATCAGTCTCGAGGAATATCAGTGATTTCTGCTGCAATTTTCTGTTTCAGTTCAGCAATGGTCGCAGGATGTGTGCTTTACACTTTACTTTTGAGATGTCCCCACAGAAAGAAATCGCAAACACTGAAATCAGGGATCTCGGAGGCCATGAAATGTCACCGTTATGTGAAATGATCCACCTTCCAAACAATTTGCAAATCGCCTCCATCGACTCTCAAGCAGTATGTGACGTGGCTCCATCCTGCTGAAACCACATGTTGTCGGTGTCAAGATGTGCGTTGTGCAACTTCGGTGCAAAGAATGGTTCAAGCATAGCAACATATCGATCTGATGTCACTGTTGTTGCAATGTCTTACTCACTTTGAAAGAAATAAGGGTCCGAAAACACCATGACTTGACACTGCACACTATACTGTAACCTTGGTGCTATGTAATGGATGCTCCTGAAGCTGACAAGGATTTTCCTGTGACCGTAACGGAAATTCTGTTCGTTAACATAGCCGCTAAGGTGGAAATGCGCTTTGTCAGACATCCACAAATTGTTAAGGAAATTGGTGACCTCGTTAACCTTAGCCAATACCAATTTACAAAACTTTTTACGGAACACGGGTCTTCAGGATGTAATTGCTGCACAATCTGTAACTTATAAGGGTGGAACTTCATTTCGTGCAGTATTCTTTGTATGCTTCTTTGACTACACTGTAGGGCTGATGCATGTTGTCGAACGGAGCGGCGAGGGCTCCTCTGAATGGCAACTCAAACTGCTTCAATATTCTCAGGTATACGTACTGTTCGAACTCTACCTGGGGGCTTCTACTTCAACGCTGAACCAGTTTCTTCAAAATTACGCACCCATGTTGTAAACACACAAGCATGACGTCCTAGCTGGTAATGCTGCCGAAATACCCTTTGCGCTGCAGTCACACTATCACTGTACTTATAAAAAGCTTTCACAGCGAAAGCACGCTCCAAACCATTCCAATGCTGCACCATTACTAAATGGCAAAGCCTCCTCAATGATGTCGCATCGGTCCCGAACAAATGCCAGCGCTACATTGTTGCCAATTCCACATTCAAATTTTGCCATTTCTCTGCGCCACCCTGTACTAGCTGACCAATATACTGTATTGGCCTGAAAATGAGCCGCACTTTTTATCCAGATTTCAACTTTGTAAAGTTAAGGTGCAGCTTATATTCCTTACCTTTGCTTTTATGACATTTCATCATATTGTATGCTGTTTAAAAATGGTGCTTATTTCTCATGTTTAAATAATGCATGTAGCCGCTGTTACCGCAGGTAACACCAAAATATAAAGAATTGAAGAACCTGTCTTAAAATATTATTACGTACATAAACTTGTAATATTGTCGTAAAGTAAACATTGCAGACTGACATTTTTTTCTGACACCGGCAAAAGCGAAGAGGAGGACTGATCCGGTACCCTCCTCAGGCAACATGAGGAAAGGGCCCTGAGCCCACCCAAGGAAGACTTTCCGTCGCGGCAAAGACTGTTACGGCGGGAGGACGAGGCAGGTTATTGACATGACTGTTTAGTCGCCGCAGTTGCTGGTGATCCTTACCGGATACAGATCAGTGTTGCCATATTCAATTGACAGAAAAGAGCTAAGTCGCCTAATCGGGTCTATCTTACTCTGAAGGTGTCCAGTCACACTGGGGAACGATGGCGCAGTGGTAGCGTCGCCGCCTTGTAATCAAGGGATCCCGGGTTCGATACCCGGTGGATGCACAAGTGGTTTGGATCCCACTTTAAATTGTCCCGATTAACATTACTGTGCATGAGTGTACTTACATCGCCAAATCAAAATTTTAAAAAACAAATCACACTGGGAAAAAAGCAAACTACCAAGTGATATTTTGCATTTACTCTAAATATCAGCGATTATGAAAGTCCTCTTTGTCCTTCTTCGACATCATGGAGAGGAGAGGGATGGGTATGGGCAAGGGGTCCTCTCTCCTTCTAAAAATGTCAACCTAAAATTCTATATTTCACACATATAATATTATTTCGGTTACAGGAATTTGTGATAATTGTTGAAAGGGCCGATTGAGATTGACATACGTTGTCGCAGGAATGCGATAATTTCAGATTGAAGCAATGGTTTTGAGGTGGTAGAACTGTTTTTGGGTGAAAACATTATTTACAAGCATAATTTCCCGATTGTTATCTTAGCACGCTCTGAAATTTCAGGTGTCGCAGGTTCGATTCCTCAGCAAGAAATGGTTATTTCAATGTTTGTTGTTATTATTTTACTTACATAATTATAAAAATTAATAATTACATACACAAAGAAATAATAATTTTATTTCAATAATTCACCATGCATCCTCATCGTCACGATTATCCTATAAAGCGAAAGCCTTAAAGGTAGCAAAGGACGTAAAATATACGAAATAGTAGTGGTGTCAGAAATGAGATTTCAGTGGATTTTGCGAAACATGGAGTGGGAGTATTTACTCTACATACGTCTTATTTGAAATGAAAAGTTTTGCGATTTGGGCAAATCTGGTTTCAAAGGAACTAAGATGGCAACAGTAGTAGAACTGGACTTCTTGCAGGTTCCGAAGGAAATATTGGGGAAGCGCCGATGCTCAGAGGGGTGGGGGCAAGGAGGGTGCTTCACGTGTTACAAAAGTAAACAACGGTTTGTGGGAGGGACTGTGCAGTGCTAGTTTTGTGAGTGGTGTCTTTCGTCTTTATGTTGTTTTCGGGCATTGTCAATTAATTAATGGAGCTTGCTCCGAGTTCCGAAGTGGTGGGTTCATCCTATCTGAACAGTGTGTGTAATCGTGCGATAGAAGATATTTTGAAGCAATCTTTCGGTTCGTTCTTTTGCAGAAAAAAGCGAAATTGTGGCGAAAGGGAGGCCAAAGCCTATTTTGAACAATTTAAAAACCAAGTCGTCTGCTGGATATGACCGACATTTCAATGTTTCGTGGTATAACGACTATCCGTGGTTATGTGGATGTGCGGAGGTGCCGAAACTGTTTTGTTGGCCATGTACTCTATTTTCGGGTGAAAAAAAAGTGTTTAATTCAGGTGTGGATAACATGGACCATGACATTGATGCACCCAAAAATTCAAATGAAAAACTTCACTTTATGACAGCATCATAGAACTTTTTTGATTTGATTTGATTGATTTTGCTTCGCTTGTGCCACTTTTGGCTAATTTGCAAAGATGGGGATGAGTGATGAAATTGATGAATAGACATCACAAACGTCCATGCCCAAGCCAGGATCGAACCCGGGACCACAGCATCATATAACTACTTTCAAAGAAGAGTCGTCGGATTGATCTGCTCTATAAGTAGCCTTCGATGTTTCTGTATCAAATTACGTATTATTGTGTCAACAACCAATGTTTGCGATTTCACTTCAGTCCTTATGTCAACATTTTTTTTCCTGATTAATAACTTTACCAAAATCTAGTATTGAATTGCAGACGTACCAGATTAATATTATATGAACTACTTGGAAGACATTTGGGGGGGGGGCATGATGTGGGGAGGCACCCAAGTCTTACGGCTCCTCCCTTAAATGTCCTACTGATAACCGGTAACACTTTTAAAAATCCCACGCCACGCCACTGAATAATGCAAATGTATTAGATACTAACAACACTTTGCTGATGTTCTCTATGCTAAGAAAAATGTTTATGTATTAAGTCTCAAGCTTTTCTGGCTACAAATGATGAATAAATTCTCTCAGTTTATCGACCAAGTCAATTCTGGAACAGTTTCCAAGCTGTCATCTTCAGGGCAGAAGATGTTAATTTTATTATTCTTGATGTATTGACACATTTCTCAGTGCTTAATCAATATACAGGGTGGCTCAATAAGTCACTTTAACACCCCCAGTACAAGGCCACTGCGGCATGGGACGTGAAAATGGCAATGACCAATCGTTATCAGGCCAAGGGGGAACCACATTGACGTCACCCACATGGTTGGCAGCCATCTTGATGTCCGCCATCTTGAATTCAACTTCAGAAATTTAAATGGAAAGGGGGTCGTGCGACATATCAAAATGGGCTAGAATTTCACCAGGAAAACAACTGTGACATTTGTTTTCACCTAACTTTAATTGTTGCAGAGTTAACAATACCACAAAGTTATGGCTCAATAAGTCACTTAACATCCCCAGTACAAGGCCACTGCGGCATGGAACGTGAAAATGGCAATAACCAATTGTTATCAGGCCAAGGGGGAACCACATTGACGTCACCCGCATGGTTGGCAGCCATCTTGATGTCCGCCATCTTGAATTCAACTTCAGAAATTTAAATAGGAAGGGGGTCGTGCGACATATCAAAATGGGCTAGAATTTCACCAGGAAAACAACTGTGACATTTGTTTTCACCTAACTTTAATTGTTGTAGAGTTAACAATACCACAAAGTTATAACACATGCTCAATATGACGTCCCTCTTGTTTTAACAATACCACAAAGTTATAACACATGCTCAATATGACGTCCCTCTTGCGCAACACACACGTGTAATCATCTCTCCCATGACCTTACCACATTCTGAAGAACCTCAGGAGTTATTGCAGTACAGGCATCCACAATGCGTGTGCGCAAGTGGGCCAGATCCCTGATTTTCGTAGCATACACCATGGCTTTCAGGTGTCCCCAAAGGTAAAAGTCCAATGGTGGCAGGTCAGGTGAGCGTGCAGGCCATTCCACAGTCCCTCGGAGACCAATCCTGTGGTGAGGGAATTGTTGATCCAGGTACTGACGGACTATCATCCCATAGTGCGGTGGAGCACCATCTTGCTGGAACCATTCAGGATAGCTCCCATCCTTGGACAGTAAGGATGGTAAGATCTGCTCCCATAGCAGAAGCAAGTAGCCCTCTGCATTTAAGTTGCCCTCAATGAAAAATGGACCAACAAGTCGGGAACTCCAAGTACCACTAAACACCATTAGCTTCCCGCCTCCCGTCACTTTGCTGGGATCTGTCCAATGTGGATTTTCGGGTGACCAGTACCGCAGATTTTGCTTATTCACCTCTCCCGACACATAAAAATTAGCCTCATCACTGAACAGAATCTTGCTACCGACGGCAGAGTCACGTTGCAGTTGTGGTATAGCCCACTCACAAAACTGCAAACGCCTGTCTGGATCGTCCTCACTAAGGTGCTGCTGCAGCTGTATCTTATACGGATGCCAATGGTGGTCACGTACAATCCTTTGAATTGAACCCCTGCTGACACCGCTTTCCAGCGCCAATCTCCGTGTGCTACGGGTTGGGGACTTTGCAAATGATGCCAACACCGCTACAGCAGTACCCTCATCCGTTGCTGTTTTCAGACGTCCATGTCGGGGCTTGTCATCCACAGATCCAGTATCTTGGAACTTTGCCAGCAACTGGCTGACGGCCACATGTGACACCGGTTGTCTTGCAGGATTGCGGTTATTGAAGTCTGCGGCAATGTCACGGGTACTTCTCTCCCCTGACATCAATATGATGGCAATCCGTTCCTCACGTGTTAGTGGCATTTTCGTTCAGATCAGTGAAAAGGAAATATGCTACTCTTGACACGATCAATTCACATCATCACTCTTTTAAACTTTTATGTAAAGGCAAAACACAATCGTAATTCCCATGCGAACCAATACTACAAGATATGTAAGTCAATATCCGGACATTTTCAGTGATTGGTCTAACAATAAATACCACATAATCGCATACTAACGATTATTTGAACAATAAACATTTAAGCAAAAAGGAAAGGACGTGTCACTCTCTCATGCGGAAATCACCCTTAAATTTAAAGTTAGGTGAAAACAAATGTCACAGTTGTTTTCCTGGTGAAATTCTAGCCCATTTTGATATGTCGCACGACCCCCTTCCCATTTAAATTTCTGAAGTTGAATTCAAGATGGCGGACATCAAGATGGCTGCCAACCATGCGGGTGACGTCAATGTGGTTCCCCCTTGGCCTGATAACAATTGGTCATCGCCATTTTCACGTTCCATGCCGCAGTGGCCTTGTACTGGGGGTGTTAAGTGACTTATTGAGCCATAACTTTGTGGTATTGTTAACACTGCAACAATTAAAGTTAGGTGAAAACAAATGTCACAGTTGTTTTCCTGGTGAAATTCTAGCCCATTTTGATATGTCGCACGACCCCCTTTCCATTTAAATTTCTGAAGTTGAATTCAAGATGGCGGACATCAAGATGGCTGCCAACCATGTGGGTGACGTCAATGTGATTCCCCCTTGGCCTGATAACGATTGGTCATCGCCATTTTCACATCCCATGCCGCAGTGGCGTTGTACTGGGGGTGTTAAGTGACTTATTGAGCCACCCTGTACTCCAATATCTTCTTCATAGATTACTTTTGGCTAATTTACGAAGATAGGGATGATATAATGAAAGTGATGAATGGACACTCACAAACACCCATGCTCAGGCCAGGATTCGAACCTGGGGCCCCTTGTGTTGTAGTGCAATGTGCTAACCACTCTGCCATTGAGGCCGGCATCTGCTTCATAGAAATCCCTGGTCTGGTGCTTCAGCCAAATTCAAATGTCACGTTCAAGTTCCTCGTGACTTTGGCACCCACAAGGAGAACACTATATATTACTACATAAATACTGTCAACTTTGGAAGGTGGCTTCTCACCTGGTGTTCAAAGTCAACTATTTTTCCTGGCATGAATGAACATGTGAGTTATTTCTAGTTGAGCTACAGAAGTGATAGAACGTTTGTGTTTAGTGTCCATGATGGAATGGGGTGATTACGAAAACCATGTGGCTCTTTTAGCGCTCCATAAGGTAGTGGATAAAGTTTTCAAGACCCTACAGAAGCTTCAAATCTCCAAGAGGTTTGTGTGTCATCCAGTGTTTCATTGACACTGGATCAGCAATTGACAGGCCCAGGCAGGGACAGCCAATGCACCATAAGGACTGTGCAAATGGTGAAAATAGGCTGAATTTGATTCTTTATTGACTTGGTTTATTTTATTTGCTTTTCTGCCACTTGTGACTAATCGTAATCACAAATATGAGGATGAGTGATGATATGATGAAATTGATGAAAGGACACTCGCAAAGAACACCCATGACCAAGTGGGGATTCGAACCTGGTACCCCTGGCATCACAGCATGCTGTGCTAACCACTCTGCCACAGAGGGCAACAGGCTGAATTTGAACATTGTGTTTACATGTGTAAGATTTTCTGTGGAGTTCACATTGAAAACTTGTAATTATTATGGGGTATGTAAGCATTCATTTGACACCTCTTTTCATTGAAATAGTAAAATATTTAGAGTTGTCAACTTCATTTTGAATAACCTTGTAAGAACTGACTACTTAAAAACAGAAAGAAAACATGGCATAACCTCTCCCGTGCAAAATGTCTGGACATGCCACTGGTTGAGGTTCGAAAGAAACCTTCCTGAATTGAAGCATTGTGATAACATATTTCCTTTGTTGATGTTAATGTAGGTGTAGAAAATTCACATACAATGTAGGAATTAATTCAGTCAGATCATGCTATCTCGGACTAGCACATCTGATACAATTTTATACATCCACATTCTCCTCACATACCACTGACATGACCTTTAATTCATGTCAACAAAGATCTTTTCAGAAATTTCTCTCCTTTTGAAAAACCACTATGATATTTCAAATTCTGATCTGTTTACATCTGTTTAGAATTCCTTGTAGAGTATTCAAGTGAATTTCCATGTCATTTGCTTTTACTATTGGCTTGATCTTTCAATCTATTGGGGTCCAAGGTCTGCCCAACAGCTTTTTGTTGTGTGATTTATGGTCAGTGAATCGTGTCCCATCGCTATTGTTTTCTGGCCTTCAAAACCAAAGCCCACTAGTATTGTTTTCAACTAGCTGTTCAGTTTTGTTCATGATGTTGGGTCAACACTGAAATTTTGAAACTACCATGAATCGAACCCAGAACCACTTGCACCAAAGGCAAAAATGGTAACCATTAGGCCATTCAGAAGCTCATTCTCACAGGTATCTAAACAACAGCTAAAATGACCTGAATGATTTATTTGGTTTATTTTACTTCACTTTTCCCCCAATTTTCTAATCGCGAAGATGAGGATGAGGGATGATATGATGAAATTGATGACGGGACACTTACAAGGACCCCATGTCAGGGCTGGAATTCAAACCTTGGACCTCTGGCATCATAGCATGCTGTGATAACCACTCTGCCATGGAGTGACCTGTGTGAGATATACCTGAATGCTCTGGAAGGAATTAATTCTGGGCCTCCCCGATGATGTAGTGGTAATGTCATCACCTTGTAAACATGGGGTCCCAGGTTCGATACCTGGTGGAGGCACATGTCACAGTGGTTCGGGACTCACTTTAAATTGTAGGTCCAGTCGTGATTAGCCTTTCTGTGCATAAAGTGGACAAAAATAACAATTCAATCAAAGGAAATAATTCTATATGGATTTTCTTCTTTTTTTTTCAGAATTTAGAATCTCTCAGCAGTTTTTCAAAAGGAAAAAAAATCAAGATAATCTTTGCTTTTCCCAGATCAACAGCATCTTAAACAGTAATAACTTCACAAGTGATCTTGCTACTATTAATTACCTTGAAGTTAACACCACTTCTGAATGTAAAAGACACTGAAGATATATATTTTCTTATGCAATCAGTGTATACAAAGATGAATGTTGTTAGAACATCAAGTATTTTAATTACTAGCAATGCCGGTGTTACTGTTCAGAAAAATTCTTGTACTGCTTGCTAGTCTCTCCTGAAATAGTTTGTTCCACCATTTCACAATCACTTTTGTAGTATCTGGTTACTTTCAGGGAACCTTTCTGTCTTGAATCCCTTCTCAACTGCCACCAGAGAATGTGAAACAAGATATGCCTCACTGTACAAAAGTATGTATGCACTATGTAAAGACATAGATGCATCTCAGCGGAGAAACCTCTATGCTTAGGAGTCGCTTTTGATGTTTGGATAAGAAGATCTAAGTGAAGACTTTGTTGATTCGGGATCCACGTATGCTACTCACCTGTATGTATTATATATCCTCCAGCCACACACTCCGATAGCAATGCTGGCAACAATGATCTGAAGATACCTTCTGTGTTCGATTTAACAAGCACTTTTGGACTATTAAGTTGAAGCGATTCCAAAGAAAGTTGATCAAAAATTATTCGATCGTAGTCCACTTGGTAATTGTGACAAGGGCTAGCTCTCCAGAGTTCTGAATACATGTATGAATAAAATGCCGAGGCAGCCGCAAACTCGCAGCATGAAAACACCACATCAGTACAGCAACCTATGACAATTGACACCCAACCGCAGAAGACAGACATGACGTGGAGTTGGTTGCCTGTTTCTATCCAAAATATTGTATTGTCTTGGATCTCTACGGGATCAATGATAATTATGTCACATTCAGCCTCTGCCGCCTGCTCAAGCTGTCTTCTGTACAATGTTAGGTGGCCAATGTCCTGTGTTTGTCGAATGATAGCTATGTCTGGAAATTTGTAATCTAAGTCCCTAGTTTCCATCACCTGAAGTAGTAGAATATTCATATTCATGGTAATCATATGTAATTGTTGTTTTTGTAATAATAGAGGTTTTGCACAAAGGAGCCATTCTATTGTTACTCTATTATTGTACTGCTTTTCTACAGTGTGGTGCATATTTTATCTTCCAATATCAGCCATGCATGTGCAGGAATGTTTCATGCTTAGACAATTCCAAAGCTCACAATCAATCTGACATGGAACATTGTTCTGTTCGGATAAGGATTACGGCAGTGGAGACATTCATCTGAACAGGCTCGATGCAGGAGACACAGCTCACACTGCACTAAGAAGCATCAGGATGCCAATGAATATTCCTCCGAACTGAAGACTTTTGATGAAGAGGTTTTCTCGGGATAAACCAGGTGATTTCCAGATAAGCTTTCGAGAGCTAACGTCACTTTCATCTTCAGGGATTGAAGTGCCTGTTTCGATTCAAATGTTCAATCTGTAAAGATGAGAGTGACATAAGAACCTATCCGGAAATCACCTGGTTGATATCCCTAGAAAACCTCTTCATTCGCCGCAGGAAAGATTGAAGAATTATGGAGACTTTTCGTTCTGCATGCTGCTATTGACTCTTCATTGTCTGAAACATATCATAATGCTGTGCTGCTCTGGCATGGGTTGATGATCCTCATTGGCCACCATGACCACCTGATTTGCAAGCTTTGCAGCTGTCTAATCGGGAGATTCCTGCATATGCATGCCTGCATTTGGACAGGGTTACCAATTGGCACTGGTACATACAATATGCACTACGTGTATTTGTAAATGTACGAGGGCAAATCAAAAAGTCTTTGCACCTAACTATTTATTGCCAGATTACAAACCATAAAAGAAAAACAAGATATACACAATCTTCTACGTCCTTTTTGCTATTTTTCCACATAATCACCTCACCTGTTGAGGCACTTGTCCCACCGTACCACAATTTTCGCAATGCCTGTTGCATAGAAGGTGGCCGGCTGATCACGGAACCAACGACGAACAACGTTCATCATCAAGAAGTTTAGGAACCCACCAACACGACACCTTGCGGTATCCCAACAAATCGTGAACAATGTCGTAAACACTACCATAGGAAATGCCAAGTTCAGTGGCAATGTCCTTCACGTGAACATGTTGATCAGCTTTCACCATTTCATCAACATGGGTAATGTTGTCCGGTGTCAGTGAGGAACGAGGTTGACCCGATCGCTCATTGTCCTCCACATTTTCCCTTCCATTTTCAAACTCCTTGCACCACCACTGCACACTTCGCACTGATAAACACTTGTCCCCATACACTGACTCCATTTCTCTGTGGATAACTGTGGCTGTTTGTCCTTTGCACCATAAGAAACGAATAACACTTCGCTGCTCATATGGCGTGGACTTTCTGAGCAATCCGGCCATCTTTGCCAACTGATAACAGCGCTGTGCCGTGGAAGAAATCGGAAGTTACAATAGGACCGTTCCAAGAAAAGCCTACTGCATCGCTCGTATATCTCGCTTGTGAAATAACACTTAATAACAAACTAGAAAAAAATTAGGCGCAAAGACTTTTCGATTTGCCCTCGTACACTATAGAGAAATTGCCATTCATATAATGCACAAAGGGTAATAGAAAAATAATGTCACCTCTGTTATCAAAACTTTAATAATGAAAAATTCAAAGCAAAACTTGCACGGATTGTAGCCTGAAGTCTCCTGTACACAAAACTACTGTTCAAGATAGTCACAATTAATTTCAACATATTTATGCCCAAGTTTGAGATTCAGTTTGGTAAAATTCTTCACGTTGCTTTCTCCCCATGACTTGACAGCTGATTTCACCTCTTCCAAGTGGTTGAATCTGAAATCACATGGGTTGTCCTTCATTAGCTAAAGATAGAAATCAAAAGGGACCATATCAGCAACATGTGATATTTTCCCCTAAAATACACTGTGCACTACATGTGAAAAAAAACACACATTATTTCCCTTCCCGAAGAAGGATATGCACAGTGTATATCCCATGTATACAACACACACACACAAAGCACGTTACACTACACTAGTCATAATTAATATACAGTTTTAAGTTTAAGTCCACTTTTTGCACAGATAGGCTAATTGGGACTGAGTCTATAGTTCCTAGTGGGGTCCAAACCACTATGTACCTCTACTGAGTATCAAACCTTTCCTTGGCATTTCAATTCAATTATCCTTTATTGAAGGGTGAGGTTCAGCCTGTGGCTTAAGTTCCTCAGGGTACGTATTGTACTTTTTGCACAAAGTCACCTGAAGCAAGTCCAGTGATTTTCCTGGTGTATCCAGGACGTCGGATAGTTTCTCTGGAGACAAGTCATCCTCTGTCAAGATTCCAATCTCCAATATTTCCTGGTTTTTTGGAGTTATCCTATTGGTGCCACTTGCCTGTTCTTCATCTTCTAGGACTGTGCTGGTGGGAATTCCATGCATGCTGTCCTGTAGGTCTTCCTGGAAGGGGAACTGAGTAGACTGGTTCCTGGATGAATTCTGGAGTTGTTTTCTTACTCGTCTTCCCTTTTCCACTTGTGGCTGCTGCTCACTGGTTCTGGAGCAGGGGATACTTTTCAACACTGCTTCTCCATTCATGCAAGCACAAATCCTTATTTTAGTTTGAGATGGGTGTTGGAATTTCCACTGCACCTGCTTCTCCTTTCATTTGTCTGTATTCCTTTCTTTATCGCCAAATGGGACAAAGACCGTTTGTCGAACTGAAGCCGTTGGGAGAAAGCTAGCAATTGAATTCCCATCTAATTAGCAAGAGACGACCATCACAAGAGGATTTATACAATACAAAAATATAAATTATACACATGACTTGGTCTTCGCAACTGTCTGTGTCAAAAACCACCGAGCAATTTATATATATAAATATATAACTATCTCATAAAATGTCTAAGAGCGTATGTAAAGTCAACTGAAGACAGAAAAGGGATTTGAAGGAGAAGACTAGAGATGGTTTTTCTGTTTTTAACTTAAATTGAACAAGTATTAGACATAATAATTTTGTAATACCTGCGGCTACACACAATGTGCATATATTTTTTTTTGTAGATATCAATTATTAAATCTATATAGAAGTCATCGTCCAACATTCAGAAAAATCTTTATTTGTTATAGTTATGTATTTTTATAATAGAAAATAGGCTCATAGCATCACAGCAAAACTATTAGAAATGTCTAGACAACAGTGAATGCAATTGATGTGATAAATATCCTGAATTCAATAGGATCTCTTAAGAGATTTAAGTTTTTAAATTTTATACAGGAAATATTTTTTAAATAAAATTGTGTAAAAAGCATGCCCAAGTCCAAGCAGAAACTTAAATTTTGATTCCAAGCACTCTAATTACTCCAATAGTAGGAAGTTACTGAATATTATTGGCTACAGACATGGTGGGATTTGAGAAACTACATCAAGAAAACATACTTGGTGGCCAAGCACATTAAATGATTGACATTCGACCGTGACACTAATGTTCCCAAATTTGGGTCCTGGTGTGAGTGCCCATTCTGAATGTCCCTTCAACAAGTTCATCTAATCATTCTTGATCTTGATTATTAGCCAAGAATGGCAAGAAAGCGACAAAAAATATAATGTAGAAACAAGAATGCAAAATATACTTCATTAACGCCAAGTGACATTCTTAATATAACTTGAACACCAATTAAGGCCGAAGCACACGGTACTGGATTTCCAGTTAGATGGCGCTGAACTGGCTACCTGACCGTAAGTGATGGCTGCCTGACTGGTTTTGAGGAATAGGCCATATTCTAATTGCAACTGGTTCTGTGGAACAGCCAATCAGAGCGAAGTTTGATCATGTGAAGATAATCTGTGAGTTTGCCGAAGGAAATGTTTTGTCTGTGGTTTCCGAGTGTTGTTTTGTTTTCTTCGCTTCAGTTCGTTAGGTATTTATGCAAAGCGATGGTATTTTATACGTGACAAATGTGATTAGCCAATAATGAAAATCCTTATTATAACAAGTGCATTGAATGTTTGATATATTTAGTTAAAAATATATTGTTTTTATGAATGAATCCTGCGAATCTCGTGTATGAAGAATATGCATACTCGAGTTTGTTAAAAAGCTTGTTCAGTACGCATTGATTACCTTTTTTTTCTAGCCAATTTGTAGTTCATACTTTTCTTCTTTTAAGTTTTAATACAGCAGTAATTCTTCTACAACGTTCTTCAAATTGCTCGACCATCTTTTTAGATTGTCTGCTCTGCGCAATGTCTTGTGGGAACAAAAGAATATCGCCAAGTACAGTAACAAATATCGTGCGAGGCGAAAACTTGGGTAGCCCGATTCACATGGAACTGGATTTACAGTAGAAATGCTCTAGTTGGCACTAGTTTTCGCCTCACACGAAACCTGTCACCATACTTGTCGATAGACTTTTCTTCCCATAAGAGAATCTGTAAAGATGGATGAGGCAATTTGATGAATGTTGTAGGAGAATTGCTGCTTTCTGCTTTCCTTAAAAATTAAAAAAGCAAAGTATGGACTAGAAATTGGCTCGAAAAAAATGTGGTTATGAATGTGTACCAAAGAAGCCTTTTTATGAACTCTGGTATGCATATTCATACATGAGATTTGCAGGATTAAAAAAAAAACATTTAATAAGGATTTTCATTTTTAGCTAATCATATTTGTCACGTACACATCTCATCGCTTTGCATAAATACCTAAATATTAATGAACTGAACACGAATGCACTGCACATCATCTCTCTACCTTCTTTTTTATCGAGAAACGGAGAAACTATAAACAGCCAGAACTAGGAAACCACAGACAAAAACTCTCCTTTGCAAACTCACAGATTATCTTCACATGGTGAAACTTTGCTCTGATTGGCTGTTCCACAGAATCCAGTCTAGTAGCAATTAGAACATGTCCTATTCCTCCAAACCAGTCAAGCAGCCATCACATCCGTGCAGGTAGCCAGTTCAGCGCCAACTAACTGGATTTCCAGTAGGAATTCCATAGTTGGCGCTGGACTGGCTACCTACCTGGCTGGAAATGATGGCTGCTAGACTGGTTTTGGCGACTAGACAGTGTTCTAATTGAAACTGGCTTCTGTACTACATGTGGTACCAGCCAGATCGGAAGTTTGGCTATAGAGAGAGAATCTGTGAGTTTTGCTAAGAAAAATGTTTTTGTCTGTGCTTTCTGAGTGTTTTGTTCACTGCTCGATGAAAAATAAAGTAATTTTAAATTTAAATATTTAGGAATTTATCCATAGCATGAGATTTGTAAATGACAGATGTGATTAACGGATAACTAAATTATTTATTATTACCACTCAATTAAATGTTTGACATATTTTGTTGAATTTTTTTTATGAATGAATCTTGCGAATCGCATAAATTCATGAATAGCATGTTGAGTACAGCTTGACAGATGGGAGTACTAAAAAAGAAGGAAAATCATCAACTGGTTATATTGTAAATATTGAGATTATTAGTTGGTAAATTACAAAACTTAGTTACATTACTTACATGTAAGCAGAATTAGTTGCTCTAAGTAAAGCAGGCACGTAGCCAGGGGGAGGTCTAAGGGGCCTGAACCCCCCAATCCTACAAACACCTATCTAATTTTATTTTTATTGTTAATAACAGAAATAAAGTTATAACCACAGTAAAAACTGCACTAAAAAAGTTTAGTGCAGAGGTTCCCAAACGTTTTTGCTTCACGGCACCCAAGTCAGAATGTAGGCCTATCTAACAATTGCAATGAGTTTTCTTTGTGAGAGGTCACAGAATATAAATTTTATGAGTAAAATTTACCACTAACTGCTGAAGCCTTTTTTTAAAAAGATTGTGTAAAAGTTAAGAACAAAATGCAATAACTATGATTTTCAGTATACTAACTGTATAAAATATAAGAAAAATAATGGATAACAATTGTATTAGATATTTCACTGATCAGGATCAGTCTGTCCATTTATGTAATAATAACAAATTTGGATTGAAATTGATATATTTTTAATAACTTATAATAGTTATTATTGTAAAATAACAATAATTATTATTGTCATTATTATTTGTACCAATCAAGTTTTATATACGGCCTGCCCCCTCTACAAATATTTGATGCAATGCCCGTAAGAAATCCATAGGCACCCGCAAGGAAAGGGGTGAGGGAGTAACTTAATTGAACCTCCCTAGAAAAATGAGAAAAAATATTATTTCATCACTTTTGAGGACGTAAATGTACTGTACATATTGGTCAGGAGCAACCTGCATCCTGTAGTCTATGCATGCACAGTAGATCTGAGTGGTGACGTGACCAGGGGCGTAAGTAACACCCCCATCGCGCGGAGGGGGGGGGTTGCAGTAAGAATGTTAAAATAAGAAAGACCGATAGTTAACAAAAGTTTTCCTTTAAAATATATTTTCAACCAAACATATTTAATTTTTTCAACTGCAAACAGATAATGTCAATCACTAGAAAAGTAGAAAGTGAAAAACCAGATTAGAAGAAAACCTTCATTACATGAATAGTTCAAGTCATTGATTACGTCGCAGAAGGGTAGTTGGACAGGCAAGAACATTTCGCTTTTCTACCGTGTTTTAGCTATTGTAGTCAATCAAGTAAACAATAGATTTCAGAGTATGAAACAAATCAAAGAAAACTTCACCTTTTCAAGCCCCACCGCCCTAACGGAAAAACGAACAAACAGTGGAATCCGCTACTAATTTCTGGGATAAATATGTAGAAAATGTATCTTGCATTGTAGTTAGAGAAATAGTTTTTTTTTCGGGACGTAGTATCAACTGAAATTAAAAGATGAATCATGTCGATCATCAGCAAAGTTGCAGAATTCCTTTTGATATAAAACAATATTCTGGCTAGTAACATTCCTGACGTATGCACTGCTTATTTGCTGTATTTGACTCTACCTGTGACGTCTTCATCAGCTGAGAGGTCGTTTGCCAAGCTAAAATCGATCAGAAATAACTTAAGAAGCACAATGGCAAGAGTAAGAGTGAGTGAACTGGCGCTGTTAAGCATCGGAAGCAGCCGGGCTCGAAAACTGGACTTGACCAAACTAGAACAAGAATTTGCTTCCATCAAGAAACGCAGAGGACTGGCAATGGATATTTAAAAATACCGTACTTTTTGTAGTAACAGTGTATTCTCATATGTAATTATGAAATATAGTTTAAATGTATAAACTGGACTACGTGGAAGAACATCCACGGGCTGAACCTCAACCTTCAATAAATAAATTTTGAATTTGAAAATACGTATATATTTTTTACAGTTTGTTGTCTAAACCTTTCGCACCAGTTTTTACATTGATTCAAATTTCATGAATGTATTTTCATATTTGTATATACCTAATATAAATGTAGGCGTAAATTAATACTTTATTAAAGAAAAAAGTAGGGGCGCACAGCAGAAAGTTGCGGGGTGGGGGGGGCGCTGTCTCTGCTACTGGTGGTGACAATGTAACCTTCATCTGGTTGAAATATCAGAAATATGCGTCGACTCCTCTCCAAAAAGAAAAAGTCACCTAAAATGGTGTATTCACCATACAGCTTCTCGTTCGGACAGGGAGCAACACTTTATTCTGGTATCATGAATGAATGAAATGAAATGAAAATGTTGGGTTCATATTTGCACCCATCTAAATACATGGGGGCCAACCTCCTTACTTGTCTCTGAGGACTAAAAAGCTTTTAATGCACACGTTCTCCTGTAGAAAAATCATATGCCTTTATACACCTTGGAATGTAATTTATCTACTTAACATATTTTCATATGGAGACTTTTCAATTCCCCTATTTCCTGTCGTATTTGCTGCAAACATACTATTAATGATTTATATACACTTCAAAATTTCTTGTCCTGTATATTCCTTATTCTTCAATGGCCTTTTCGGCTCCGCAAGCAGTGCTCCTTGCAGCCACGCCCTATAATAGTGATACACGGCATATTGGTATTTTTTTATTCAATTACTGCAATTGTAGATAATTGGGCGAGATGTTCTGCTCAGTAGCGATCATGCCGTGAAGCGACGCGCACACACGCAATACAGAGATACTCTTTAAAGTTACCTAACCTGTCCACAGAGCCCATTCTTCAAGGTACTGACTCCACAAGTTAAAAGAAGTGTTTCATTCACTTGATGAAGTTGCGGGATGTAGTGATCCATCAGCTCCACGCGCGGTAGGCTTTCCAAACACAAATCCCGACAGACACGACTCCAAAAAAGATACGCAGAGCAGTTCTATGCCTGTCGTCTTCCCTAGTCAACACGAGCGGATTCGCAAACGAAAACGCCTGCAAAGGCAGCTGACGTAAGACTCGAATGTCACTTTGCACTTGGTAGTTTCGATACGGATACTTGCTCCATATCCTATGGTACAGCACCGAGTGAAAAACTGAGAATCCAGCCAACTCGATTTCCTCAAATAGCAGATCCGTGCAGCACCCGAAGACAATAGACAGCCAACCGCAGGACAGAGCAATCGTGTGAAGGTCATTGCCTGCTTGAATCCAATGTTCTACTTCTTCTTGCATGAACGGATGGTCTATGATGATCACGTCGCACCCATGTTGCGTGGCCTCCTTGAGTTGTCGCCTGGGTTCGTTCAAGTCCATAAAATCAGGATCGCCCACTGTGATGACAGCAATGTCATACAGTTCTACTTCAGAGTTGGACATATTACGATGCGACCTGTGGATATACTCACGTGCAACAATAACAAGGGGAAAGTTCCCAGCAACGTGCAGCTTAAGAAAACAATCGCAAACATGTCTTTGTCTCCTCAACAATGATCTGCGCTCGACATCGACGCAGAAACTGACGGCAGTGAAATATATCATCCCAAAACCCCTCTTTTCCCTGCCTTGTGTAAATTAGATTTTATAATTTTACAGGACCAGGAACTTGCTAAACTAAGGGCATTAAAAGTAAAAAAAAAATGTCAATTGGGCTGTCTGATTTAAAGTACATCATCGTTGGGCACATTAGAAGAAATTGTCAAGTTTCGTGAGATTGGATACCATCGAGCAATCGAATATCATCCAAACAGTGATTTGTCCATACACCCCAACACCTTCCTAACACCATCTCTCCAAATTTCCTCAACCCACCTAAAATTTTCCACAAAGGCCCAATTTATGCCATTTTGGCTCTAAATTTATATTTACATAAACACGAAATTACACCCACGGTGCGAAATCCTGGGGGGGACAACATAACATAAACAATTAGTTTGGGATTCGAATATAGTACTTTACTGGAATAAGAAAAACTCAATATGCTGACCAAGGCAGAAATTTATTTTATTATAAAACATAAACTAAACGTAACGTTTCAACCTTCTAGCAAGGTCTTCTTCAGACTCTGCACCAAGTACAAATGTAACAAGGTACAAAATAGGAGATAAAAATAATAAAGGAGGACCTGACAAGAATTGAAAAATCTATTGAAGATGGTCTCACCATTTTTACGAGAGAATATACATTTTACGAAATTAAAAGCTGGCAGGAGAAGTTTAGAGAGAAAAAAAAATAAAGTTGAAGAAGAAAGGAGAGGGACTAGAATGAAAATAAGAAAGAAGAAGGGGATACCAGAAGAAGAGTTGTGGTATTAGGGAATGTAGACCTATCAAAAGAAGAGGAAGGTTTTTTGAAACTAGGAAGAGGTTTCAAAGTTAAAGCAAGAAATATAGACTATGAAGAAGTTATATATGACATTGAAGAAGCAGTGCTTCATATAAAAGAAGAACCAGAAAGAGACAAGATTAGAAGAAGAACAGAAGCCATACTGACGAAAGAAATGGCAAAACAAGGAAAAGTAGATAATTTGAGTCAAAAAGAAAGGGAAGGGATGACGAAAATCAAGACAAGAAGTGATGTGGTGATAGAGCAGGCAGATAAAGGAGGTGATGAAAAGAGAATGGTACGAGAGGAAGTATGAAGACCTAAAAGAGAACGGATATGAGGAGATTTGTAGAACAGAAGAAGAACAAACTATAAGAGAAAGGGTCATACAAGACTGTAGGAGGAGACGATTCAAGATGTGCATAAAGGAGACAGAAAGACTACCAAGTTTGAAAGGCTTTCCAAAGATACACAAAGAGGAGATAAAGTTGAGACCAGTAATGGACTGCAGAAACAATATTTTGGAACCCTTGGAAAAGAAATTAAAGAAAGTTATTGAAGTGTTAGTAACACAGCAAGAAAGCAGAGCAGTTAAGAACAGTGAACAAGTTGTGGACCTCATAAAAGGACTTAAGTTGAATGAGATGAAGACGACAATGTTTAGCTTAGACGTGAAAAGTATGTTCCCGAGCATCAAGAGGGGACACGTTTTGGACATTGTTAAAAAGATAATGGGACAAGAAATTATAGGAGAATGGGATAGTGAAAGGGTAGTGAAGGCGCTGGAAACCATTTGGAATAAAGGTTACAGTATAATGGGAGATAAAATAATGTTAATGAGTGAAGGACTGAATATAGGTTCTAGCCTAAGCCCAGAATTGGCTGAATTGGTTATGAATGAATGGGAAAAGAAAGTCGTAGAAAAAGGAGGTGACAAAATGATTCTGTTTTGCAGATATCTGGACGATTGTTTTGGCATATGGAAGGGAACGAAAAGGCAGCTCGACATTTTTGCCAAAGAAATACAAGATGAAGAAAGAGGGATATTGTTGGAACTCGAAATAGAAGAAGAAGACAAGATAAGCTACCTAGATATATTGATGAAAAGGAAGAGAGGAGAAGAAATTGAAACCGCTTGGCATCAGAAGAAGTGTGCAGCAGGGGTATTCTGCCACAAAAGAAGTGATATAAGTGAGGTGACATAAATAAATTTTATAAAGAATATGGAGGACAGAATCAAGAAAATATGCATGAAATAATGTGAAAAAGAAGTCAAAATAAATAGCCTATGGAAACAGCTGGAAAAGAATGGCTATGAGAAGGAGGATAGACTGGACATAAACAGAAGAAGGAAGAAAAGTAGCAGGGGAGAAGATGAAGAGAAAGAAAAAGAGGAAGAGAAAGAAAAAGAGAGGAGGTTTAAAATAAGGAGTATGGGGAAGACCACAGAAAAAGATATGCAAAGTGCTTAGGAAAGCGGGCATTAAAACTTACAGGAAGGGAGGGAGAAGCATCTTAAGAATAGCGAAGAATGAAAACGAGAAAAAGGAAAAACAGAGAAGAGGAAGAGGAAGGGATTATCTACGAAGTGAAATGTAAAGAATGTCAGAGTGAGTACATAGGAGAAACGAAAAAGAGGCTGAAAGACAGGTTGAAAGAACATAGGGATGATGTACGACTTAAGAGAGAGAGAAATGCGATATGTAAACACATGAGAGAAACAGGACATGACATAGAGTGGGATGAGGCTAAGCAGATAGGAAGGGAGAAGAGAGTACTAGTGAGAAAATGGAAGGAGGCCAAGGAAATAGAGAAGAAAGGTGAAGAAGACACAATGAACTGGAATGGGGGACTGAAGATAAACAAAGAATGGAAGAAGTTGTTAGAAAGAGTGAAAGGGACAAGAGAGAAAGTGGAGAGAAGAAGGAAGAAGAATGAAGGAAAAAGAGCGTGAGATAAAGAGTCCATCCACATTCCAGATGGAAGAAAATGTTTAGTCTTTCAGGTGAAAGTACAGTTGACAAGGGAAAGCCACCTGCTAGAATGTTCCAGAACAACTTTCTAATAGTCTGGAGGGAGTAAATTTTGTATATATATATATATCTTCCTGTTTTGTACCTTGTTACATTTGTATTTGGTGCAGAGTCTGAAGAAGACCTTGCTAAAGTTTTGAGTTGGTTTGAGTTGGTGTTTTAAGTCCACTTTATGCACAGTAAGGCTAATCGGGACTGGACCTACAGTTTAAAGTGGGATCCGAACCACTTGTGCCTCCACCTGGTATCGAACCCGGGACCCCTTGATTACAAGGCAATGACGCTACCACTGCGCCATGGGAGAGGCCGCTAAAGGGTTGAAACGTTACGTTTAGTTTATGTTTTTTAATAAAATAAATGTCTGCCTTGGTCAGCATATTGAGTTTTTCATATCATGGAAACAAGGCTTAATGGTGTTTACTGGAATATCTAATATCGAAAACATACACAAAGAACGGACATCAAAGAGAGTTTCTTATCTCTAAGGACACTGAACCCAGCAATCCCCAGAACACAGAAATTAGTCAGACTTGTGATCCATTTCTCATCGTGTTTCGTCAGCTACCGCAGAGTAAATAAATATATAAATAAAACATGTAATAGCATTTAGATGTGAATTTTATACAGGAAACAATTATCTTCTTAATGTCCCGTAATTTTTGCCCCTCTCCCCTTAGTCACGCAAATCATGGTTCATGTTCATAGCATTAGTAGTATATAAAAATCTTCAATTTGCAATCTAATTTAAAATTAAGGACAGTCGATATAGTAATATAGGTAGTGCATATTTTATAATATAATTTGATTATTTAATAATTGACACATATTTAATGACATTATATGTATATTAGTAAGTGTGGGTAAGCCGGGAATTCCATCCCAAAAATTTTTATCCCTGGCAAAATAATTTTTATCCCTGCCAGGAATGCTTTCATCCTCAAAGATTTTTAACTATGTAAGAAACACAATTGAAAAAATCATTCGTGTCCATTAATGGTCCAGTTATAAAAGATTGCCTTGTACGTAGCCTTGTGAATTAAAAAAGAACACAATTTTGTAACTGAACAGCTCGCTGAACCAACAGCAGGCAGTATATGTACTGTTGCAAAATTACGTGTAAATGTTATCATAGAATTTAATGGTCTATAGCTTGCCGCGGCAACTCAGTCGTTAGTCGACCTCCGTGGCGAAGTGGTTAGCACAGCGTGCTGCAACGCCAGAGGTTCCGGATTCGAATCCCGGGCAAGACATGGATATTTGTGTTTGTCCAAATGAGAAAATCTGAAAATTGGGGGGGGGGAAAACGAGAAATGTAAAAATTGAGAAAAAAGTGAAAAACGGGGGATACTACCGCTTAGGGGTATTCAAAAAGAACAAAAAAGTCGTTATGGCGTCTGACTACCATGCGAGAGACCCGGGTTCGATCATCGGCGGGGGAGAAAAGGGATTTTTCCCAACTGTTCGACCGGCTCCGGCGCCCACCAGCGTCGTGTAAAGTGAGTACCTGGAGGAAACTCTGGGGCACGGTGTTGTTCACATCACCCCCACCTTCGGCAGTGATCAAGAAAGTGTAGGGTCCTAACTCCACACCCCTATACGCCTTCATGGCGTGGTGCAAAGCACAGGGGAACACTTTACTTTACTTCATAGGTTAGAACCAATGTTCTAAGCTAATTACTAGTAGAACCGCCAGGCAATAACTGACCGGTAGCATATACAAATTTGCTTACGGCTTACGCCCCAAAAAACTACCTCTCTAAATGAAATCACAAATACGCCACTGATTGGGCACCCCCGAAAAAAAAGCTTAATTCACACAGTGGACGTAAGACGTCCTTCCTTCGTTTTATCACACACACAGAAAACTAAATGCATCATATCGATTGATGCACCAGAATGCATTGATTGATGCACTGAAGTGTGTTTTAATGGTTTCTTCAAAGAATCACATTCACATTTGATGCATTTGGGTGTATTTTTGTATGTCGTGAAAGAAACACCAATGTGCATCATTTGATTCAAGTGAGGATTCCTTTCAGTCGAAATGCACTTCAATGCATCAGTTGATGTTCCTTGATACACCTTCCTGCATCTTTTTGGATGATAGTTTATGTAGCTCAGACGAAACGTTTAAGTGCATCATCAAAAAGATGCATTCTGGTGCATCAAAACGCATCAACTGATGCATTGAAGTGCATCTCGACTGAAAGAAATCCTCACTTGAATCAAATGATGTATTTTGGTGTTTCTTTCACGACATACAAAAATGCACCCAAATGAATCAAATCTGAATCTGATTCTCTGAAGAAGCCATAAAACACACTTTAGTGCATCAATCGATGCATTCTGGAAACGTCATGGAAACGTATCACTGACTGACGTTTGACAGCCAGCCAACAAAGAACGCAACAAGAATGCCCTGAACAGTTTACGAGACGTGGTCATAACACACTCCCAATTCACCGGAACTTTCCCCTTGTAATTTCCTTCTGTTTCTGCGATTCATAGAAATACTTCATAACTGAAAAGTTAAAGGAAAACAATTGTGTCAGGCTATTCACTCATCTGCTGTATAGAATCTTTTCTAATATGAAATAATAATAATAGTTTATTTTAATTGCTGAACGCAGTATAAAACCTAATACAGCAGAACTAAATACAGGAAAAGAGTACAAAATTACACAGATGAAGTATGTATTGTACTGTTACAGAATAATATAGTGGGGCCAGTGACGTACGCAAGGGGGGTTACGGGGTTTAAACCCCCCTTGAGCTTTTGAAATATTATGCGCAAAAAAATTAAAAATGGCCAATGCATCACACTCAAAGATCTGGGACAATACTACTACTACTACTACGAATAATAATAATAATTTGAATTATTATATCCAAGCAGCACAGAGAAAATCACAGCATTTCAAACACACGAGTCTTTCAGAGTAAATGCCTTGAAAATAAACACGAATTCTTGAAAATAAAATATGAGGGCAACTATGATTTAAAAGAGAAAAAAAGTTGTCTTGTATCTCAGCTGCATCAACGTTCAATGTCCAATGAACATGTATTTTTTGTGTGCGAACAATGAGCATTAACTACATAAAATTCTTGGTTCGTTGTAAGCGGCTAATGTAGAGACAAAGGAGGACAAGAATAGTCACCAGTCCACCTTCCCATTGTTTGTCGCGGCACGGCACGTTTGAGTTTCTGAATTCAAACGACGACAAGCTTAACTATTTAAAAATGCTTTGTTGGTAAGAACTAGTGTTGCCCACGAGACGAGACGGGACAGGCTATTTAAAATTCGAGACGGGACGAGACGGCTCCTGAAAAGTCTCGTCTCGTCTCGAAAGTCTCGAAAAAAATATAGCTAAACAAAATAACTAATCAATTGCAAATATTTATTTATTCGGAATAAAGCATTTTCTTTGGAAACCCAAAACAGCTTCTATTACATGAATAGAGATCTCTAAGATTCCCCCTCTAAAAATCCTAATTCGTCACACGTTGTCCGTAACGAATTTGCCCAGACTTTAGCCTCATGTCCCTGTATCTTCCTACTGAAATTTCCTCAGAATACCTTAAATCTGGAAACTATCTGCTACCCCAAGAGCTCTCTTCCATTCATCCTTGCGCAAAACGATCCGGAGGTAGTCACTGCCATTGTTTTCTACGGCCCTGCTCTAGCCATACTGACGAAATTTCTCCCCCAGAATGACCCTTCTTTCATTTGCGACCCTCTTCTCAGAATCCACAGCAGCCTCGAGTGCTGGTTGCAAACTCCAAAGATTTCGCACTAAAAACCTAGGTAAAGGTAAAGTTCCAAGTGCATATAACATAGTGCCATGAAGGCACATTTACGGGATGTGGGGAAAAGGTCATTTTGGAGGCGAAGTGATCAGCATCACACTCCGGCCGCTTTTGCCCTCCAGGATTGCCCCTATGTACCCATTGATATGAGGCTGTTGAGCCCCGGAGCTGCTTTATGCGGGGACAATGCGGAATAATTCCGACCTTTCGAATTCGAACCCGGGTCTCCCGCCTGGCAGTCAGACGCCCTAACAACTACACCACCGCGGCTCTAAAAAGCTAGTGCAATTAGATACTCTGCTTTGACGTAACGAACATAAAATTGCCTGAAGTCATAGGAGTAATAAGCGACATGCGACAGCAACAATTGTCGCTTGGAAATGAACCCACAGTAATAAATGCAACCTTCCGAACGGAAGCGACTAGACCGGTAAGCGTGTAACGGTCGGATTGACCATTACTGGTTTTGGTATATTGTAATAATTAATTGCTGGCCAGCTACGAGGGTAGGGTTAAGTAATATGTTTCCATGAGTGTACTTTTATGTTATTATTGCATGTAAGTGTATATTATTGGATTGTGCTTTGCTGGATGTTAGATTCCCCTGTTTTTTATCTCCCCGGTTGGGGGAGCTAGCTGTCTTACAAAGACCGTTGGCAGTGGAATTTTTCAACGCTACGGGGTCCACGTCCACGGACGTTTACCCCGACTATAAAAAGAGCCAGTGGGCTTTAGGAAAAAACAGTGTTTCCCCATTGACCGACGAAAGAGGAACGTCTCCTCAAGTTTAGTCCACTTATGGTGGCTAAACTGGATATAACAATGTAGCATCTGGTTATGCCAGCCCCTGTTGCTGTCCCAAGTCCCCTTTTAGAAAAAGCTTTGATTATGTGGATATTTCCGTATTTGATTAATTGATGCCCAAAAGAAAGAGAGAAGGCGTAAGGAAACGCATTTGTAACGGAATATCATTTAAGCTGAGGATAGGCCCACCGAGATAGTTTTGCTAACTCGGTGGTAAGGGAAGTGCCGATGGTTATGCCATAGGTGCGCAAATATATTGATTTAGAGATTTGGTAATTTGGTCTATGCAAGACACTCATGGAAACGCTCTGTAAAATATGTATATATATAACTACGTATAATAAACCAATATATCCTACTAGAATGTTATAATTTCAAGAACTACGGTACTGTCCATTTAACCAGTTTGTATATTCACTTGCTGTATATGAGTAAACGAACCAGGGACATAAAAATATAAATTGTTATGTGAAACCCCCCTTTTTGTAATTCCGGCGCAAATATAATCTGCTCGCTTGGCACCCAGGGTGAGGTGAAAGGAGAGATTGAGGGATGAAAGTAGGAAGTAATCCAGAGGGCCGGATAGAAACGAGGGATAGGGGGGCGACACTTTCACAAGCGGCACGTGTTGCTTTGTCGCTTGCGTGTCGTTCGGACTGGTCCGTTTTTTAATAGCTTGCAGTGTGTCGCCTCTGTCTGTTGGTAGTGAATTCACAGTGCAAGCTTGCTTATAGACTAAGGAAGATTTCACATCGAAGCGACACGCGACCCGTAACACGTGTCGCTTCAGGATTTCACCAATCGAACGCAGGTTTGTGCAGCCTGCCATGCTCCAACGCTGTGAAAGGTTGCTGTTGATTGTCGCGTGTCGCTTGTCGCTCCGGTCTGATATCTCTCTAAAGGAGCGTGTCGCTCGTTGCTTTGGTGCGAAAACCCTGTGTCGCTTCAACCTGAAAGCTATCTTGTGGAAATTTCAAACCGAAGCGACAAGCGACACAATCCCCTTCAGTCTGAAGGAAAACATTCACCCCGCGTCCGTGAACAACGGACCGAGGCTACAAGAGACACGTGGAGCTTTTCATGCGCCTTCTGTTCGAAAGGTTACATTGACTACTGAAAGTTCGCTTCCAAGTGACTCTTGTCGCTTGTCGCCTGTAACTTTGGAGTGAAGAAATCCTCCTCACAGGAAACTCTTGCACGTCTCGCTTGTCGCTTGCTTGTTGTTCTGCTTAGGCCGTTTTCTGGATACCGTATATACAGTATAGTCGCGAGGGTTGTTATCCGCACATGCGCGATGAATGCTTGCTTATAAACTGAAGTGTCCCTGTCGTTCGTTGCTCCAGTGTGATACTTCCGTATCGCTTGTCACATTGAACAAGTCACAAGAGGAAAGCGACAAGCAACATGTTTCGCTTGGATACGAACCCTCAGTAAACGTAACCTTCCGAACCGAAGCACCATGTCTCTCTTGTCGTTTGCGTGTCGCTCAAATTGGGTCGTTTTCTTAATATCGAGCGTAGAATCGCCCCGATCTGTTGGTACTGCCCGTGCGGTGAATACTTTTATCATAGACGGAACGGAAGGGGATACTGTCGCTTGTCACTTCAGTGTAAACCCCGTGTGGCTTGTCGCCTGTCGCGTGTTCCTTCTGTCTGAAAGCTCTCTGCGTGTACGATGGATAAAGAGTGGATCTGAGCTAGAAAATCAATGCAAATTCTATACATTATCTAGCTATTGATAATCAACAAACTTTATTTGATATACTCATGTTCTTATGATTAAGGAATCATATTTATTCTCACTATAGCTACAGTGAGCAAAGTGATTATAGGTTTAACCAATTTTCGAGAATAATATTTGTGATGTCTCCCAGTTATAACTTTTGTTGGCATAATATCCTGCATTACTCTCACGAGACGAGACGAGACGAGACAAAACGAGACGAGACGAGACAGAACCCTTCGAGACGAGACAAGAGACGGGCCAAACGAATATTTTCGAGACGAGACATGAGACGAGATAGCATTTCCACGAGTCGAAACGAGACAGACCAAAGTCTCGTCTCGTCTCGTGGGCAACACTAGTAAGAACAGTGAGACAATCCAGATGTGAATTAACGGGGACAAAACCGGAAAAATTCCAACCAATTCCGGGAATCGAACCCGGATGTCCCGCGTGGTTGATAGACGCCCTGCGGGCAAGACCACCGTAGCTCCTTGGATGAATTCCATACTTTGATTATTTCAATTTATTTTAATATTTTTTTTTGTTTTTATGTATTTTCTTCGCACTTAAAATGTCTCACCTCGTTGACTACACAATTATTTCGTAACAAAGAAACAAAGAAAATGCTCCATAGAATTTGTTAAAAATCGAATGACTAGAAAGTAATTTCATTCTATTAAATAAAAAATAATTGCCTTGTAATCAAGGGGTCCCTGGTTCGATACCCGGTGGAGGCACATAGTGGTTCGGATCCCACTTTAAACTGTAGGTCCAGTCCCGATTAGCCTTACTGTGCATAAAGTGGACTTAAAATACCAAATCAAACCAAACCAAACCAAATAAAAAATAAATAGTATATTTATGTAGACCTCTACTACTTAATATTAATAGTGGTATTAGTAATATTACTAGTAGTAATTCAACTAATTAATTATGAGCATTATTAATTAATTAGGGGTATTATTATTTAATGAAAGTATAATAAAACAATGGTAATGCGAATTTGGAGAAAGTTTTAGAAATGAAATCCTGCGTACGCTACTGAGTGGGCCTCCCGATGGCGCAGTGGTATCGTCGTCGCCTTGTAAGGGGTTCCGGGTTCGATATCCGGTGGAGGCACAAGTTGTTCGGATCCGACTTTAAACTGTAGGTCCAGTCCCGATTAGCCTTACTGTGCATAAAGTGGACTTAAAACACAAAATCAAAAAATGTAGTGAGAGCAACATATTTACATTTGGATAATAAATAATAATAATAATAATAATATTTAACAAAAATAATAGTTTTTCACTTTCTTAATGATATTGTTATTTGATTATTATTGTTTCTAGTATTCAATTTTATATCAACGGTTAAACCTCTCCTGTACAAAAATGTGCCGATCCTCATATAAACCTAATGTCGAACAAAACGATTCTGATCTTTGTTATTTAGCGTCGCTTTTCAGCCACGTTTGGCTAAGCGCGACGATGAGGGTGAGTGATGATTTGATGAATTTATGAAGGGACGCTCACAAAGAATACTCATGTCCAGGCGAACCCAGGACCACTCGATCGATATGAGATGTCACGTTTAAATTTTACATACGTGTATCTCATCGCAACTGGTCTCTGTATGAAAGAGCTCGTCTTGTTCTCGTCTCGATTTAGAAAAGGTCTCGGATTGGATATCGTCTCAGTACCACCATGCCTAGGCGCAGTGCTGTCCTCTCGCGGGTTAAAGACGTAACGTTTTTTTCTTAGTGGAAGACCTGGGCCAAATCGAGAAAGGATTCACACAAAAAAATATGGAGAAAAATCAACTGGAATTCCTTAACCGAACACTTGAACTGTAAATGGCAGGAAAGAACTCGGAGAGACAGATGAAGAGAAACGGACAAAAAAGGACGATAAAAAAGAAGAACAAGTAAAAATGAAGAAGAGAAAATGGAGAGAGAGAGAGAGGAACGTTAACTCGAGGAAGTTGACTGATCTATGATGTGTCTTACAAGCAAAGCCTCCCCGAGCGGATCTCTGCCGCGTGCCGATTGGCGGAGAGGGATGTAGCCGGAGGGCGGGGCGCGGAGAGCCAAGCCCCGCCCACAAAAAGAGTTTCCGCGGAAGGATACGTGATGGCGCGCGGAGAAGACGCGAGCCCCCACGGTTTTCCCGGTCCAGCAAGGCGGGGAGTGGAAGGGGGAGGCGAATACGTTAATGCATGTAGTATTTCTGTATGAAGCTTGTATCTCAACGGCAAGACTTACACCGAATAGTTGTTGAGATATATTCAGAAGATGTCTGATTTGCATACGAGATAAACGGAAGATTTTTTATATAAAAAAACATTTATCCCACCGCTCGATCATAACGGAAATTGTGCGACATCCGGCAGAAGTTGTCAAAATAGACTCCTTAGTAGTGCATAGGTGAGTAAACATTGGTATATGTTATGTTTATTAATTTTTTTGCTTGTACTATAATGTCAATATCTGCATGACAATTTCTACAGCGTTATTTAATCTGGAACTGTAGCATCATCAAACCCGAAGGTTTATCGCTTCGATTCATTATTTGTGTCAATTTATAATATTTAAGCAATTATTAATAATTTTCACGGTTATGATGATGCTATTTCATCTGTAGGAAATTCTTACCTCACTGGTTGCGATACGCTTCCACTCGGCGTTTATTCAACGGTCAGAAAGGATAAATTACGATTTACGCCAAGAATATTACATACTTATTGGTTCATAAATATTTCTTGCATGCCAAAAAAGAGGGTGGATGCATTGTTTATTTCCATTGTGTGTATTTGATCATGTTTGTAATGTTAGCCATGCAGCTAAAATATAATCATATTCATAGGTTCCTGAATGCAAGTTTCCTACGAAAGAACGAGAAAGTTTAAGACAAAATGTCTTCTAACATTTATTTCCTTTCTATTATCTTTATTTTAGAAATATTTTGAATTCCAGTTGAGTTCGAAGCTCATATTTATGAAGGCTAATGCAGTTCTTATTTATATTTCGAATGTTATATTCTCAAGGAGCCTTTACCATCAGGCTCTCTCTCTGACGCTATAATATTTATTTTCCCAATCCTGGGTAACTTGTAATAAACCTCTAAATCATCTTTATTGCGATAATATTATTGGAAACATTTATTTTATGGTGGATTTGTAGATTCAATTATAGTCTTCCTTGTTCGGTTCTGTCTCGGATATTAGTAAACTTCATTGGCGGAGTAGGTCATTGTTCCAGGTTTGACGCTATGTGTTAAATTATTTCACTAATTCACTATTCATTGTCATCGTTATAGTTAACTACAGAAAGTTAGAAAAATGCGGTTGAAGATAAATTGTGTTAATGTGTTTTAATTTTATCTTTCGTGATACTACTAATTTAATGTTGTTATCTCTGGTTAATTACGATGAAGAGGATGAAGGATGAACTGACGAAAATAGATGGCGCACAAACACACTCCGTGGTTTATCGCCAACCTCCGTGGCGGAGTGGTTAGCGTAGCGCGCTGCGACGCCAGGGATCCCGGGTTCGACCTGGGCATGAGTGTTCATTGTGAGTGTCCCTTCATCAATTTCGTCATATCATCACTCGTCTTCATCTTCGCGATTGGTCAAAAATGACAGAAAAGCGAAGTAATATGAACCAAATCAATCGATGTAGTAGCAAGTTATGATATAAAGGTCGCCTCACTAGTTCAAACTTTCCATGTTAATGAAGATGTGCCCTCAAGCATATCATTACAAACCAACAATTTTTTCAACATCCTGCAACATTTGATTGTTAAATGAAGAAGCATGGAACCATTATTAATAACATAAATGTCTTATCTGAAAATTGGTATTGAATAAAATACATTTACCAAAATTTTTGAAATTTGTAGTCTATTAGGCGGGAAAATAAAGGTCAAAATTTACACAAAGAAAAATCTTCTTACGTAGCATTCACACACGGAAAGATTTCGGACCAAATATAAGTAATGAATCAGACCCACTTTTCATAAATGAAAACATTAATTTATTAATCTTTCATAAATTAAAATATTAGGTTATTAATTTTTCACTAATTATAATATTAGTTTGTTGATCTTTCAAATTTAAAATATTAGTTGCTGTGTGTACTTGACATGAATTGGCCCACTAATTGTTTAAGGAAACAAAATGAACTTAAAAAATGTATTAAAACAAATTTCCTACAATAAAATCCTGACCGATTTCAATAATGACGCTAAAATTAAGAAACTTTGTGGGAATAATTGTAGTTAACTATAACAACGATAAATTCAGTACAAAATTATTATGTTGGAACAAAAGCAAATACAGTATAATTATGGAAATACCTTCAGGCCTTCAAATTCAACCTGAATATTCTTGCCTTGAAATTTTCACAAATCTATTCGGCTACTACTTTCGTGTATCTGCATTTTTCACTTTTAATGCACACGTTTTCCTGTAAAAAAATCGTAAGAAAATGATCATGAAAAATTGATGTAAATGAATTGAATTATTTCATTCCAGAAACAATGATATGTCTACATGACTAATTTAAAGGATGTCAAATCGATTTTAAAAACAGTATAATAATAATATCAGTTCAAGCTGATCTATATGTTTTAAGAGACAATTATAAATGAAACAGTACACAACGATACCTAAAAGATGAGTCCACTTTATGCACAGATAGGAGAGTTTAATCTTGGACCTGTATGAGAGAAGTGTAGCAAAATCTTTACTTGTTGTTATGAATAGAAAAATGGTTTATTTTCAGGTACATGTTCTGAAAAGAATGTGAGGGGATGTAATGCTATTGGAAACCTCATAGTCTCTCACGGAGAAACGCTTAGTTTAAAATCTCCTGTTTGTATCCGTTTCAGGTATTGTCGAAAGAACGTTTGAAGAAGTAACGTTTCGTCTAACGTCGCTATAAACTTACTTCTTTCAGTATTCGTAACTGTACTTTGCTTATAAACTGTCGCTATGTGCTTGATTTTCTACATAATTTGTTCTGGAATGAAAAAAAAAAAACGCAGAGTAAATGGGTTTCATTTCACTTGTGGAAATTTCCAATCACCACGGCGGAGTCCAAGGTTGAATCCTGGGTAACGGATAGGCGTCTCACTGCTTGTTTTCTTTCATCTAATTTATCATATTAACCTAGAGATGTATACCCTGTCCCTACTATCTCTGGAGCATAGCCGCGCACAGCGACAGAGAAGCGGGACAGAGCAAAGCAGTACACGCTGCTCAAGGCTGGCGAATGCAGTCACTTTCCTCCTTCCACGCAATCCCGTTCCTAGTGGAGCCGTCTCGCGTCACTACTTGCGCAGAGACTTGTTTTCGTTCGTCTGCTCCAGAGATAATTGGGACAGAGTGTAGAAGGGCGACGTATAATTATCAAAAATACAAACAATACTATGTTGATTATGTGGTAAATAATAAACTAATGCAATAGGTAATAACTAGCATGCCACATGCGCCTCGGTATAGCCGATCGCATTGAGTAGTCAACTCCCAATATCGCCAGCGAAGGTTTGTGGTTCGAACCCCGTGCTGGATACCTTCATTAATTTAATCACCATTCATTCTCATCTTCACGGTTAACATACAGAGCCAGAATTATGTAAAATATTCATCATATTCTTTACCATACTCAGGAATCGAACCCACGACTCCAGGTTTTGTGGCGTGGTACAAGAAGAAATGTACAAACTTATATTACATTTTTAAGAATATGCAGTTTGACACAAGGTACACACTTATTTCAGTTGTGTCAAAATGCTCGCGAATATTAGAAAATAAATAAATTCTAGGTTATAGATTCTAAGCGTTTCTTTATTAAGATAACTTAAGGTCATTAAAATTTACAATTTCTACTCGCATGTATTTGTCATAAAAAAATAATTTTTGCAATACTCGTAAAGATCAGATCTTCAACGTGGCCTTGCCTGTACTCCTTACATGTCCGCAACCTGCAGCAAGGAAGAGTTGAACAGGTTATCTACCCTTCAGGATACCTGGCTTGAAATATTTTCCAACAACCTTCCTCGTAAAATCTCTGCACCACCCCAACGTGGAAGGAGAAATGCACCTATGGATTCCATAAAATTTCAATATTAACTTCATTACAACTATAGTCACTAGTGTATTGAAAATTAATACTTTCTTATATGTAAAGCAATGATTATTCTAGTCTGCGAATAATCATTGGTCCTTTTTCTAGTATATTAAATCATACCACCATGTAAACAAATGGATATGTATGCGGATGGAGGAGGGCATTTTTCGAGGGTTCCTTCCATTAATCTAATACTTTCTTATCGACTCAAGAAAGGATATTGTCAGATAAATATATGGCATGTCTGGCTGCATATGCAGTATCGTATAGACTCACATCTACTTAGAAAAATATAATTGTAATGTAAATTAAGGAAAGTAATGATTTTTGTTGTATTGCTCTTCGCCTTGAGACTAATTACACTCTGTTGTGGGAAACTATGGAGCGTAAACAAGTCTCTGGCCAAGTTTGATTTTGAGTTCAGGTTTTATTGATTATTTTTGTTTCATTTACTAGGCTTTTCTGCAACTTTTGGCTAATTAATACAAAGATGGGGATGAGTAATCAAGATTTCTTAGGTTCGATTCCCGGTGAAGGTCCAGCGGTTGAGGTCTCGCTTCAAATCAAGCTCCGCACAAGGAAAATATAAAAAAATCGTAAACGCTGGGTCACCTGACCCAACCGTAACAAGATATTTTATGGTAGACCGGAAGAGATCCTGTGACGTCATTTCCGACCGTAGCACCGCGACTCGAACGAGGTCCCAAAAAGCGCATTCGTAAGGTCTTAAACCGTTCATAAAACTCAGGATGTGCAGGGAAGCAAATAAATAACTCCTGCCCTATCGCCACTTGACCGTATGTCCCTGCGAAGTTTTACACGTTAACTGCCCATATCTCGACGCCCGCCTCGGTTTTAAAAACCTCGCAAAAATGACGTCGCCCTTTTCCTCTACGCCTCGCTTCGAATTTCCGAAAGACACTTTAAAAAGAAAAAGTCGCTGACGGAGAACGATACAATAATCTTGGAAACGGAGTGAATATAAATGGATCTTCGTAGGGGTGAGAGGAAACGTTGATATTGAGCTTCTACGATTATGACGTCATTTCCGGCCCCAATCTTTATTCCTTCCTATCGTTTGTGCTTTCACGACGTATTAAACCCAAAGTCCCCTCCATTTTGTGTTCCTTCTGCAAGTAATGTGCCAGAGCGTCGATGTATAGAGGTGAGGGGTCAACGGTTTAGTAGACCCTTATTCTTTATTGTACATTATGGTGTTTCTGTGCTAAGGTGACAAAAGTAAGCATAATATGTTCCTTAATATTAGTGTTATCTAACACTACACACAAAATATAGTATCATGAATATGCTAGAAATACAAGAGAGGGTCAAATTAAAACTGCCTCCCCAGTGGCGTAGTTTTCGGCTTCCGTGGCGTATTGGTTAGCAGAGCGCGCTCCGACGCCAGGGATGTTTGTCTGTCCTGAATGAAAAGTGAAAAACCTGAGTTAAACCGATGTAGTAGTGAAGTGGGGCAAACTGCCGCTTAGGAGCTTTTCCTTAAAATCACCTTGTAATCAAGATGTTCCGGGTACGATACCCGGTGGAGGTACATGCACAGAACTCGAAGTGCATCAAAGCGAATTTGATGCATTTTTAGTGCATCAAATGACGCATCTAAACGTGTAATCTTGGATTATTGGAAATTGTCTCCGGGTTTGATGCACTTTTGCTGCATCAAATGAAATATCGACTGTGGAGTGTGTCTTTTGATGCGCCTTAGTGTGTCAATTGCCCGTTCGATGGGATTTTATGCATCTAAATGCATATTTTTCAAGTTATACATTTGTATGCATAATTCATACGAAGCAATTCTTCGGTGATTTTACTTACCTTATACAGAAAATAAATTTTGATCTTACGAAAATATGAAATGCATTTTGAATTCATCATCTCCCAAATTGATCGAAGTAAAAAATATAAAGTATCAAGAGCAAAAGTAAATACGGTATATTTGAAGTAACTAAATTATATTTCCTAACTTAAATGTTAAAATTCGTGCCACTCGTGCATGTACAAGTCACTAATAATGCATTTTTGATGCATTGTTTCGGCACTGGAAATAAATTGAACTCTTTGATCTATCACAGCATTGTAAGGGTGTGAGCAGGATTTTTTCTGGGGGGAAAGGGGAGGGGTCACATCTTGCTCTCCAGTCATACAAAATTAAAATTTCAGTTCTATTATTGATTTGGGAGGACACGTTCCGGTACTCTTCAAATTGGTTTGTTCTTGAATTCATTATAAAAACTACACTATGGTGCCTCAGATCCCACTTTAAACTGTAGGTCCAGTCCCGATTAGCCTTACTGTGCATAAAGTGGACTTAAAACACAAACTCAAACAATCAAACAAACAAGCAGAAAACTATTTAGTATGTGTTTCCTTGTGTTAGAAACAACACACAACATAGCATAAAAATCGAGAGCCAGAAGCTGCTACCATTTCAAAGGTATCATCAGAATGAAAGAAGAGAACTGGAAGCGTTAGAAACTAGTGGTTAGAACAAAGTTTTCATTTCAAAATAAGGCTGAATATTAGTATGTAAATACACCTGCAATTATATAATCAGTTTGTAAGAGAGCCTCCCCAACGGGGTACTGATAGCATCATCGCCTTGTGATCAAGGGCTCCTGCGGTGGAGGAACATAGTGGCTCAGATGAAACTTTAAACTGTAGGTCCAGTCCCGATTAGCCTTACTGTACACAAAGAACACTTTAAACAAAAACTGAAGGAACTCAAATCAGAACCTTAAAAGTCAGACAGACTGTGTAGAGATCATATTTACATCATGTATCAATTGTTATTTACGAGACGACCTCAGGGCTGCAACACTGATCAAGTGAGCTTCATTTTAAAGATGGCGCCTCCTTCACACGTCAAAACCATTGAAATCAGTTGTTTCTTGCCCTCTGTAAGCCTAAAACTTTTAGAAATTGTCTGACAAATGAAAATTCAACATATCTGTGTATGTTTACCACACCAGCATGTTTACGAATGGAGGAGGATGTTCGAAAGTGGTATTTCTGTCGGCGGCAGATGGGTGGAAAAACCTTCGCAGTGGGTCATGAGTAGAACCCAAATTTTCATGTAATATCAAAGTACAAAATATGTGCATAAATATGTAACAATAATTGATAAAATATGTACCTAAATATGTATTATCAAAAGGATATGTAGCTAAATATGTAGTATCATAGAATATGTAGTATTAATAATAATCCAGTATCCAAGCAATTTCAAGAATTCTGCTAGATATTTATTTCATTTGAACATATTCAACATAATTTTAAAAACATAAGTTGCTCAAATTAAAATTTGTATCAAATTTATAAACTCAAAAAAGCACACTTTGCAACGTGCACATATTTAAGAAACCAATTTTGTCAACTATTAATTACTTTTCACATCGCAAATTTTTGTAGAATATGTAAATATGTAAGAGAGCTCTTTGTAACTTTCGAAACAAAATATAGAAAAGAAAGCATCTACAGAAAGAACAATCGAATGAAAATACATATCTACTTTTGTACTTTTTGTACAAGGGAACATATTGTGTAACTCGCTACATACAGGAAAGCAGCTTTCTTGTCCACCGATGTCAAGTTTCCAGGTACTTTGCCTAAACCTAAAAGCAAAACGAAAATATGTAACCAGAAAGGGGAGGTGAGAGAAACTCCAGCATCTTTCGATTAATAACAGTTGCCATATTTTTTTTGGTCTTCAGCCTGTCTTTCGACTTGGCAGTCAATTTTAGGTGACCGTCATCACTAAGCATCTCATTGATTAGAAAATATGACATCACATGAGCTACAAATTTTCTTCATCAAGTTTCAGAGCTCGAAAATATAGTGTAAAGGATCAAGATAGGAAAAAACTTTCCGAAATATGTTACTTGATGTAAAGTAATTTAGCAAATATGTGTAATATCCTGGCAAATATGTAAAAATATGTAACATAAAACTTATGCAAAATGATGTCGGTTACATAATTCATTGACATTTTCGTGGTCAAGTTTGTATCCAGATAGGAATAAAATATGCAATTACATACAAATGCTAGCTCTAGTCATAAGTGACTGCACGCATGTGCGTCAACCAAAAATTTCACACATATAA
The DNA here is from genome assembly GCF_977018435.1 of Lepisma saccharinum. NCBI lineage: Eukaryota > Metazoa > Arthropoda > Insecta > Zygentoma > Lepismatidae > Lepisma > Lepisma saccharinum. Next base: position 45,366,497 of record NC_139251.1, read on the forward strand.
TTTCATTTCAGTCACAATAATATGTGTTAATTATTGCATGAATATGATAAATTCAAATTTAAGCAAAGTTCTTTTGAGGGAACAACACTATTATTGGGGAAAATGTGCCTTATTTGCCCCCCCCCGGAATAAATACCTTCCTTGCCCCTCCCTGGAAAAAATCCTGCGGACGTCCATGACTGCACGCGTGATGTAAGTTGGATTCCCTGACAAAGTTAGAAAAAAATCAAAGCGTTTTCGAGCTTTATATGAGTAACTAATGGTATAATTAAAATTATAACAGTCTTATTCTTCCGGTGCTCGCGAGCAGGAAAACGAAATATCCGGTCTGTATGAGTCTCGATGTGATGATTATGCGTCACTCAGAGAGGAGTTGTTTCGTAGGTCTTGATGCTACTTAGTTTAGTAAAATTAGCTGAAACAGGGATGTTTGAAATAAAATTGCACACATACACACACACACACACAAAGGTTGAGCTTTCTCCACCATATTGGAAAAAAGCGGCGAATCTTAGGTTTTATTACCGGCTGGGCATACGAGAAAATGTTACAAGCATATTTACTTTACTCGATGAAATGGAGGTTTCCCCCCCCCCAATTTTCTTCTTGCAATGTCATTTTACGTAATCGTTTTTTTTTTGCGAAAAACCATGAAATCATTGCATTTTACATAGGATCAAAACGTGTCATTTCTTTATATATGAAATATTTTTAGAGAATTTATTCAATCAACTAGTCACATACAAATACTTTTAGTCCAAAAGGCCGAACCTATATGGTATTTATTTCTGAGATTTGAAACATGGAGCAACCTCCCCCCCCTCCCTCTCGGCTGGGAGATAGGAGCATCCTGAAGACCTCCTGACTTCGACGTCCTGCTTTTATCTTTGAATTTCAAGCACAAGGTCAGTCACGCATGACTGACTCACCCTCTATCTTCACACGCACAGTGTGAGTTTTTTCCCATAGTACTCCGCCATGGGGAATATAAAAGCTTAGTTTGTTTCAGCTGAAGATTACACACATTTTGGAAAAATTCGTGAACTCGCTGTTCTGATGAACTTTTCACAATATTGCACTTGGAAAGAATAATATATAAATTTCTCAGACTTTACCCTAGTTTAACATTGTGTACCTCCATTAGCACATTTTAAACACAGTAAATTTCTACAAATTATAATCCTTGAACCAAAATCGACTGTACTTGAAAGCATGAGATTTGCGTACAATATAAGCAATTTAGTTAAGTGCTGCCATCTCTGATTAGTTTATATAAACAGCCTGTTTCCCTTTCCAAGTAATCTTAACTCTTCCTTCACACACATAAAAATAACTACACACCAGTGGCGGCGATTATGGGGGAGCAGTTGCCCCCACCCCACACACACTTTTTGCTACTTTTGCCCCTGTACTGTGCTAAACCTTATGGACCAAAGGTAAGTAAACTGTCCTTGCCCCCCTAGTTTTTGGACCCAATCGCCGCCACTGCTACCCACACATAAACTCACCAAACAACAACACAACATGAGAACAGGTCCACACAACGTCACATCTACCCATTCAACTCGTAACACTATCTCAGTCAAACAGACGTACTGAAAGACACTACATTCGTAACAAAACGACCACAAAACAAGTATCATATTAACAAACTTTGTAAACCGGGTTTGTTCTGGATTCCCGAAGTCTGAACCAAATAAAGTCACAGGGAAGCGATATACCATGGAAAAGACGTTCTGGTCTTTTTTAGTACCAGAACATAAGCTCATACCCTCAAATGCATTCGGGTGGAGGCGGGCATCTTTCGACGGTTGCCCCCCCTTTTAATTTTTAATTCCCTTTCTCATTCTAGTAACCTTATATAGCAAGAGCTTTGTAAAAGGTTGCCATCTTGCCAATCCATCTCTCTCGAGTCCACCCCTTTCCTCCCAACAAGTAATGCGTCGGCAAAGGTCAGCTTTGCTAGCGACGACCCCACAATTAATAGCCGAGCATCGCAAGCTAAACCTGTTCCCTGTATTCAGGGCTGTTGGGATATGCGGGAGGGGCTAACTTCGTGGTTAGGCCGAGTTTCGTCTCGACTGTGCGTATTGATTTTCACGCGGAGTTGCAAACAGGTGGGAATTTACAGCGTCGCCCTGCAACGTGGCTGCCACGTACAACTAGTAATTTTATTTATATAATGTCATAATAGTTTCAATCATTGTGCGAATTAAGATTTTTGTTTTGGCGGGGGGAGGGTGCCACTCAGTGGCGTATTTGTGATTTCATTTTGGGAGGAAGGTTTTTAGGATAAGTAAATATGTTACCAGTCAGTAAACTAAGTTTGCCTTGCGGTTCAACCTTAGAAAATTGGTTCTAACATAGGTCACTAAATCTTATAAGTTCTACCTTAGAAAATTGGTTGTAACATAGGTCACTAAATCTTATAAGTTCTACCTTAGAAAATTGGTTCTAACATAGGTCACTAAATCTTATAAGTTCTACCTTAGAAAATTGGTTCTAACATAGGTCACTAAATCTTATAAGTTCTACCTTAGAAAATTGGTTCTAACATAGGTCACTAAATCTTATAAGTTCTACCTTAGAAAATTGGTTCTAACATAGGTTACTTAATCTTATAAGTTCTACCTTAGAAAATTGGTTCTAACATAGGTCACTAAATATTATAACATTTACACGTAATTTAGAAACACTGTATTTACATCCTAAGAACACTCAAACTCATAGACAAAAAGAGCTATCGAAATAGTAACACCGGAAACTTAACCAAATTTCTATTGCAGAAGTAGATGGTATCACCGCCAACGTCAATCGCTATTTAATATTCGCAATTAATTTGCACGTACTTATAACTAATTTGCACGGGTTTTAATTAATTTGCACGTACTTAGAACTAATTTGCATGTACTTAGAATACTTTACATTTATATATTTGCATGTTTATAACTTTTATGAATATATAATTATTTATTTTAAGAAAAATATGTATATAGAAGGTAATTAGAGGTACTAAACGCTATGCATATGGTTTTATATTCATTACTGCAAAGTATGTAATGTATAAAATGATAATAATCAATGTTTATAATATTGAAAATAAGTTTTCTATGGTTTATGAACCACTATGAACGCTGGTAATGGTACGAAAGAAGACGGTCCCGGTACTCGAACCCGCGATATCCAACGGTAATAAATATAGTGCACTATGTAATAATGTTATATGGCATGTAATATATTGAGCGGAGACGAACTATGTATAACGTGTGAGCTGAGTCCGATGCCAGACAGACAAGGGTGAACTCCGCCCAGGTAGACGAGAAAGGAATTTTGGGGGAAGTGCGCTCAAGGTCAAATGACGTCAGAACGCCAGAACAAAGAAGGAATCTGATTGACCAATCAGAGAACGCGTCGGTAGATTTTCAGAACCGGTTTTTTCAAGGTTAACTAGTAAGCAAGAACAGGGGAAAGCTATGCAATACTGTAGGGCATAGAGGGATTGAACCAGACAACAAAGGGTGTCTGGAAATGCGCAGCAAGGGTCAAATCTCTGAAGCTATGCGTGGCTTGTAGAACCGGTTTCCGCCGCCAATTAATATTCCGCTCAGGTTTGCCTTCAAGGCACAGGACGCTTTAGCGCAGGGTTTTTTTATCTGTACTATGAAGAAGGGAGAGCTATTAGGGACGGGGCCTACAGTTTTTACCATTTGCTTTTATCACTGGGTAACGAACCTAGGACCCTTTGATTATTGATTTAGGTAGTAAATGTATGTTACTGTGTGCTATTTAACTTAATTTTGAGTTAATTTTTTACCAAAATAACACTATTTGTACTATTCAAGCAACATTTTTTATTAAATTTTGGACTCACAAAGACATTTTTTACAACTTTTTAACTTATTATTTACAATTTTGTACCTATTTTTAACCAAAATAACACTATTTGTACTATTCAGGCAACATTTTTTATTAAATTTTGGACTCGCAAAGACATTTTTTCAACTTTTAACTTATTATTTTACAACTTTAAGTTAATTTTTTACCAAATAACACTATTTGTACTATTCAAGCAACATTTTTTATTAAATTTTGCACTCACAAAAACATTTTTTCAATTTTTAACTTATTATTTTACAACTTTATGTTAATTTTTTTACCAAAATAACACTATTTGTACTATTCAGGCAACATTTTTTATTAAATTTTGGACTCACAAAGACATTTTTTTACAACTTTTTAACTTATTATTTACAATTTTGTACCTATTTTTAACCTAAATAACACTATTTATACTATTCAGGCAACATTTTTTATTAAATTTTGCACTCACAAAGATATTTTTTCAACTTTTAACTTATTATTTTACAACTTTATATTAATTTTTTACCAAAATAACACTATTTACACTATTCAGGAAAGATTTTTAGTTACATTTTCGGCACACGAAGTGTGTGTTCTCAACTTTTATTTGTTTATTTTACAAGTTTAGCCTAATATTTACTCAAATGACACTATTTATATTATTCAGGCACCATTTTTATTACATTTTGGACTCTCAAAGACACACACACACACATACACACACCCACACACACACACAGAGAGAGAGAGAGAGAGAGAGAGAGAGAGAGAGAGAGAGAGAGAGAGATTTTTTCCAAGTTTACAGGATTATTCTCTAGTTTACTCAAATAACACAATTTAGATGTGTTTTGAATTATATTTTGGAAGCAAAAGTATGTTTCGTCAAGTTTTACCCTTTTATTTTACAAGTTTAGGCTTATTATTATTCAAATAACACAATTTAATACAGTCAGGAAGGATTTATTATTATATTTTGGATGCACAAAGAGATGTTTTCAACTTTTTTACTGATTTTTTGCAGGGTATGTATTAATTTGTATTTATTTTGTTTTGTATCATATATACATTTACAAATTTTTAACTTAGAGTTTAGTATTTATTTAAATTTTTTCAAAAACACTAAAAAAAAGTACTTTTAGCTAAAATGTAAGCCACAGAATATATTATTATTATTATTATTAGGGTTTACTGATTTCCACTATGCTATTTTTGGTTCTGTATTTCTATATGTATTTATTTAGGGCAGGTTACGCCTGCTACGTAGGAAAGTTTGTTTATTTTAGAGTTTGCTGAGTATTTTGTTACTCTTATACTAGGTAAAGTTTCCTAAATATAACAGGTAGGGCTCCATCCATATACTTTTGTTTTTGCTGTTTGGAGATGATGCGATCAGCATCACTCTCCATCTGCTTTTTATTTTATGTACCCAATATTATTTTGAGGCTTAGTGAATTCTAGAGCCTATTTATGCAGGAGAGAGGGCTTGAAATTTTTGATCTCAGATAACCCACAACTATTTGTCAGAGTATTTTAAAGGATATTTTATACTTATTATGTGCCACTAGAATATCAAAGCTTGCTTAATTTTTATGTCTGTAACGCTGTTATTGTATTTCTAGCTAAGGCTTACTGGATAAAGTACACGAAATGTTTAACATTTCAACTATTTACTTTTATACGAGGGCAATTTTTTTAGTGTAACGAAAATTATTGTGTGTCTATAAAGACTGAAATCCCTTTACCGATGGGTCCATAACTGGACGCTTACCAACATTGTTTCTTTTTTAAAAAAATATATATAACCATTTATCAATATATTGACAATTCACAGGACAAGACGAAGTTCACAGACGACTGTCTATATGGACCATAGGTCCACTTGCTAAACTTTTTTTCTATGCTAGAAGAATAATTTAGCCTTATAGCCTTTTTCAAGGTATTTTTGAAGTATTACTGGTTTTTTGGGTGCATCAACATTTGGGTTATTTCTATTTTCTTTATTATACGAGGCCACAATCACTATCTGAACACTGAAATTCTCTGATTGAAACTAAAACCTTAGGCTGTAACTAGGGACTTAGCATGTATATCGACAATTTATAGGACAACACGAATTTTACAAAGGATTATAGGTGATGTAGGCCCATACGCCAGAGCTTTGTTAACCTGCAAGAAGCATTTACAGCTAATGCTACGAGGAAATGAGGTTGATTTTTTACTGTTTCACAAGAATGCTATTTTTTACACAACCAATATTTGCTTTTTCAAGTAACTACATGTACCAGAAGCACTTACAGGCCAACTCTAACTAGACTTCGACTTATTCTATATCAGGTGCTAAATTTATAAAGAACTATGATTGTGTATATTTCTGAGGAAGTACGCAAAAGCAGATTACCCGATTAAAGTATCTGAAAAACAGATTTTTCTATGCAAGTATATTTTTATTGACTGGATTATTTAACAGATCAAACAGGAAGACTGCAAAATTCATTAAATGTAGTTCTATAGTATAGGTGGTTTCAGAGATATAAAAAGAACAAATATAAGATTTCGCTTTTTTTGCTTCTGAGGCTAATCGCGACACTAAGGGTAAATGGCCAGGAAATGTAACGGAGGAGAAACAATCCCAAAAGTTATGGGCTGCATGTAAGTTAATATCACAGAGATATTACAGTAGGTGTAGGTTCTACCACCAGAACTTTTCTATTATAATAATACTGGTTATGCTGTACTGTTAGCTAAAGATGCTGATATTTGAGAAACTTAAAAGCTTACTCACGACTTACTGTTGCAAAAGATCCGATGACAAAATTTAAAAATTGTTATCGTCCAGACAGGGACTCGAACCCTGGACAGATAGGTTAAAAGCCTAACGCTATACCATCTAAGCTATCTGGGCACAAGGTATTCTTTTTTTGAAAAGTTAGTTATGTTAAGAAATATATTGAAACACTTGAGAACACTTTTGGTCTGGTTCGACAGAGAAGGAGACAACATTTCTAAATTTTTACAGACTGGGTGTATTTTTCCACTATAGAGGCCTTCACTATATGTAATTCGAAACGCTAAAGTTCAGCTAGCTTCCAAAATTGAGGTAAAGATTTTGTTTGGCGAGATTAACAAGTTACAATTATATCCAGTTACGGACAAATAAAGCTAAAACTCTCAGATTTACTGTACTAGCCAAGTTTTAGTAACATTTTCTTCACTTTAGTACAAATATCAAAGAAATAGGTATATTTTATTTATAATTTGTCAAAATGTACTAGTATTTAATTTACAAAGTTAGGTAAAAAGCAGTATTTTTAAAAATATTGTTACTGCCTTCAAATTTTATGTTATTTAGCCACTAACAACTGATTTACACTGTTTGGCATCCTTTAAATAGGAAAAGAAGGAATTATTTGTTTATTATTTTTACTTTATATTTATATTTATTTAAGAAAACAATTCTACAGTTTAACTTAATTTTAACAAATTGTTACTAATTTATATATCAAAGTTATGTTATTTAGAGTGTATCAAGGCGTATAAAGTTAATATTTGTACTTTTCAGTTCAACTAACAATTATATTTTACACACAAAAGATGATGTTTACAGTTAAATTACTTGAATCAGAGAATAATATTTTACAGTAATTGATTCATTCAGCACTAGTCAGTACTTTTATGCTTCAGAAAGTTTTCTTAATTTTCTATTACGCATGCTATTTTGGGCTATTTTTAAAATGTATTTCTAAGGCAAACTGGTTTAATTTTCTGCTTATAATGCAAAGTTGACATAGTTTTCGCACAATGCATTGTACATTTGTTATATTCTCTACTTACAATTCAAATATTATGCTTATTTAATGTATAACTAACTAACTCTCTAGCCTTCTTAAACCCGAAGGTTCATGGCTGCAGCAACACATGCCTTTCATCTGTCCCTGTCCTGAGCAAGATCTATATACTCCTTTCCTTCCCTACCAATTTCCTTTTGGTCCATCTCTACATTATCCCTCCATCTTTGTTTTGGTCTTTCTATTGGTTTTTTACCATCAGGTTTCCCAACAAGAATCCTGTATACTCTTCTTTCCTCTCTCATTTGTACCACAGGATCTACACACCTAAGTCTTTTTGATTTAATCATTCTAATAATATCTGGACATGAATACAAATTATGTACTTCCAAATTATGTATTCTTCTCCACTCATCTGTCTCCTCATCTGTTTTAGGTTCAAATATTTTCCTAAGGATTTTATTTTCAAATACTCTCAATTTATGTTCCTTTTTCAATGTAAGGGACCAAGTTTATTTACTGTATTTAACTTTTATTTTTTGTAATTAACAAAAATTAAAAGCTTATACTGTAGTTATTATATCTTTTTCTATCATCTTATTTTGAAATTAATATTATTAGGTATAGTCTTTGATTTATAACTATATTGCTTTTTTTATCAATTTATCTAAGAGTACACGCAGACAAACACATGTGTTCACACTTTTATGTAAATAGATATGCCTTTTTTCAATATTTTAGTATGAAGATTGCACTTTAGCTATTTAAGCAAGGGTAGGAAAGGTAGGATTTCTGAGAATTTGTTGCAGGATTTTGTTGTCCAAGTATAGATGAGAACTGAGCTGGGAGACTGTTTTGAACATTTTCATGATAGTTTGCATGTGAACTGTATGCAAATTGAGCACTATTGACTGTGCATGCTTCTAAGTTTTGCTGTTATTTTACATCAAGTCTGTGAGACTGTAGTCAGTTTTCCCATTTCAAGTAGTTTTTATTGATTGTATTTGTATATGTTTTGGGGACTTAGCAGTTTTATGTTATGAGGCAGTTTGTTGTAGAATATTTTTACCGGATTGTTTTGAGATATTGAGTGTCTGCTGTTTTACTTGTAATTATTTTCCTTCTTGTGTTGTGTATTTGACTATATTTTGTCCAAGTTCGTAGTATTTAGAATAATTGTTATTGACTTGTAGATGTAGGGAGTAATAATCCTTTGCAAGATGCCCTATACTTTAGTCTGAATATTATTCTTAGTGTTCACTTTTGAAGCCTTAGTATTCTGGTAGTATTATTAATGTAGAGGTAAATTAGGCTGAAACGTAGGCATTTTTTCTGATAAATTATACTCACTTAGTTGTTTCAGCAGGTAGAAGTTGCATGATGGTTTACTGCTGATGATGTTCATTTGCTCTTCTTATGTACTACGTATGATGTAGCTTACTTGAGTAACTGGAATTTTCTACTGAAAAAAGGATTGCTTGTCTATTTTATTCCTATGTTGTTGAGTTTGTCCATAAGCAAGCCATGTTTTTTACTCTATCCTATGCCTTGGAAGAATCTAGATATATTGTGTTTGCAGTTTTATGTTTCTCTAAGGTTTCAGCTATGTAGTTTTTAAACTGTGCTATGGGTGTGACTATTGATTTCTCTTTCTGGATGCCATGTTGGTTTCTGTGTATTCCTCTTGCTGCTTGAATTTGACTTAGGTATTTTGCTTGTTTTCTTAGATCTTTATTTGTTCAGTATTTTTTATTTTTTTGAATTTTAATTATTTTAATTTTACATTAACTAACATATTTTACTTTAACAACAAAATAATTTACTCTAGTATAAAAACTTCTACTAACAAAAATGTACTATTATAACTTTTAATTTTAGAAAATTGTATTTTTAAACTTTAACTTTGAAAAATTGAATTTTAATTACTTTAATTTTACATTAACTAACATATTTTACTTTAACAACAAAACAATTTACCCTAGTATAAAAACTTCTACTAACAAAAATGTACTATTATAACTTTTAATTTTAGAAAATTGTATTTTTAAAACTTTAACTTTGAAAAATTGAATTTTAACACACTTTGACTTTAACAATGTACTTTGATTTTTTATGTAAAAGAATATTAAAAAAATAAAAAATACTGAACAAATAAAGATCTAAGAAAACAAGCAAAATACCTAAGTCAAATTCAAGCAGCAAGAGGAATACACAGAAACCAACATGGCATCCAGAAAGAGAAATCAATAGTCACACCCATAGCACAGTTTAAAAAACTACATAGCTGAAACCTTAGAGAAACATAAAACTGCAAACACAATATATCTAGATTCTTCCAAGGCATAGGATAGAGTAAAAAACATGGCTTGCTTATGGACAAACTCAACAACATAGGAATAAAATAGACAAGCAATCCTTTTTTCAGTAGAAAATTCCAGTTACTCAAGTAAGCTACATCATACGTAGTACATAAGAAGAGCAAATGAACATCATCAGCAGTAAACCATCATGCAACTTCTACCTGCTGAAACAACTAAGTGAGTATAATTTATCAGAAAAAATGCCTACGTTTCAGCCTAATTTACCTCTACATTAATAATACTACCAGAATACTAAGGCTTCAAAAGTGAACACTAAGAATAATATTCAGACTAAAGTATAGGGCATCTTGCAAAGGATTATTACTCCCTACATCTACAAGTCAATAACAATTATTCTAAATACTACGAACTTGGACAAAATATAGTCAAATACACAACACAAGAAGGAAAATAATTACAAGTAAAACAGCAGACACTCAATATCTCAAAACAATCCGGTAAAAATATTCTACAACAAACTGCCTCATAACATAAAACTGCTAAGTCCCCAAAACATATACAAATACAATCAATAAAAACTACTTGAAATGGGAAAACTGACTACAGTCTCACAGACTTGATGTAAAATAACAGCAAAACTTAGAAGCATGCACAGTCAATAGTGCTCAATTTGCATACAGTTCACATGCAAACTATCATGAAAATGTTCAAAACAGTCTCCCAGCTCAGTTCTCATCTATACTTGGACAACAAAATCCTGCAACAAATTCTCAGAAATCCTACCTTTCCTACCCTTGCTTAAATAGCTAAAGTGCAATCTTCATACTAAAATATTGAAAAAAGGCATATCTATTTACATAAAAGTGTGAACACATGTGTTTGTCTGCGTGTACTCTTAGATAAATTGATAAAAAAAGCAATATAGTTATAAATCAAAGACTATACCTAATAATATTAATTTCAAAATAAGATGATAGAAAAAGATATAATAACTACAGTATAAGCTTTTAATTTTTGTTAATTACAAAAAATAAAAGTTAAATACAGTAAATAAACTTGGTCCCTTACATTGAAAAAGGAACATAAATTGAGAGTATTTGAAAATAAAATCCTTAGGAAAATATTTGAACCTAAAACAGATGAGGAGACAGATGAGTGGAGAAGAATACATAATTTGGAAGTACATAATTTGTATTCATGTCCAGATATTATTAGAATGATTAAATCAAAAAGACTTAGGTGTGTAGATCCTGTGGTACAAATGAGAGAGGAAAGAAGAGTATACAGGATTCTTGTTGGGAAACCTGATGGTAAAAAACCAATAGAAAGACCAAAACAAAGATGGAGGGATAATGTAGAGATGGACCAAAAGGAAATTGGTAGGGAAGGAAAGGAGTATATAGATCTTGCTCAGGACAGGGGACAGATGAAAGGCATGTGTTGCTGCAGCCATGAACCTTCGGGTTTAAGAAGGCTAGAGAGTTAGTTAGTTATACATTAAATAAGCATAATATTTGAATTGTAAGTAGAGAATATAACAAATGTACAATGCATTGTGCGAAAACTATGTCAACTTTGCATTATAAGCAGAAAATTAAACCAGTTTGCCTTAGAAATACATTTTAAAAATAGCCCAAAATAGCATGCGTAATAGAAAATTAAGAAAACTTTCTGAAGCATAAAAGTACTGACTAGTGCTGAATGAATCAATTACTGTAAAATATTATTCTCTGATTCAAGTAATTTAACTGTAAACATCATCTTTTGTGTGTAAAATATAATTGTTAGTTGAACTGAAAAGTACAAATATTAACTTTATACGCCTTGATACACTCTAAATAACATAACTTTGATATATAAATTAGTAACAATTTGTTAAAATTAAGTTAAACTGTAGAATTGTTTTCTTAAATAAATATAAATATAAAGTAAAAATAATAAACAAATAATTCCTTCTTTTCCTATTTAAAGGATGCCAAACAGTGTAAATCAGTGTTAGTGGCTAAATAACATAAAATTTGAAGGCAGTAACAATATTTTTTAAAAATACTGCTTTTTACCTAACTTTGTAAATTAAATACTAGTACATTTTGTCAAATTATAAATAAAATATACCTATTTCTTTGGTATTTGTACTAAAGTGAAGAAAATGTTACTAAAACTTGGCTAGTACAGTAAATCTAAGAGTTTTAGCTTTATTTGTCCGTAACTGGATATAATTGTAACTTGTTAATCTCGCCAAACACAATCTTTACCTCAATTTTGGAAGCTAGCTGAACTTTAGCGTTTCGAATTACATATAGTGAAGGCCTCTATAGTGGAAAAATACACCCAGTCTGTAAAAATTTAGAAATGTTGTCTCCTTGTCTGTCGAACCAGACCAAAAGTGTTCTCAAGTGTTTCAATATATTTCTTAACATAACTAACTTTTCAAAAAAAGAATACCTTGTGCCCAGATAGCTTAGTTGGTATAGCGTTAGGCTTTTAACCTATCTGTCCAGGGTTCGAGTCCCAGTCTGGGCGATAACAATTTTTAAATTTTGTCATCGGATCTTTTGCAGAATGGATATAAAATATGTTTACAGTCTAACAGATTATTATTTATCTAAAATTTTGCAAATAAGCTTTTAAGTTTCTCAAATATCAGCATCTTTAGCTAACAGTACAGCATAACCAGTATTATTATGATAGAAATGTTCTGGTGGAAGAACCTACACCTACTGTAATATCTCTGTGGTATTAACTTACATGCAGCCCATAACTTTTGGGATTGTTTCTCCTCCGTTACATTTCCTGGCCATTTACTCTTAGCGTCGCGATTAGCCTCAGAAGCAAAAAAAAGCGAAATCTTATATTTGTTCTTTTTATATCTCTGAAACCACCTATACTATAGAACTACATTTAATGAATTTTGCAGTCTTCCTGTTTGATCTGTTAAATAATCCAGTCAATAAAAATATACTTGCATAGAAAAATATGTTTTTCAGATACTTTAATCGGGTAATCTGCTTTTGCGTACTTCCTCAGAAATATACACAATCATAGTTCTTTATAAATTTAGCACCTGATATAGAATAAGTCGAAGTCTAGTTAGAGTTGGCCTGTAAGTGCTTCTGGTACATGTAGTTACTTGAAAAGCAAATATTGGGTGTATAAAAGATAGCATTCTTGTGAAACAGTAAAAAATCAACCTCATTTCCTCGTAGCATTAGCTGTAAATGCTTCTTGCAGGTTAACAAAGCTCTGGCGTGTGGGCCTACATCACCTACAATCCTTTGTAAGGTTCGTGTTGTCCTATAAATTGTCGATATACATACTAAATCCCTAGTTACAGCCTAAGGTTTTAGTTTCAATCAGAGAATTTCAGTGTTCAGATAGTGATTGTGGCCTCGTATAATAAAGAAAATAGAAATAACCCAAATGTTGATGCACCCAAAAAACCAGTAATACTTCAAAAATACCTTGAAAAAGGCTATAAGGCTAAATTATTCTTCTAGCATAGAAAAAAAGTTTAGCAAGTGGACCTATGGTCCATATAGTCAGTCGTCTGTGAACTTCGTCTTGTCCGGTGAATTGAGAATATATTGATAAATGGTTATATATATTTTTTTAAAAAAGAAACAATGTTGGTAAGCGTCCAGTTATGGACCCATCGGTAAAGGGATTTCAGTCTTTATAGACACACAATAATTTTCGTTACACTAAAAATTTGGCCTCGTATAAAAGTAAATAGTCGAAATGATAAACATTTCGTGTACTTTATCCAGTAAACCTTAGCTAGAAATACAATAACAGCGTTACAGACATAAAAATTAAGCAAGCTTTGATATTCTAGTAGCACATAATAAATATAAAATATCCTTTAAAATACTCTGACAAATAGTTGTGGGTTATCTGAAATCAAAATTTTCAAGCCCTCTCTCCTGCATAAATAGGCTCTAGAATTCACTAAGCCTCAAAATAATATTGGGTACATAAAATAAAAAGCAGATGGAGAGTGATGCTGATCGCATCATCTCCAAACAGCAAAAACAAAAGTATATGGATGGAGCCCTTCCTGATATATTTAGAAAACTTTACCTAGTATAAAAGTAACAAAATACTCAGCAAACTCTAAAATAAACAAACTTTCCTACGTAGCAGGCGTAACCTGACCTAAATAAATACATATAGAAATACAAAACAAAAAAATGGCATAGTGGAAATCAGTAAACCCTAATAATAATAATAATAATAATATATTCTGTGGCTTACATTTTAGCTAAAAGTACTTTTTCTTTAGTGTTTTTGAAAAAAATTTAAATAAATACTAAACTCTAAGTTAAAAATTTGTAAATGTATATATGATACAAAACAAAATAAATACAAATTAATACATACCCTGCAAAAAATCAGTAAAAAAGTTGAAAACATCTCTTTGTGCATCCAAAATATAATAACAAATCCTTCCTGACTGGATTAAATTGTGTTATTTGAGTAATAGTAAGCCTAAACTTGTAAAATATATCTGTGTGTGTGTGTGTGGATGTGTGTGTGTGAGTGCGTGTCCAAACACGTTCAAATCGTGTTATTTGAGTAAATATTAGGCTAAACTTGTGAAATAAACAGATAGAAGTTGAGAACACACACTTTGTGTGTCGAAAATGTGACTAAAAGTCTTTCCTGAACAGATTGAATTGTATTATTTTGGTAA